>NW_005435072.1:115203-156586 GCF_000147415.1 Chlorella variabilis | reverse complement strand
TAGCCCCGCTCTTTCCCCCCCACAACGAATGCGCTCTCGATGAGGGGCGCCCGGGCAGGGGCAGAGGCCAGGCTGGCGGCGGCAGCGACAGAAGCGGCCCCCGGCACCCCCGGCACCCCGTACCTTCGTCTGTGGTGAACTGCAGCGGCGCGTCTGCTGTGCGCTCGTCAAACACGGTGCCGTCGGGCAGGCGGGCGGCGTAGGTGAGGGTCACCTGGGAGCCTGTGGAGGGCGAGTATGGGAATCCATGTGTTTGGGTGTGGTTGCGGTGTGTGTTTGTGTGTGTGTGTGGGAGGGGGGGCTTGTGTTTGGGGCGGTTTGCCTTAGGTGGGGATGCCTTTGCCCCTGGGCACATGCAAGCAGCAGGGCAGCTCCCTCCGCTACGCCGCGGCCGCGCCAGCCACAGACGAAGGCCGCTACGCTCGGCCGCGGCGCCAGCCTCACCAGCATTTGGGCGCTTCCAGTCCTCTGTGTCCGCCAGCGTCTTCTTCATCACCAGCCCATCATCTGTGGGGCGGAAAGAGCGCCGCAACAACCCAACCGTCAGACCCGCCAACCAAACTGGAAAGTCCCCGCATGGGACCGACAGGCAGGTTCGAAGTTTGGCGGTGCGGCCTATCCCGCTGCCGGTGAGCGCAGCCCCACCTGTGACCTTCTCCACCTTCTTCCAGCCCAGCAGGGTGAGGTCCACCTCCAGAGTGGCGCCAGGTGGCACCTCGGCGCCCCGGCCATCAGCGCCAAACCCGTCTGCGCCACAACAAACACAAAAGGAGGAAAGCAGTAAGAGCTCAGGGCAGGCGCTGCAGCAGGCTGGCCAGACCGCCTCGCCTCGCGGTGGCAGGGCGCCAGTCGGCATCAGCGGCAGCATGCGATGCTCGGGCATGCACAGGGGAGGCAGGAGGCAGGAGCTGCACTCACACTCTGGCTTCACCACTAGCTTCACCTCCTCATTCTTCTTCATGGTTGCCGCGGCTGAAGCAGTACAGGTCGGGGCAGGGCAGTACAGAGGTCAGCGAGGCACTCAGTTGGCGCAATGGATGGGTGCTAAATCAGGGTGTAAGGCAAGCGTGCCTGCAGGGAAGCAGGCAGCCTGCAGCCGGCACGAGGCAGCCGACAGCCGGCGCCAGGCATGCCGGCCACCCACCTGTGCCGATGGCGCGGCAAAAGTGGGTGTCGGTGAGGCAAAACTCCTCGCCCTCCTCGGGGGTGGAGTAGAAGGGGGCGTCTGCGCCCTGCACCCTGGCGCTGAACCTGCAGGCACACAGCAGCAGCAGAAGGCGGCGAAGGCGTGAGCAGCGTGGCGGCGTGGGGCCGCGAGCGGGGGTGGCACCGGCGGGTGGGCGGGCAAAGGGGGGGGGGCGCCCGCAAGGCAGCCAGCGGACAGCCCCGGCCCAGCGTGAAACAGCGCAGCACGGGGTGGCGCAGCAGGGGCAGCGAAGCGCGGCAGGCTCAGCGCCCCGTAGCAGGCGCGGCGCGGCGCGGCGCACCCACCTCACGCACACCTCATCCCGTGCCTGCGGCTTGGCCCACCCCGCTCCCTCCTGGACCACCGTCTTGATCACGCCGCCGTCCCCGGCAATGTCCTTGACGCTCTTCCAATCCAGGAGCTCCACCTCGAAAATCTGGGAGGGACGGGAAGAAAGGACCCGGGCAGGAAGGGAGGAGGCAGGCAGGAGGCGCAGGGTCAGGCCTGGGCAGGAGGCAGGCAGGGCCCGAGGCTGGGTCCGGGGCAGGCCGCGCGCAGGTGGCAGGGGCGCAGCCTGCCCGGCAGCCGCAGGCTGAACTCCCTCCCGCGGGCTCTCCCCAGCCCATCTCACCAGGGTGGCGCCGCCGGGGATGGTGGGCGGCGAGCCGCTGGCGCCGTAGCCGTACTCGGCTGTGATGGTCAGCTTGGAGACCTGCGACGGGAGGAAAGCGGGGCAGGGAGGGGAGAGGTGGGTACCTTCCAAGATGACTCTAAATCCAAGATGATCTGAAATGATGAGGTGGCGGCCAGCCATTCGCAGCGCAGCGCAGCGGAGGAGCGCGTGCTCGCCGCGCCGGGCGCCCAGCCAGGCCCGGCAGGCGCAGCGGGCGCAGCGGGCGCAGCGGGGGCAAGGAGAGGAGGACATACAGCCACAGGCATGTGGCAGGGCCGGAGGGCCTCCTCCTCACCTCCCCCTTCTTCATCGTGGCCACACCCAGGTCCCACCCCTTGATCACGCTGCCCTGCCCCAGGTCAAACTCAAAGGGCTCGTCCCGGTCCCGCGAGGAATCGAACTTGGTGCCGTCCTCCAGGGTGCCCACATAGTGGACTGCGGGCGGACGGGTGAAGCAGGTTGGAGGGTGGGCAGAGGAGGATGGAGGGCGGGCAGGCAGGCAGGCAGGCAGGCAGGCAGGCAGGCAGGGAGGCGGGCGAAGGCAAATGAGAACAGGCAGGCAGGCAGGCAGGCAGGCAGGCACGGCTGGCCGGGCCAGCGAGCCAGCGCTACTAACAGGCAGAACACCCTCGGCCACCACGGCGGCAGGCTCACCCCGCACTTTGTCGCCGGCCTCAGGCTCCTCCCAGCCCGTGCCGGGCTGGAGGACCTCCTTCTTCACCCCGCCATCTTCCTGCACCGCGTGGCGCCAGCGGCGGCAGCAGCGTGAGGAGGCAGCGCGGGCGGGGTGGCAGCACGGTCTCTCGCGGTCTCTCGTCTCCCCCAGTCCCTCCCCGCGGCCTGGGGGACTGTGTCTCACATCCCCCAATCCCTCCCTGCTCAGCCACCGGCGGCGCCGGCCCCTTCCGCGGCATCCAGTCGGCTGCTCCCGTCCTGTCACGTCCCCCTGCGCTGCTGCAACCTACCGTGATCTGCACAATCTTGCCGGGGGCGTCGGGCTGGGAGAATTCGTCCTCGAAATCGGCGCCATCGCCGACTGCGGCTGCAAGGGTGCAGGGGGGGTGCAAGGGCGGGGCAGCGGGAGTTGGCGACGCGGCAATGCTGGTGAGTGCGTGTGACCTTTGCCGGCGGCTCCCGGGCGTCCTTGAGGGTGCGCTGGTGCTGCAGGCACAGCCAGGCGCAGCCAGCAAGGCCAGCGCCGGCGGCGGGCGGGCAGCGCAGCACCCGGGGTTCCGGACACTCGGGGAGATGGCGGCAGCGGCGGTGGCCCCAGTGATGGCGCCGCACTTCTCACCCTTGGACATCAATTCCGTCGCAGTCTCAAAGTGCTCGTCCATCGAGCTGGTTTGGCCTGCTGCCAAGCTTCGCGATCGGGAGGGAAGGCGGATGGCCTGCGGGCTGTTGCAGACTGGCGTCAAGCCGGGGAGGAGGATGTTGGGAACACTGCGGAACTCGGGATCCACCAGCCCTTGAAGCAGGATGTCTGGAAGTCTCCGCAGGACAGTGCCAGCTGGGATCATGTACTTCGGTTGCCGGAGGGGGAACCCAGCCCCGGAGCGGCGTCGGATCATTTGACTCCAGCGCAAAGCTCATTGTAAGTCACCAGCAGGCCACCAACAGCGAGCCCGAGAGTGTGGCTCATCGTGTGGCTCATCGTTTCCTGGCGACCCAAAGCCATGCTGCGCCTGGCGCAGGGGGTGGGGTCCTTAGCTCTGCAGTATGCCCTGCCGCGCGCCGCGGAGGCGCTACCCGCTGTGGCGGCGGCGGCGGCACGGGCGGTCAGCGGGCGAGGGTTCAGCCGCTATAGGACAGCCAGCGGCTCGATGCTAGATGAGCCTGCCATGAGCGCGCCCAAGCAGGTGCGCTGAAGCCGCAGCCAGCCATGCAAGCCGCAGCGCAAGCGCTGCCAGCACGCTGCGGCCCGCTGTCTCAGCAGACGCGCCACCACCGCTGCCGCTCCACTGCCTGCCGGCCTGCGCGGCCCCGTTCGCTCCCCCCTCCCGGCAGGGCTCCACAGTGGTGCTGGTCAGCGGCGGCATCGAGTCTGCGGCGCTGCTGGCCTACTGGAAGCACTGGGACCACGCCCAGCACCTGCTGCCGCTGTTTATCGACTATGGGCAGAAGAACGTGCGACAGGAGGAGGCGGCGCAGCAGGTGGGCCGCCTCCTGCCTGGCTTGGGGCGCTCCGCGCTGCAGCTGGTGATGCACGCGGCAAGCCCCGGAAGGGCAAACCATGCAGCGACTGCTTCCTCGATGCCACAGCTATCGCTGCCTCTGCTGAAGCGATCTCCTGCGGCGCATCGCCGCTGCTCGGCCCTGCTCTCATCCCGCCGCCTGCAGGCCATGTGCCGCCACTTGGGGCTCGATTTCAATGCCATCAACGCTTCCATGGTGGCGCATCAGGTGAGAAGCACCCGCTTCCCTGCCTGGTATCACCAGCCACGCGCACCTGCCCACGCCGCCACCACCACCAGCCACCCGCCACCTGTGGCGTGGTCACCCACCCCACATGCCCTGGGGGGCCTGCTGACCCTTCAGCCCCGCTCCCTCCTCTCCCCCTTGCAGCTGAACATGGCCACGGTGGGTGTGCGGGCACGGTGGTGGTGACGCAGCTCTCCCGGGCAGGGGTGCAGCCCTGCTGAAGCCGTGGCCGCTGATCAGCCACTGCTGCTGCTGCTGCCGCCGCCGCTGCCCCCTTCGGTTGCAGGCAGGACGGCGGTACCACGACCCCCTGCCCCACCGCAACCTGCTGCTGCTGTCGCTGGCGGCCAGCTTTGCGGGTGAGGGCAAACGTTCATGCTGCCGCCGGCCACCTGGCACACCGGTTGCGCAGCGCCTGCCTGCCTGCCTCGTCCACCGCTTGCTTGCCGGGAGGCGATCCCGGCCCAGCCTCTCCATTATGCCCTCCCACCTGTCCTCATCCTCTCGTCCCTATATATTCCCTCTCCCTCCACCCCCTGCAGCGGACTCTGGTGCGGCCAACATCGCCATCTGCCTGAACAAGGATGACCTGGGGGTCTACTCCTCCGCCTCCCTGCCCTTCCTGCACCACATCGAGAGCCTGTACGAGGTGAGGCCGGTGTAGTGCAGTACAGTTGCGGGGCGTGGTGCAGTACAAGCAGTACATGCGTGACACAGGCAGTACAGTGGCGCTTGCACTGCCATGGGCCTGCCATACTAGCTGGCGCCGCTGCGTCACCACCCTCACTCCTCCTCACTCACACAAACACACACACACAGTGAACACAGTATGTGTGTTGCATGTATATGTGACTCTCCGCCTCCCCCGCTGCTGCTACCGCAGACCCTGGAGCCGCCCATCCAGCTGCTGATGCCGCTGCTGGCGCTGCGCAAGCACCAAGTGATTACCATGGGCCACCAGGTGGCGGCGCCCTGGCACCTCACCTACTCGTGCGCAGAGGGCGGCGCCGCGCCATGCGGCGCGTGCGAGCCCTGCAGGGGCCGCGCCGCCGCGTTTGCGGCGGCGGGGGTGGAGGATGGGCTGCTCAGCCACCACAGCGCGGCCCAGGCGTGACCCTTGGGGCTGATGATGAGGCTGAGGCTGGCGCCGCTTCGTGGCGGGCCGCACACGGCAGTCTGCGACACCATGCGTCTTGCACCCGCTCGCCGCCCGCCGTGCCGTCAGCCCGTCGGCTCTCCTCGCCTATCGCGCTTCCTGTACACAACACTGAGCACTGACTGTTCCCGTCCCGCTGACCCTCTCCACCCGGCGCTCGCCTTGGCTCCACTTGCGCGCACCGCCGCCATTCTTTTGTGCACGTCCGCTCCCCGTCGCCCTTACTGAGCGCCACGTCGGAGCTCACTGGCTTGGCACTCGAACGTAAATTAGTGACAACAGATGAGGCAACAAAGACAACAAGATGGGAGGCTCTATGCAGGCGTGCGCCTGCTGGCCCCACCCGCGCCCCAGCCGGCCTACTCCCGAGCGGCCGCCCGCCGCGCCGCCTCCGCCTGGCATGCCGCCTTGTGCGCAGGCCACATCTGGCGCTGGCAGGCGGTGTTGCAGAAGTAGACTTGGTGGCAGCCCGCGCACTTCTGCAGCCGCACGCCTGGGCCCTTGGTGGCACCGCAGGCGGCGCAGGAGCGCCCCGCGGGCCGCGCCGCCGCCGGGCCAGCCGCGCACTCCGCCGCCGCGGCCCCGGCCTGCCCGGCCGCCGCGCCTGCCGCTGCGCCCGCCGCTGCGCCCGTCGCGGCCTGGCGCTGCTGCCCGTGCGCCACCAGCAACTCAACCAGCTCTCCCTTTTCGGTGCAGCCGTTGGCGTCGAGGTCCGCCGCACGCAGGCGAGCCATGAGGTCCCGTATGGGCAGGCCGGCCAGCTGCTCCCGCGTGGGAGGCGCCGCCTGCCGCGCCTGCCGCGCCTCGGGGCGCGGCCCCGGGGCGTAGTCGGGTAGAAAGTCCGCCCCGCTCTGCCCCGGCTGTGGCTGGTACAGCCGCTGCAGCCAGGCCGCCACCTCGTCGCTGTCCACGGGGCTGCATAGCATACACGGGCGGCGCGGCAGGCGGCAGCGGGGCGCTGTATTAGCTCGGCTCGTGCCGACAAGCAATCGGGTGCCCCCCCCCCCAAATGCACGCGACCATGCAGGCATGCAGGCATGCACTGTGCGGTACGGTACCTGCTGCGGGACTCCCCGAGCAGTACGCGGGTCATGCATGGCATATGCACATGCAGGCATGCAGGGCGAGGCAGGCACAGCTACCCGCGGCGGCAGACGGCGGCCAGCAGCCAGCGGCACTCACGAGGTCATTGCCCGGCGCAAGCGCTCCACGCGGGCCCTGAACCCGCCGGCATCCAGCTTCTCAAGCAGCTCCGGGCACACGCTGGCCAGCCGCCCCGCCAGCCGCAGGCAGCTCAGCACGTCGATCGTGGCTTGCTGCAGGCGCGGGGAGGGGTCGCGCGCGGGAGGGTGGGCGACGGGTGGATGGGGAAGACGTCGCGTTGGGGGAAGACATCGTGCTGGGGCGTGGTAAAGCAGCCCCAAACAACAACAACAAGCAAGAAACGGCGGCAGCGGCAGCGCCAGCACCAAGCAGGAGCGCCAGGCGGGAGCAGCAACCAGCAGCAGCAGCAGCAGCCCCAGCCCCGGCACCGGCCGCGGCAGCGGCACCGCGGCGCCCACCTCGCCCCGAGGGTCGACCACCCCGTCCAGCAGCATGGCGACGGCGGCGGGGCGGCGCGCCACCCAGCGGCCCCAGCGCTGCGCTGCCGCCACGTCGCCGGTGACCAGCAGCCCAGCCACCATGCTCTGCGCCATCATCAATATGTGCGAGAAGGCGCTGCAGGCGGGTGGGCAAGGCAGGCAGGTGGGCAAGCAAAGGGGGCGGGCTGAAGGTGGCTGCAGGCCCGCCGGAGTGGGCAAGCGAGGCAGGTGGGCAAGCGAAGCGCGTTAGGTGCAGGAAGTTGTGACGTAAGTGGGCAAGCGGGGATGCAGGTGGTGGTGCGTGTGTGAAGAGGGGGAGCAGGGCGAGAAGCGCCGGGTGCCCGCAGTGCGAGGCTGTCGGCCATGCGCGGGGAGTCGGGAGGACACATGGCAGGCAGGGCGGGGCAGGGCTCGCGGGGAAGGCGCCTCACCTGCCGTCCCCCACCCCGCCAAACATGTCGGCGTGCACGTCCGCCGTCCTTTCCAGCATCAGCAGCGCGGGCTTGAGGGCGCCGCGCCGCGCCAGGTCGGCAGCTACCGCCAGCGGCACGTGGCGCGTGTAGTCCTCTCCGCCAGAACGGTCCCGCCGGGTTTCGTTGTACATCAGCTGAAGAGGCAGTACGGCAGGGGCGGAGAGGGATGGGGCGCTGGGCTGCGGATGCGCGGAAGAGGGAGGGAGGCGCGGGCGGGCTGCCAGCAAGCCCTGCGGCAAGCGCTGGCTGCCGCGGCGCGGCGCGGCGCGTGGCGCGGCAGCGGAATCTGAAGGGGTGGGCTGCTGGGCACTCCAGGGTGCGTTCCGGGGCAGCAAGCGGCTGCAGCCCGCGCGCCGCCGGCCACTGGCATCCCCCCGGCAGCGGGCGCCGCGCCGCACCGTGCCCAGGGCGCTGAGCGTGCAGTACAGGACCTCCGGGTCTGAGCCCAACAGCAGGCCCAGCACGCGGCACAGCTCCCCCGCCGCCGCATCCAGCAGCTCTCGGGGAAGCGCCTCGCAATGCGAGTGGTGCACAAAGTCGCCCACCTGCGAGAGGCAGCGTGCGCGGGGGCGTGTGGGGTGGGTGTGTCTGGGGTGGCGAGCCGGCACCCCGGCGCCGCCAGCACGAGCGCAGGCGGACCGGCAGCGGGACGGAGGGCAGGCGGGCTGGCTGGCAGGTGCATGCGATGCACGGTCGCCTGCCTGCCCCCCCTGCTACGTCACGGCGGCCACGACGGCACAGGGGAGGAAAGAAGGAAGGAGGAAAGAAGGGAGGAGGAAAGAAGGGAGGGAGGTCTCACCACGGCCATCTGGGCGATGAGCTGCGGCCCCCCGCGCGGGTTGACGCCCACGCCGGTGCCGATGGCGAGCAGCGCCGGCAGCACCAGCTCCTCAAACTGGGCCGCGTTGAAGTAGTAGTCTGCATCCCCGGGGTAGGTGTGCAGGATGGTGTCCAGAGCCAGGGACACAGCCTGCAGAGCGGGGCAGAGCCAGAGGTACAAAGGCCTATGGGGAAGGGCTGCGGGGTTGTGGTGGCACGACCGGCTGCGGTGGGCGGCGGCGGTGCCGAGCGCCGTGCACGCAGCAGCAGTGAAGGCTCGCCTCGATAGACTCCCAGAAGCGCCGGCTGGTGGCGCCGAAGCGGTGCAGGGCCTTGAGGGCCGCGCCGTAGAGCTTGGCGGCCTGCGCCGCCGCCGCCTGCGCCTGCGGGCTGGTGCCGCCCTCTCGCAAGGCGGCGCAGGCGCGGAACTCCTGCTCCGCGGCCGCCACCGCCGATACCACATTCGCCATGATGCTCTACGCAGCGAGAGAGGCGTCAGAGCAAGCGTCTTGCTCTGAAATGGGCGATGGGTCGCGCCTCGAGCGCGGTGAGGCTGCCTACGCCGGAAAGCCTGCCCAGGAGATCGCAGAGGCGCCTCCGATGGCCGAGCTCGTCATCCCGCCCTGCGTGTGATTGAATGGGATGTGTACCGCGTCCCGTCCTGCGTCGGGTGGTGCCGTGTTGCCGCCGCAATGCGGTTGCGGCAGGGTGAGGCACAAAACCACGCGTCCCGCGTGTCTTCACTTATCCTGTATTCTGAGGATATGCCCGCTCTAAACACCAGGCCTTGATTTAGTTCGTTGCATTTCCTGCTCAGCAAACGCCGAACACGGCCGGCCGCAACCGAGCGCCGCATTCACGGCTGACCTGTGGCAAGGTCAAAGACTGGGTACAAGTCCCTCATTGTGGGGTACATGGCTTGTGGGATTGAAACAAAACAGCCCCTGAGGGCTGCAGGCGGCAAGCCGCCGGTGCCGCCAACCCTGCTGTGCGCGACGCGTCTGGAGGCCCGTACATACCTGCCCCCGCCGTTGCAGTCGCTGCAGTCGACACCATGCCAGCTCTGGGGCCCTCCGAGTGGTCTGTGGCGGATGTCGCTGCCTGGCTCAAGGACGATTTGGAACTGCCCGAGGGCGTTGTCGCCGCGTTCAAGGACAACGCGGTTGCTGGGCCTGGTGAGCATCATAGCGCGATCTCTGCAGCGGTGCTTGGCAGGGGTTGGGAGAGGCAGGCTGAGGAGGTCCTGACACCAACCCTAGCGAGTGCTCCCTCACGGTCCGGGCCGCAGCCTCAGTTAACAGCCTCCGCACTCGACACATGCGCAGACAAGCCAGCCGGCGGTGCTTCCGCCACACATCTCCCAACCCGCTCGCCGCTCGCCGCCGCAGCTCGCCCACTCTGCTCCTGCATATCCTGTACCTTTCTATGCCTGCCACTCTGCCCTGCAGATCTGCTGGAGCTGAGCGATGAGGACCTAAAGCAGGAGCTGGGCTGCAAGCCGCTGCAGGTGAAGCCTAGCCGAGGCGCCTGCCAGGCTTACATGCCGCCGCCTGGAGTCTCTGAAACACCGCCGTCTCCCTCCCTCCCGCCTGCTCAGGCCCGCAAGATTCGCCATGCTCTGGAGAAGATGGGGTTCCACCGCACACCCTCTGGCAGCGCTGTTATGCAGCAGCCCGCCGCCGAGCCTGCGGTGCCGGTGGCGGCGCCGGCCCCGGCAGCCGCGGCGCCAATTGCCGCCGCGGTGGTGCCCGCCGCCGCGGCGCCCCCCGCCGGCTACCCGACCGCCGGCTACCCGCCGCCAGCCGGCGAGGTGGCACCCAGCGGCGCGCCGCCTCCTGCATACCCATACCCCGGTGAGCGGGGAGCGAATGCCTGTGCTCTGGAGCCGCCAGCGCACATACCTCACTACCCTTCTCTCAGCCCCGGGCGCCAAGCTGCCTGGGGTGGCTCCCGGGCTGGCCTGCTGCCTGGCCTGGGAGCACACCGCCCGTGGCTGTGGCTGCCGCGCCTGACCATCCCCGCCGCTGGCGCACGCATGCTGCCGCGCCCCTGCCTGCAGCGCCCGCCGCCGCCGCCGAGGCGCCGCCACCTCAGAAGCAGGGGCCCAACAAGGCGGCAGCAGCGGTGGTGCTGATGGCCCATCGCAATAACAAACAGATGCGGCGGTGAGAGGGAAGGCCATGCCATACCATGCGGCCACCATGCAGCGCTGCTTGTGCCTGTCTGCAGGATGAGGCCTTGCTTCGTGCCCGCCTGTTGGCGAGGCGCTGCTGCAGCGTGCCCGCAGCTTGCCTGCTTGATTTGGCTGTTGGAAGCCAAACCAGCATGCCCGACTCCGTATCCCCTGCTGCCTGCAGCGGCATGATGTTCGCCGCCAACAACTGAGGAGCAGCGAGCATGCACAGATGGCCGGGCAGGAAGGCAGGGAGCCACCCTGGCCGTCAGCTCGGGCAGCAGCGGGCCGCCGCTCGCCAGCTCGAGCCAGGTTCTGTTAGCGACAACTGCGTCCGCGCTGCCGCGCATGTTTTTGTGTGCCCGGACACATACGCGTGCAGGCAACATGTTGGTGCCTCTTTATCCTTGATTCGATTACCCATCACCCAAACGATCGACGCCTATGCATCTGCGCATCTCTACGTCCTCCTTTGTGCATGCCTTCTCCTCTCTTTGCCGGCGGCGCTCAATATCAATGGTGTTAGTTGGTTGATTTATTGTTTGCGACATCCAGCTGGCATCGCTTGGGCGGCGTCATGGCAGCAGTGGCACGTGCTGCTAGGTGACCGGCAGGAGGGATGCATGGCGGCGGCTGCGCTCCCGCCCGCCGGTGCCACACTCCGCGTCCTCCCTCTGCAATGCTCACGGCGCGCAGCTGGGACTGCCGCTGCTATCACAGGTTCCCCACATGTTCCCCGGGCCGCGGGCGGTTCCACGAAGGGCCTGGAGCACCAGCTGCTGGACCTGTATTTAACCCCGCCCACATCCGTGATTGCCATCTGCTCACCGACTACACACCTTTTGCAATCAATCTAGCCGCATTCCAACCCCGCAGCAGCACCCACCCACACACCGCAGCAACACCATGCCAGATGCCGGTCCCTCCCAGTGGTCTGTTGGCGAGGTGTGCACCTGGATAACGACTCTGGGACTCCCTGAATATGTCGCAGCGGCCTTCAAGGACAACGCGATTGCAGGCGCAGGTGAGACCATCCGGGCCGCGGGGCAACACCGTTGTCGTGACAGCATTCCGGAAGTGTCGTTTGTGTTGCGCTGCGGCAAGGGATCGGACCCACAAGCCGACAGGCAACACGCGCCTCACCGCTACCGACCGCTGCATTCCGCCGCCCGCCCGCGCGCCCGCCGCCGCCCAACTGCAGACCTGCTCGAGCTCAGCGACGAGGACTTGATGAAGGAGCTGGGTTGTAAACCCTTACAGGTGGGCAACCGCCGCGAAAGCGGGCTCCAGTGCGGCAGTCTGCAGCTGGGTTACGGATGCCGGCCAGGCAGAAGAGGTGATGCTGCTGCCTCCACGGCCTTACAGACCTCTTCGCCTCCCTCCCTCCCTCCCTCCCTCCCTCCCTCCCTCCCTCCTCCCGCCTGCAGGTCCGCAAGATCCGCAACTCCCTGGAGAAGATGGGTTTCAGCAAGCCGGTGACGGCTGCAGACACGCCAGCTGCGGACGCCAAGGCGGCGGTGGCGCCTGCCCCGGCTCCAGCCGCGGCAGCTGCTCCCAGCGCTCCTGCGGCCGCCCCCGAGCCAGCAACAGCCATCGTCCCTGCCGCAGCACCTGCACCAGCGGCGTCTGCACCGCCCCCACCCGCCGGCTATCCTGCCGACTACCCGCCCCCCTCCTCCGCGCCCTACCCTCCCCCCGGCGCGCCCCCGCCCTACCCCTACCCCGCCGCCGCCCCGCCGCCGCCTGCGGAGGAGCCGAAGAAGAACAACGGCAAGAAGGTGGCGGCGGCGGCGGTGCTGCTGACCCGGCCCAATCGCATGATGCGGAGGTGAGGCAGCCACCGCTGCCTCGCCTGGCGCTCGCCGCCACTGCTATGGGCTGCCGACTTGATGGCTGGGGGTCAAAGCATGCATGTGTGTCCAGCCGCGTTGTGCCCCTGCCCCAGCCCCGGCGCTGACGCCTCCCGCCTGGCATGTGCCGTCTTGCTTGCAGAGGCATGATGATGATGAACTAGACTCAGGCCCCTTGGATATGTGTCAGCGGCCGCTGCCGGACGCACTGGCCTCAGGCTGGTGCCCAGCCTGCTAGCTACTGTGCCTTTGCTTGGTTGCTTAGGTTCATGGGCGCCTCTCCCAGCCTCCTGCTTTTTCTGTCGTACCATGT
The DNA here is from genome assembly GCF_000147415.1 of Chlorella variabilis. Lineage (NCBI taxonomy): Eukaryota > Viridiplantae > Chlorophyta > Trebouxiophyceae > Chlorellales > Chlorellaceae > Chlorella > Chlorella variabilis. Next base: position 143,939 of record NW_005435072.1, on the reverse strand, counting down.
CTCTTGTCACAATTACAACTACACTGTGGATACCATCCTTGATACCATGTAGCCCTTCCATGCTTCCATGTACCTTAATAATGCCAAGTCATTGGCACTGTAACTGTAAGGCCTGAGGAACCACCGTGGTAGCGTGACGCTACCAGCCACCAAGGCGGCTACCACCTGCCGGCAGGGCCGCCGCCGGCCTGCTGCCCCTGCTGATGCTGGTCTGCCGCACGATTGATGCGCCCGTTCCTCAGCGCTGGCTTCCCTCTGCCAGCAGCGGGGCTGCCTCCCTGCTGCTGATGCTGGCGTTGCTTGCATGCGGCGCCGCTGCTTGAAGGCACTTGCATGCCGTGCGATTGGTGGCGCCGTGCGCCGCTGTCCTCCTGCTGCTGCCGCTGACCTGGCGCCTGCTTCAGTGCTGACGTGGCAAAGAAGCAGGCCACCGCCTCCTGCAGCCTCCGCTCTACGGCCGCGTCGGTGGCTCCGCTGTCCGGCCGGCTGCCAGCGTCCGGCTGGCAGGCTGCAGTTGCCAGCGGCTGCGGCTCCGCTGTCCTGCCGGGCACAGCAGCAGAGCCCATCTGGCCCCCTGCCCCAGCAGCTGCCTGCTCCTGCAGAGGGCCTGCCGCCGCTGGCTGGGAGCCAGGCGTCAGCGCCTCCAGCAGTGCCGACACAGAGGGGAACTCTCCCGAGGGCATGCGGGCGGGCAGCTGCTGCTCCTCAGCACCCTCCCCCTCACTGACAGTGGCGGCACCGCGTTGGCTGGCTGGATGCAGCGGCGGCGCACCGCCATGTGGCGCAGCGCAGAACAGCTCGTTGTGAAACGAGCTGGTGTGCCCGCCGCCGCCACAGCCGCCAGCTGCCAAGAAAGCCGCGGGAGCGGGCTCTGAGCCTGCTGCTGCCGGCTGTGGGCGGAAGGAGAACAGCGGGTTGCTGCTGATGCCTGCATCACACTGGCTGCAGTGCTGCTGCCTGCCGCTCATGCCGCCGAAGCCGCTGCCTCTGTGCCGGCCTGGCATGGGAGACTCTTCGGGAGGGCTCCCCAAGCGATAGTCACACCACGCCTCTTCTTCAGCATCCCCCTCCTCCTCCTCCTGCTGCTCCTGCTGCTCAAGCTGGGAAGATAAATCAAGTGCCCAGCGCAGCCGGCGCGGCGGCAGCAGGTCCCGCCGCGGCGAGTCTGCCGGGATCGTGCTGTCCGCTCCGGGGCTGCACTCCTCAGCTTCACCCTGCTGGCAGCCATCCAAGCCTGCCGGAAGGCCCGGCTGCTGCTGCTGCTGCTGCTGCTCACGCCGGTTGGCATGTCCCGCCTGCTGCCGCCGCTGCCAGTCCGTCCCGGAGGAACCAGGCTCAGGGGAGAGGGCCGCCAGCGACAGCAAGCTGGGAGACAGCGTGGCGGTGGCGGCAGCATGCTGGCTGCGTGGGGCGCATCCCGCCTCAGGCATCACCTGCTCGCACGCAGGCACCCTCCCTCCGCAGCCTGCCGACAGCGCCTCTGCCACGAGGCGTGAGGCTGCCGCGGCGCTTGTGCAGCCGGCGCCGCTCCCATTGCCGCCGCCGCCGCCGGAGGAGCGCCGCCGCCCGGCAGCCGGCTGGCCGCGCTGCAACAGGCGCCGCTCCAGCTGCGCCACATACCGGTCCCGCTGCTCCAGCGCGCCATCCTTCTCCCCACAGCTCCTGGCCTGAACACAGGGGAGCGGGGCGGCGGCGACATGAGACAACCACAGCCTGTAAGGTAGCTAGCAGTTGCTGTGGGAAACGCAGCTGCACTGGCCCTGCCAGTCGCGACAGCCCAGCCAGGCCCTGCTAGTCGCGACATCCCACACCGTGGCTCCTCTCAGCGCTGCATCGCCACCACCTCTACAACTCACCATGCCCTCAACCCGCTCCCTCGCCGCCTTGAGCTGCCGCTGCAGCTCCGCCGTGGCGGCGGCCGCCGCGTGCCGCTCCCGGGCCAGGCTCTGCTGCAGCTCCTGCCGCTCGGCATGCAGCCTGGCAGCCTGCAACCCAATGAGGGGGCAACCCTATGAGTGGGGGCATGGCACCGCCGATCCCAGGGCAGGGTGGTGCGGAGAGGGACAGCAAGCGCAGCATTGTGCAAGCAGGGCAGTGCAGTGTGCTGGTACTAGTGCCAGGCGCCAGCGGCGTGCGCAGCAGCAGGGGCAGCTGCCGGGGGCCCCACCTGCGCCTCTGCCGCCCGCAGCCGCCCCTCCAGCCCCTGCCGCTGCCGCCGCAGCGCCTCCACTTCCCTCAGAGCCAGGCGAAGGTCAGTGGGAAGCCCCCTGGCCGCAGCCTCCGCCTGCAGGGCACGGTGTAGGGCTGGGGAGGTCAAGGCAGGGCAGGGTGCGCAGTGGCAGAGGCTGGGTCAGGACAGGAGCACAGAGGCAGCGAGCGGGTCACCTTGCCGGCAGCCACCGCCGGTGGCAGCTTGCCGGCGCCGGCCGCCGTGGCGCCGTTGGCGGGGCCCAGCGCTCTCAGCGTGGAGGTCAGCTGCTGCAACAGCTCCGCATGCTGGCCGCCGCCGCCGCTGCCAGTGCCGCCGCCGTCGATGCTGATGCTGCCGCCTGCTGCCTGCTGATCCAGCTGCAGGCACACGCTCTGCAGGCCGGCCAGCCGCTCCTGCTGCAGCGCGCGGCTGCGGCTGCCCGCTGCGTTCTCGTCCTGGGCAGTGAGGCAGTGAGGCAGGCAGCAGCTGAGCCTCCCGTCTCCGGAGCCCCGGCCATACACCATGCACAGCCAGCTGCAGCTCCTGAAGCAAGCTAGCACCCATCAGTCCTCTCACCTGCAGCGCCACCAGGCGCGCGTGCTGCTCCGCATTCTCCCGCGCCAGGCTCTCGGCGGCGGCGGCCAGGTCCAGCAGCGCCCTGCGCTGCCGCTGCAGCTGCTCCTCCTGCTGCGCCGCGGCGGCGGCGTGCCGTTCGGCGGCGCGCTGCTCCCGCTGCTGCGAGGCGTGGCGCTGGGCCTGCAGGTTGGCAGGCGGCCAGGGGACAGGGGTCAGCCTACAAGCCACCAGGCAGCCCGCTGGCGCGGTATCTTCCGATACACGGCAGCACCCATCAAAAGCGGTCACCTGCAACTCTCTGTCGAGTGCCTTGGTGCGAGCCAGCAGCGCCTGCAGGTTGCTCCGCAGGCTGGCATTCTCCTCTGCCAGCGACCGCTCCCGCACCCGCAGGCGTGATACCTCGGCAGGGCTGAGCAGCTGGGCGGGCGGCGCACCGGCTGCGGCGAGCCCAGCTGTGGCGGCAGCGGCGGCACCACGACGCGGGGCGGCGGCGGCGGCGCCTCCCAGCTGCAGCACCCTGGCCCGCCGCCGCGGGTCCAGGGTATCGAGGTAGCCCATCTGCGCGCGTTTGTATGCAGCCGCAGCGCGTCAATTGGGCACAACGACCGGTGTGATGGAGCGTTCCGGGGCCGGCTTGCTGCCAATGGACACGACCCGGGGCGACGTTGGGATGCGGTAAAAGGTGTTCCAAGGCCCCTGCAAGCTCTTCGTGCTGCGCGTGGCTCGCCAGCGGGGCGGCCGCCTCTCGCAGCCCCGGGCTCCAGGCCTCCATCAGCATCCTCAGACACCTTCAGCGTGTCGGAGGTTGCTGGGCAGGCCCCAAGATGGACCACCGTACACCCGCCCAACAACAACCGGCCTCCCAACTCCTTCCCGAGAGGGGGCCCCGCTGATCGCGAGACCGCGCCATGCTGCCGGCGTTTCTGGAGCGGGAGAGCGCGCTGGCGTCGCTGGAGGGCGGCGCCGCCTTTGGCCACCGCCCGCACCGCTTCCTCGCGGCCGCGCTGGGCGACGCAGGCCTGGCCCGCCGCCTGGAGCAGGTTGCAGCCCTGGGAGGCCACTCGGGCGCGGTCAACACGCTGAGCTGGACGGAGGGCGGCGACCTGCTGGCCTCTGGCGGCGAGGACTGCCGCCTGCGCCTGTGGCGCGGCACCAGCGGCGGCGGCAGCGGCGAGCTGCTGCACAGCTTTGACACGGTGCGCCCGCTCCGCCTCTTGCAGCCGCGCCTGCGCGGCAGCCGAGTGCGCTGCCTGATGCTTGGCCAGCACCCACGTGCTGCCGCCACCAACCGTGCCGCCGTCAGCCAGCACAGTCAACCTTGCATGCTCCCCGTCCGCCTGCCGCAGGGCCACACCTCCAACATCCTGTCTGCCTGCTTCCTACCAGCTTCCCGCGGGGACCAGCTCATCTGCTGCTCCGCTGACCACCAGATCCGCCACCTGAACGTGACCAAGGGGGCGGTACGGCCGTACCTCGTGCACCAAGCCGCCGTGCGGGCGGTGGTCCCACTGGACCCACGTGGGTGCTGCCCCAAGCGGCCAACAATGCACGCTATGCACGCTGCCGTGCCCTGCCTACGTCCCGCTGCCCCGCTACTGCTGCTGCTGCGCTGGGTTCCCTTACACGGCGGCGCCGGCGGCCGCTGGGTGCTGGCTGGGGATACGCGGTGCATGTTGGCTGTGTGCAGGCCGGCTGGCATGCAGGGCGGTCTTCACAAACGTGCAGGGAGCGGCCTCCCTCACCTGCCGCTGCTGTGTGGCCCTACACGCGCTGCACGCTGCGTCCCTGCTGGTACCGCAGACGTCTTTTTATCTGCCAGCGAGGACGGCACGGTACGGGAGTTTGATGTGCGGCAGCGCCCCGCAGCGGTGCACCGCGAGGCGCTGGCCGGAGACGATTCAAACGTGCTGGGTGGGTGGCCGGGTGGCGGCCTGGCTGGGGTTCAGGCCGGGGGGCTGGGCGGGTGCTGCCTGCCGGCCTGGGGGCGGCTGGGAGGGCTGCCGGGCTGCAGGCCTTGCCGGCAAGCCGTCGGGCGCTGGCCCCCTGAGCATGCACGTCGCGCACCCAGCCTAGGCGTGCCTCCCCTTCACATGTCACACGATAATCAATGCATCACGCATGCCACCCATGAACCACACACATCATCGGGCACGCCTCCCACCCAGCCTAGCTCCCCATCACACGCATCATGTGCACCCCCCTGCGTTGTTTGTAGTGGACCAGAGCGGGGAGCGCGTGGGGCGGTCGCGCGTGCGTGTGGGCATCTACAGCCTGGCCGTGGACGGGCAGCGGCCCTGGATGATGCTGACCGGCGGCACCGACCCTCTGCTGCGCCTGTACGACCGCCGCATGCTGGTGGTGGGCGCCTCGGGGGGCGGCGCGGACGACGGCGGCACGCCGGGCAGCCGCTCCGGCGCCCGCGCGCCTCAGTGGGTGGCCTGCTACGCCCCCTCCCACATCAAGGCCTCACTTTGGGACAGCGGGCGGCACCCGGGGCTGGCGGCGCCGGGCGGCGCGCTCGCGCCGGGCCGCGCCGTCACCGCCGTCGCCTTTGCGCGCGGCGGCGGCGAGGTGGTGGGCAGCTACAGCGGCGAGCTGATCTACAGCTTCGATGTCAGGCAGCATGCCAGGGACGTGGAGACACTACTGCACATCCCCGAGACGGTGCTCAGGTGCGGGGGTTGCGTGTGGGGTGTGGGGTGGAGTCGGGCGGGCAGAGGGCTGGCGCAGGGGTGGCAGGAGCAGCCCACCTTTCCAACGAAAGGAAAGAGCAGGGCAGGGAAGAAAGTACAGCAGCTGCTAGCAATAGTTGAGCTGGTTCTTTCCACCTTCGGGGCGGCAGCCGGCCTGCCCGCTCGGGAGGCTTTTGCCATCTGCCTGCTCACCAGCGCATGGCTGCCGACTTTGCCTCGCGCTGCGCTGGGCGTGCAGGGCGCCTGCGCGGCCGCGCAGCCACGCCGGGCGGCGCAGCGCGCACGGCTACGAGGCCAGCCAGCAGCCGCAGGCGCAGTGGGCCTCCCCAGCCGTGCTGCCAGGGGAGGCGGCGGTGGAGGCGGCGGCAGAGGGCGGCGGCGGCACCGCGCCCGGCCCGCCCGACCGCGCCGCCGCGGCGCTGGCGCAGGCGGGGCAGCTGCTGCGGCAGCAGCAGCGCGCCGCGGCGGGGCGCGGCATCGCCCTCGCGCCCTCCGTGCGCATGCTGGAGCGGCAGCGCCGGCAGCAGAGCCGGGTGGCGGCCGCGGCGGCGGAGCCTCGCGCCGAGAGCTCCCGCCCCGCCCACTGGCAGATGCACCCCAGCAGCAGCACGCTGCGCTCGCCCCAGAACGAGCCGCGCCAGGTGGCGCCACATCAGCAGCACCATGCACAGCAGCAGCAGCACCATCACCACCACCAGCACCACCAGCATGATCTGAGGCAGCCTCTGGAGCTGGTGAGCGATTCTGAGGGGCTGTCGGACGGGGTGAGCCCCGAGCAGCGGCGGCAGGGCGTGCGGCGCAGCCGGCGCATCATGCGGCGGCGCCGCGACGCGGCCGAGGCCGCAGAGCTGCAGCAGCTCGCAGAGGATGTGGCGGCGGAGGCGGCTGCAGAGGCGGAGGATGCGCAGCAGGCGGAGGCACGGCTGGGGGAGGTGCAGCAGCCCGCGGTGTCGGGGGTGGCGGAGCCGGCCAGCAGCAGCGACAGCGAAGACCCGGGCCTGCACTCTCCAGCCACCCGCGCGCGGCGCGTGCGGCGGCGCACGCTGGCGGGCGCCGCGGCCGACGAGGCGGCGGCGGCGGCGGCGGTAGCTTCGCAGCGGCACGAGCCCGCGGAGCAGGGCCGAGGCGTGGACAGGGGTGCAGCCGCTGTCGCCGGCGCAGACGCCGCGGCGGCGCCCGACGGCGGCAGCGGCGGCTTCAAGGCGCCCGCGGGGAGGAGCCCGCAGCACCACCGCCGCCGGCAGGCGGCGGCGGCGGCTGCCGCGGCGGCCGCCGCCATGCAGCGGCTGGACAGCACGGTGGGCCTGCTGCACCACCACGCGCCGCAGCTGGAGGCTTCGGAGGTGGCGGCCGGCGGCGGGGGCTGGGAGGGCGGCACGCAGCGCGCACAGCAGGAGGTCACCGTCAGCATGCGGCAGCCGCCGGCCGCCGCTGCAGGGGCCCAGGGCTGCGGGGTCGTGGTGGAGCAGTCTCCAGCCATGGAAGTCAGCTCCCGGCCGGTGCTGTCTGCATCACGTGTCGGCCTAGCCACGCAGCTGGGCAGCCAGCAGGCGGGGCACGAGGCCAGTAGCCTAAACTCAGGTAGGGGCCCGCCGCCGGCCAGCAGCACAGCCACAGCTGTCATTGCCGTGCAGGCTGTGGTGCTGAGGGGCAGCCTGCCAATGCCGCGTGAGGGAGGCAGCGGCTGGGTGGGGGGAGCACCAAGCTGCCTGCAGCAGCAGCAGCAGCTCCCGAGGCATGCCCGCCTTTCACACCTAGCCTGACCTGACCCCCCCCCCCCCAACACACACACACCACCCCACCACCCCCACGCCGCGCCGCCGCAGCCGAGCAGCCTGCGAACGAGCGTGTGGGCAGCGTGGCGCAGCGTGGGCGGGCAGACGCCCCCTCTGTCGGCAACGCTCCCCTGGCCACCACAGCAGCGGCCGCAACGTTTGCCGAGCAGCTGCAGGCGTCGGCGGAGGGCCGTGAGGCGAGCACTGGCCACAACCGTGCCCCACCGCCGCCGCCGCAGTTTGCGGTGGACGCGCTGCTGCCGCAGCAGGCGCAGGGGCAGCTGCCGCTGCCGCCGTCCGGCCCGCGGCAGCAGCGCCAGCAGCTGCAGCCCACCGCCAGCACTGGCACCTCCCGCCCGCCCGCCTTTGGCTCCCAGCAGCAGCGCTACCTGCCTCCGCAGGCCAGCGGGCGCCAGGCCTCCCGCCTGCGCCGCCATTCAGCCGGCCTGGACGCCTCTCAGCACGGCGAGGCGGCGTATGCGGCTGCCGCCGCCGCTGCGGCGGCAGCCGACGCGGGCCTGGCAGCCATGGGCAGCCAGGCGGCGGCCGTGGCGGCCGCGGCGGCCGAGGGGGAGCAGGCGGCGGCGCAGGCGCAGGCGACGCAGCAGGCGCAGCAGCCACAGGCTACCATGCTGTCGGGGCGGGGCCCCTCGGTACTGGGCGACTTCATGCCCGGCTCGCAGCTGCCCACCGGATCCGAGATCCAGCAGCGGCAGGCCTCGGTGGCGGCCGGCGGCAGCGGCGGCGGCGGCGGCGGCGGCCGCGCGGCGGGCACCCCGCAGCAGGCGCAGCGCGGGCACCAGGTGGACAGCGCCGTGGGAGCCATCGTGCACACAGCAGGCGAGGCACCTGCTGCCCGCGCCTGGCCGCCCGGGCTGGGGACCGGCCCCTTCCGCCCCGCCGCGCTGCCAGCACAGGCCGCTGCCGCCGCGGCGCCGGCTGCCGTGCTTGTTGCTTGCTTGTGTGACCTTACAGTCTGGTTTCAGCAAGAGCAAGCTTGCAGCACAGACCTTGCCATGCAGCGCGCCGTGCATTGCATATGACCGTGTTGCCGCAAGGCTGCCCCTCCACCTGGGACCCTCCCTCCTGCCCACCCCGGCCTGCCTGTGCGCTAAAGCCCGCGCCTGCCTGTGCGCACACGCCCGCGCCCGCCCTGCCGCAGACGCGGACGGCGGCGAGGAGGTGAGCGAGCCCACGATGTTCCGCCGCCGCTACGGCGGCCACCTCAACCTGGCGCCCGAGGCGCAGGGCGGGCTGGCGCTGGCACCGCAGCTGGCCTTCCTGGGCTGCCACTCGGGTGGGTGGGGGTGGGGGCGTGGTGCCCCGGTGGGGGCGTGACGCCTAGAACCACATTCTACCCAAGTTTCTGGAGCTGGCTTAGGGCCTATGGGTGCCTGCTATGCGCTTGCTCCTGCTGCGCGCTCGCCTGCTTGCTTGGAGGCGCACGCTGCTGGGGTGCGGGCTGGGTGAGGCGGCCGCCTGGCGCTGCCCCGCCTATGCCCGCCTGGCCTGCAGAGCTGCTGGTGTCTCCCTCTGACGACGGCAACGTCTTTGTGTGGGACTACGCCAGCGGCCAGCTGGTTGCGGTGCTGCCACCCGCGCCACCCGCAGCCGGCGGCGCCGGCCCGGCAGACGGCGCGGCGGGCGCGGCGGCCGGCGTGGCGTGCGTGGCGCCGCACCCGCTGCTGCCGGTGCTGGCCAGCGCGGGGCTGGACGCCACGGTGCGGCTGTGGTCTCCCGAGGCGGAGCAGCAGCGCGGCATGGAGCACGCGGCGGCAGCGGCGCGAGCCAACCTGGAGCGCCTGGCGGCGGTGGGCTGGCAGCAGCCCGCCCCCTCGTCCTGGCTCCTCGGCGGCGGCGGTGGCGAGCGGAGGGCGGCTGCGGGGCCCGGCGGGGCCTCCATGCATTGCAACACGATGTAGCTACCTACACGGCGGTAGAGCAAGGGCTGTAGCATGGCTGCCGCGGCTGCGCACAAGCTGGGGAGAGTTTACATCTGTAATCTTGGACGATGGACGCTATGCAAGTAGCACTGGCCAGGCTCGGCATGCCTGTCGTTATACAGCCCAGCCTTGCATCTGCTCTGCTCAGAACTCATGTTCCATTCATATGAAATCGCATCAGCCGATGGTGCGGTAGTGGTGCTGGGCAGTCGCCGCCGTCACCACGCCGCCCGCCGCCTGCCGCTGCTGCCGCTCCCGCAGCTGCTGCTGCTCGCCCCAGCTGAGGGCGCCAGCGCCCAGCGGAGAGAAGGCCCGAGAGTCCAGCACCGCCACCCGCTGCACCGCCCTGTGCTGCGGCTGGGGCGCCGCCTGCCGCCGCTGCGCGCGCGGGTCCCGCGGGCCGCCGCCCACCGTGCCCGCCACGGTGCCACCGATGGTTGCGTACTGGCGGTGGGCCGCCGCCGCACCTGCCCCGGTCTCGCCCCCGGCGTGCTGCGCCCGCTGCTGCTGCTGGCCGTAGTAGAAGCCCTGCTGGCGCTCCACCTGCTGCCGCAGGCCAGGATGGTAGGCCGCATCATAAGGGTGCACTTCTGCGGCCTGCCGCCGCTGCAGGTGCAGCTGCTGCTGCCGGGAGGCGGCCGCAGCGGCCGCCGCCTCCTGCTCCCGCTGCACCTCTAATATTTGCTGCTGCCGCCAGCGTTGGCGCTCCAGCGCCGCAGCACGAACCGCCGCCTCCTCCTCCTCCTCCCGCCGCCGCTCCTCCTCCGCCAGGCGCCGCGCCTGCGCCGCCGCCTCCTCCCGCTGCCGCAGGTCCCAGCGCCGCTGGTGCTGCTGAAGCTCCTGCACTTCCCTCCTTGCCTCCATCACCTCCAGCCTCAGCGTGTCGGCATCGTCCGCCGCCGCCTGCAGGCCCTCCACCTGCTGCTGCAGCGCATACACCTGCAGGGCGGGCGGAGGAGCACGGGCGGCAGGCAGCGACGCTCAGCCAGGGGCGCCTGGATCGGATGCTGCCTCATGTGCCCATCAGGTGCCGACGTAAACAAAACAGCGGCAGCAGAGGCTCTCATGGTAGGGACTGCGGCGGGCGTGGCGGTGTGGGGCAGCCATGGCGCAGGCGCGGGCGCAGGCCGGAGGCTGCACACACCTGCTGCTCCAGCTGGTGCCGCTGCTCTGCCTCCTCCTCCGCCCGCGCACGCGCCTCCCTGCAGCCGCCAGCAGCCGCCAGTGCAGGCAGAGGCGGACGCAGGGGTGGATGTGCTGCGGCTGCTCTCGCTGCTATCCCCCTGTGCATGCACCGGCGTAGGCAGCCGGTGCAAGCAGCCAGGGCCGGCAGCCAGGCGACGGCCTGGCTGCCGCCGCCGCCGCCAAGCGCACCTGAACTTTGACTCCAAGCGCCCCAAGATGCCCTGCACCTGCTGCTGCTGCGCGGCCCAGGCGGCGGCATGAGCGCCGGGCGGCGCGATCAGCGCCAGGCTGCGCCGCAGGGCTTGGATGGCTGAGGTGGGGGTCATCTGCACGGCAGGCAGCACAGCAGCCGAGGGGGCACAAGGGGCGTGTGTCGGTCAGGCGCAGGGTCAGAGCTATGGTTCCGTGGGTCACGCAGGGGCAAGCAACTGGCCAGCCGCAGTGCAGGAAGGAAGGGCTTGAACATGCGCCCGCTGATTTGCCAACCAAAGTGCAGCAGGCCATCCCAGACGGCGCCCTAGCGGCGCCCCACCTGCCCAACCTCAGCCAGGCGTGCGCTGACGGCGGCAGCCGCAGCCGCAGCCGCGGCGGCCTCCATGCCCTGCGCCTGCTGGTGCGGCTGCGGGAAGCGGCCGCCTGCGGCGCTGCCGATGACGGTGCTGGCATAGCTGCCCTCCGCCGCCTGCTCTGCCTGCCCCGCGGGGTGAGGGAGATAGCGGGAGGTGGGGGTGAGGAACTGCTGCTGCAGCAGCTGCTGCTGAGGGCCATCCGCCAGGCCAGCAGCCGCCTCCTGCAGCTGCTGCTGGCTCTCGCTAAGCAGGCGCTGCAGCTGCATCTGGGATACCGCCAGGGCCTGCTGCTCCGCCTGCTGGCGGTACCGCTGGCTGCCGGGGCTGCCCGGCGCTGCGTCAGCCTCAGCGGCAGCTGGCGACGCCCGGAGCGGGGGCAGCCCGGCCTGCTGGCGGTACCGCAGGCTCTCCGGACTGTACGGGATGGGCGATGGCAGTACTGCAGGCGGCATGGGAGACTCTTTCACTGCAGCCGCAGCCACGGCAAAGGCGGCGGCTGCCGCAGCAGCGGCTCCAGGCGACAGAGCGGTGGCGGCTGCTTGCGGGGAGGCCGCGCCCCTCATAGGCGTGGCCAGGCCTGCTGGCGTCACTTCCGTGCCAGGCAGCAGCGGTGAGGCCAGCGCGCCAGATGCGCCGCCTGCCGCCGCCACTCCTGCGGCAGCCGCCGCTGCGACGGCGCCCGAGCGCAGCGCTGCGCCTGCCCGCCGCCTGCCACCGGCGGCGCTCTGAAGGCTCAAGGGGCTAGCCTCTGCCGCCAGGGACAGGGGCAGCTCCTCCTGCTGCTGCTGCTGCTGAAGCACAAGCTCATCCTCTGTTTCCTGCTCTCCCAGAGGCTGCTGGCCCCACGAGGCAGGGATGCTGCTGTTGCTGCGCTCATGCTGCCCCTGCAGCAGCCGCTGCTTCTGCTGCTGCCACTGGCTGTATGGCTGCCAGCCGCCGCCCTGCTTGCCCTCCTCCTGCTCGCCCTCGCTGCCGCCGAAGGCTGGGGGTGCGGCAGAGCCGGGGAGGGTGGCGGGCAGCAGCTGGGGCGCCTCCAGCCCAGCATCGCCGCCGGGCGCGCCTGCAAACAGGCCGGCCAGGCTGCCGCCGGGGACCTGCTGCGTGCCAGCTGGGCGAGCATCGGGGTCTCGGGCAAGAGAGTACCTGCAGGGGGGAGCGAGCATTGGTCGGTTGGTGGCCAAGCATGGCAAGGCCGGCACCAGATGCTCTCAGGATTCTCTCCAAAAGGAGTGTCCAGGAGCGGCAAGAGGAATTAAAGGCATGCCAGCAGGGCACCAGCGGGCAGCCTTGGCAGGGCGCTACATAGATGGGGCAGCAATGCAGAATTCTACCGGCCTCCCCCACCTGAAGGGCTCGGTGGTGGGTGAAGCAACCTCCTCCTCCTCCTCCTTCTCCCCTGCCAGGCCAGACAGCTGGCTGCGAGCCGTCAGGAAAGCGCCCCCGCTGGCGCTGCGGCGCGGGAGCTGGCCCTGCAGTGCCGCCAACAGGGCGTTGCCAGGCGTTCCGTTGCCACCGCTTGAACCCAGGCGTGCCATGCCAGCGGCGCCAGCAGCAGCTGCAGCCGTTGCAGTGCCGCCGGCGCCGAGCGCCGCATCAGCGGCCGGGCTGGGCTTGGTCTGCCCTGAAGGAGACACTGGCTGCTGCTGCAGCTGCTCTTCCTCCTTCTCCATTAGTGCGCCCTGCAGCGGCCCTGGCGAGTAAGCGTTGCAGTTGCGTGCTGCGGCTGCTGCTGCCGTTGCGCCTCTCACGCCATCTGCGCCGCCGTGCACATCCTCCTCGCCCGCCTCCCCTGGCTGCTCCCACAGCGGGGAGTCGCTGCGCTGCCGCCACTCCTGCTGGCGCAGCAGGGAGCGGTCCTCGCCAGCGCCCTCGCCCGCCTCAAGCCCAGCTGGCTCATTTGAGCTGCCACCCTCTGATGGCTCTCCAGACAGCAGCCCCTCCCGCTGCACAGCCGGTGAAGCTGCAGCCGCATCTGCAGGGGGAGCAGGGGAGGTCAGGAGGATGCTGGTTGCTGAGCAGGGCAGCCGGGGAAGTCAGGAGGATGCTGGTTGCTGAGCAGGGCAGCCGGGGAGGTCAGGAGGATGCTGGATGCTGAGCAGGGCAGCCGGGGAGGTGATCGGGCACGCTGCCGGGCCTGCTGGGCGCAAGCAGGGGGTGCCCTGGCGGGATGCGGGGTGCGGCCGCCTCGCCTTACCTTGCCACGGCTCCATGCCGCTCATGCTGCCGTGCAGCACAACTGACTCAGACGAGGGGCTGGCCCCAGCCGCCCCTGTGTGGTGAGTGTCTGTCCCACCAGGGGATGCCTCTGGCAGCGCTTGCTCCGCCACCACCAACGCATCAGCCACCCCCACCATCTCCTCTTCCTCCGTACCCACCAGCTCGGTGGCTGCCAGGCCGGTACCTGCCCAACCCGCGCTCGCCGCCGCCGCAGCTGCGGCAGCACCAAACACCATCGCTGGTGCTGCTGCCGTGATGGCGTCTGCCGTGCCATCTGTCTGCTGGTCCAGCTGAGGTTCACCGTCTGCGTCAACCGAGCCTGCCCGGGAAGGCTCCACCTCAACTGCTGCCTCCTCTTCCTCCAACCCTGTAAGTGCCAACGCCGGTGCTACCCCGCCAGCAAATGCAGCGGCCACTTCAGCGCCCTCCTCTCCAGCCTCGCTGCTGGCGGCGGTGCTGGCCAGGGAGGCTCTCAGGTCAGCGCCGGCAGCTGCAAAGCCGCCGGCTTCCATTTTATCTGCCTCTACTGGTGCTGGCAGGGACCACGGTGACGTTGTTGGCAGCGCCGCGTACTGCCCCTCATCCCCTGCCTCCTGGCTGCTGGCAGCGCTGCTGGCGACTGAGCCGCGCAGGTGCTGGAGCGCCGCTGCTCCAGTCAGCGGCTGCAGACCTCCCCCATCCTCTGCCGCCAGATCGCCAGCCGAGCCCGCTGGCTCTTCGCCGCCCATGTCGATGCTGCCCTCTGGAGCCAGCTCAGCGCTGTCCTCTTCAGCAGCAATAGAGTGGGCGGCAGCGCTGGTGGCGCCTGCAGCCAGGAGGGCATCAAACGTGTTCGCAGCCGCAAGCAGTGCGCTGCCCAGCTGGCAGAGCGGACAGGGGAGCCGGGGAGGCACCATCAGCGGCATCGGCGACCACAAGCAGGCATTGCGTGGGGGCCTTGCCTGAGAGGCAGGAGCTTGATGGCAGCATCTCAAAGGCGGTCGTCAGGTGCCGCTGCGCCGCCTGCGGGCAGGAGAAGAGCAGCGCCGGAGCAAGGGATGGGATTGGCATAGGGCGGCGGCCATGAGGGAGCATTACTGTAACGCTGGTGGCTGCGCAGCAGGGCGGCTTGCCTGCAGGAGGTGGGTGGGCGCCGACCCCTGCTCGCGCTGCAGCTGCATCACCCGCACCGCGGCGGCGGCGGCGGGCGAGAAGGCCGGCGAAGGGTCGCTCGGGGACCCAGCATGCCCCGCAGGAGACTGCCCGGCGGCCCACAGCCCAGGCCCCGCCGCAGGCGAGGCCGCCCGCGATGCTTGCAGAGGTGGGGAGCGGCGGCCGGTGCTGGCGCCTGCCGGCGAATGCGCCGCTGGGAGCAGCCGGGTGGGGGAGCCGGCTGGGCTGGCAGCCGCGGATGCTGCGGCCGATGCCGGGAAAGTGACAGCCCCCGGAGCCGCCACCGCAACTGCCGTCACCTTGGCAGGCGACCAAGGGGCCATCTGTGACAGCCGGGCCGAGCGCCGGTGGGGCGATGCGGCAGCCACCTGCTGCTGCTGCTCCTGGGGCCACCCCTGGAACGGCTGGGACTGGGCTGGCCCCGCCGCTGCTGCTGGAGGCTGCGCTGGAGAGGCGCTGCGCGCCGGGCTGCGCAGAGGGCCGCGCAGAGGGCTGCGTGCCGACGGCCGCACCCTGGAGCCAGCGTCAGATGAGGCCGCCGATGGGGCCAGCCGAACCAGCGCCAGCTCTGGCAGCGGCTGCAAGGTGAGTGGCTGCCCCGAAGGGAGCGGTGCGCCAGCTCCCATGAAGACCTCGCCGGCAAAAGGCGAGGGCCCAGGCAGCGGCCGAACCGGAGACATGCCGGCGCTGCGGGAGGCTGGCACGGATGCGGCCCCTTCCGCTGCTGTTCCGCTTTCCAGCGCAGCCACTGAGGCGGCGTCATCTCCCTCCTCCTCGCCCCCCGCCTCTGCCGCTGCGGCGCTCAGCAGCTGCGCGGTCTGCTGCAGCTGGGCCAGCACGGCGGCAGATCCCATGGCGCTGCCGGCACGAGCTGCCGGCGCGGCGGGGCTGTGCCGAGGCCGCAGGGGCGTGGCGCCGCTGCTGCGTGTGGGGCTGTCTTCGCCGCTGCGGCTGCAGGCAGGCCAGGCAGGCGGGGCGCATGCAGACGTCAGCTCACGCAGCGGGGGCACATGTGCGGCAGCAGGGAGCAAAGCAGGCCGCTGGCGCGTTGCACACCTGAGGCTGCGAGCCGAGGCGTAGGCGGTGAGTGCTGCGGAGGCGGCTCTGCTGGGCATGGCTGAGAAGTAGCGGTCGTCTTCCTCGCTGGAGGCAGCCGCCAGGTCAGCGCCAGCTGGCAGCTGCAGGCCGGCTACCGCCGCCTCCCCGTCCGGCAGCGGCTGGCGGCCGGGCGGGCTGGAGGCAGGCCCGGCCGCGGCGGAGGCACCTGGGGACAAGCTGGCGGCAAAAGCAAACCGGGACCGCTGCTGCTGGTGCTGCTGCTGTGGTGGGGGTGCCGCTGCCACTGCTGCCGCTGGCACGGGCGCCGCCGCGAAGCTGAACAGCGCAGGCTGCTGCTGCAGCTGCGGCTGCCAGGCCGAGGGGGCCGCTTGCCCTGCCAGCGCTGCAGCGCCAAAGCTGAAGAAGAGGCCGCCAGCGGCGGCGCCCGTGCCAACGGGTGCCTCCTCTGCACCCTCCTCCTCACCTTCAGACGCATAGCCTGACCCGCCGGCCGCCGCCGCGCCCGCTGCCGCTGAGTGGGGCCGTTGCGGCGAGCGCTGCTGGCCGGTGCTACCTGAATCAGACACGGCTGCTTCATTCTCGCCTGCTGCCTCATCGGCCAGCACGGCAAAGCCCAGGGCAGATGGGCGGCGCTGCTGCTGTTGCTGGCGCTGTGGCGGAGAGGGCGAGCCGGCGGCAAAGCTCAGGGAGTGGTCGCTGCTGGCTTGGGCGCCCGCTGTGTGGTGGTGGTGCTGCTGCTGCTGCTCGTGCTGCCCCTCGTGCTCCTCCTCCTCCTTATCATCGCCCCAGCCTGCACCCAGAGTTGGCCAGAGGAAGCGGGACGATGAGCATTGTTGCAAGCTGTGTGCAGCTGCAGGCAGCCTTACAACCTGGCTCTGCAGTAGATGAAACACCGCCCCACCCAGCAGAACAACCAGCCAGGTGAGACACATTACACGGCTGCTGCCACAGCGCCACAGCGGCAGCGCACCTGGCGGCAGGCGGGCCGATCGCGGCGGCGAGGCGCGGCGGGCCGACAGCTGGGGGGAGTTGTCTTGGCTGGGGAAGCGCAGCGGCAGGCCCCAGCCCTTTGCGCCGCTGCCGCTGCTGCTCTTCTGCAGTGGGGAGGGATGCCTCCAAGCGAAGGGTGAAATGCGGAAAGGTGCGGGGAGAGGCGCCGAATGCCGCCAGTCGACAGGCAGCCTGCCCGCACAGCTGCGCCCGGCGCTCACCGCCAGCGAGGCGGCAAAGGCTTCAGGGGAGGGCAGCGCCATGCGAGACGGCGGCGCCTTGCCGCTGTGCGCGCTGCCCGGGGTGCGGACGGCGGGCGGGCCGCGCGGCGTGTTGCCGCCAGACGCGCTCAGCGGCGTGCTGGCGCCGGTGGCGGGCAGGGCCAGAGGGGCGCCCGGCAGGCTCTGCATGGGGGACATGGCAGGAACCAGGGCATGAAAGATACGCGTGTGGCATGAGCACTGCCTGCAATGACTGACGAATTGGCACAGGTCTCGTCTCCCCTTGAGAGCTGAGCGGCGCCTGCTGCCCCACCAGTGACACGGCTGCGGCCCTGCACTCACCGCGGCGGCGCTGGCGGCGTCTGCGTCTGTCTGCTCTGTGCCGCTGTCGCCGCCGTCGAGCAGCAGCTTCCTGCCACCGGCCAGCTCGCGCTCGGGGCTGCTGTCGCCCCAGCCTCCCGCCGCCGCCGCGGCGCGGCGCTGCTTGCGCGAGAGCTGCCGCCGGGCGGTGGACTTTACCTGCTCGCGAAACACCGCCTCCCGCGCCTCCACCTTGCCCGACCAGTCCTCCAGCAGCTGGTGCGCCGTGCCCTTCTTCTTCTTCTTGCCGGCCATGCTCGCACAGGTGCTGCCTCAGCCCTTGCAATTGCCTGCACCCAGCTGGCGAACACCCACGCGTCAAGGGTTCGGGTGCCAGGGGCGCTGGAAGCGGCGATCTCTGGTGGCCTAGGCGCCGCTGCAGTGGCGCAGAACAGCGTGCAACAGGTGGGGCCAGCCAGGCACAGACCCGTTGGTGAGGCGAGCACCAGAGCGAGGCTGAGGGTGCCTGAGAGCACCCAGTTTGAACCTGTTTGAATGGGGCGTCTGCGGAGGGCAGCGGGCGCGCCAACGAGCCGAGGAGTGGGAGGCTGCCGAGGTACATGCGGTACGGGTCAACCAGAGGCCGTTCCTGGCCGCCGACACCCCCCGGGCACTGCAATTGCGCTCTTCGGATGTGGGTGCATGTGCCGCTCTGCCGTGGCTGAGGCGCCGGCAACGACACCGCTGCTGGTGCAGCTGTGGGAGCTGCAGGGCAGGCTGCGACGAGAGAGCGAGCTGGTGGAAGAACTGCGCCGCCACAGTGCCCAGCTACATCGCAGGGTGCACGTGCTGGAGGCAGCAGCGGCGGCGCCCGCTCCATCATCATCGATGCCGGCGGCCGCCCTGCTGCCACCAATGCTGCCCAACAGCCCCCTGGACTCTTCCGACAGCAGCCTGGCCTCCCTGGGCTCGGCTGCATCACGACACAGGCACCACCGCAACCTGTCTGCCATCCCAGAGGAGGGCGCTGCTCCGCCGCCGCAACCGCCACAGCAGGGCGCCCGCGCGTTCCACGATGCAGTTGCCGAGCCCTGGGCCCTGCTGCCCTGCTCCGCCACAACCGTAGGGACACAGGTGGGCATGGCAGGCAGGGAGGGGTCAGGCCCTCATATGCGGGGGCATTGACAGCACCTGCAAGCTTACACTGCCCCTCTCACCCACCCCACTTGCCCGCCCGCAGCACTTCCACTCCGCTGTCTCCACTCGCGCTGATGGCGGCGCCAGCTGCGAGGACACAGCCACCAGCGCCCGGATGGAGCAGCACGAGTCTCCCGGGCGAGGAGCCCACAGGCTGCCGTCGGTGCGTGCCTGCGGCAGCCAGGCACCAACCACTGCTGCCAGCCCGTGCCCGCACCGGCACACCTGCCGGCCAGGCTGCCTTGGCTCTGCACGACAGCCTATGACAGCCCACGCTGCCCGCCACCTGCCTGCCTGCTTACCTGCAGGAACAGAGCGACCTGGTTCTGGTGGGCGACTCGCCGCCACCCACCGCCGCAGCCGGCGGCGGCCCCCGCAGCTGCATGGCAGCAGCCGCCTCCGAGGCGGCGCCCAACCCCAGCAGCATGCACGGCCTGCCGCCGGCGCCGGCCCCGCCGCACTGGCGCTCTCCCGACAAGAAGCGCTGCGCCTGGCAGCTGTTTGTCACCTCTGGGGACGCGCCGCGCAAGGTGGCAGCACTGGGCGGCACCCAGAAGGCTGCTGCCAGCAGTGCCGCCGCCAACTTTGCCGACTCCAGCCGGCTAGTTCAGCCTGCAGATGCCACAACCGCAACACAGCGCACACAGCAGCAGCAGCAGCAGCAGCAGCAGCAGCAGCAGGGGCCGGCCGCGGATCCGGAGACGTCCCCTCTGGCCAGTGTCGCCGTCGGGCTTGCAGCGGCTGGCGCCGGCACGCGCCCGGCAGCGCAGGCAGCGGCCACGGCTGGGCCCGCAGCCGCGCCGGCAGGCAGCCGCCGGCCCCTGCACCAGCCCCGGGACCAGCACGGGCAGGCGGCACAACCTGCTGCTGCCGGAGCCAGCGATGGGAGGCGGCGGCGGCAGGCCGACCCTCTGGTGCGAGCTGTGGCGGCGCAGACCGCCGCCGCGGCCACGCAGGCCGCCGCCCTGGCGCAGTCGCTGGCGGCCCCGCTGGGACAGGCGCCCGGCGGCGTGGCGGGCCCCGGCGGGGAGGGCCTGGGCAGCCGGGGGGCTGGTGGGGGCGGGGATGGGCTTGGAGGCGCAGGGGCGGGGGCGGGGCAGCTGCTGTGGCAGCTGCCTGGTCCGGTACCGCGCTACTCCAGCCAAGTTACCTTCCAGCCGTTGGGCCATCAGGGCGGCAAGTGGGGCGTGCCGCCGCCCAGCACGCAGCCTGCCAGCGCCGCCAGCGTGGCGGCGGTGACGGTGCTGTCCCGCAGCACCGCTGCGGCGCTGTTCCCTGCGGCAGCTGCCGGGGAGGCCGGAGGGCCGGCTAGTGGCGCCTCGCAAGCTGCGGTGGCGGCCGGTGGGAGTGAGAGAGCAGGAGGGGCGGCAGCAGGGCATGCAGGGCATGCAGATGGGGACCCGCCGAGCCCGCCCCTGTCCCCAGCTACCGGCCAGCTGCCGCCGTACCGCCCCTGGACGGCGGTACGGCGGGTGATCGACGGCGTGGGGCGCGCGGCGGGCGGCGCTGAGGTGGCGGGAGACCAGCCGGGAGACCAGCGGGCACAGCGTGCCGCGGACCCGGGCGCCGGCAGCAGCCTGGACAGCACCGGCACTGTGGCGATGCCTTGGGACCGCGCCCCGCTGGCACCCCGCCAGGCTGGCAGCAGCGGGAGCAGCTCGCCCGGAAGGTACAGCCCCGGGGTACCGGTTCCGCCTGCGGCGCACGGGCGGGGAGCAGTCACTGGGGCCGGCGCCGCGCGCGCCGGGAGCCCGCCCCGCGCCGGTCGCCCTGCCGGCAGGCAGCAGCAAGGGCGTGGAGGGGCCGGCGGCGGCGGCGCGGCGCGGCGCGCGGGGGCCGGCGCCGGCGAGCGGCCGCCGGCGCTGCCGCCTGCCCTCCTCCCTTTGGAGCCGGTAAGCCCGGGACAGCCAGCTGCTTAGCACGTGCCTTCGCGGCCAAAGGGACAGCCACCTGTCCGACAGCCTCCTTGCTGCTCCCGCCGCCTGCCCCGCCCTCGCATGCAGCCGCCGTACCAGCCGCGGGCCTGGAGCCCTCGCTCGTCAGAAGACTTTGCGCCGCTCTTCCACAGCGCCGCGGCCGGCAGCCAGGTACAGACACGTCAACAGTGTAGGAGAAACAGGGATGGCAGGCAGCAGGGGGTGGGAAGCCTGGCAAGCGAGCCGGGCGCTGCCGGGGTGACCGGTGTGGCCCACTGGGTTGTGCAGGCTCATGGCGCTGGGAGGCAAGGAGGGGTGCCCTGCCGGCCACCAGATGCGGGGAGCAGCTGCGGCCAGCCGTGCGGCCGCCGCGCGCCGGCGGCGGCGGGCGGCGGCAGGCTGGGCGCCGCGCTGAGGCGACTGCTGCCCGGCGCGCTCAAGGGCAGGCCGCGTGCCGCCGCCTCGCCCTGACCGCTGTCAGTCACGGCGTCTCCGCGGTGCAGAGGGAGTGGAGCGGGCACCATACAAGTGGGCGCCTCCTGCCGACCTTTGTCAATCAATCGAGATCTACATGCAATCCATACAATCGATACAAACCAACTTGAGTCCCTGTTGGTACAGGCGATGCTGCCCCGAATGCTGGCGCACCAATTCGTCTGGCCGTAGAACGGCCTGTAAACAAAAACGCTGACCCTCCGCCTGCTGCCCATGCCGCGCCGCCTGACTTCCTCCCGCCTGCCTGCTGCCTCAGTAGGCTACGCTCCACCTGCGCAGCTCCGGGCCTGCCCCCTCGCCCTCAACATCCTCCGCTCCCTGCTCGCTGCCGCCGCCAGGCCCCTCCCGCAGCACCTGCACCCGCCTGTCAAACTGCTGCGGCAGCTGAGGCACGGTAGCGCTGCCGCCGCCCAGCCGCCACCAGCTGTTCTCCAAGGATGCGGGAGCACCGCCGGCGGCGGCATCCACCAGCGGTGCCACCGTCACGCCGCCGCCTCGGCACATCTCCTGCACCGCACCGGGGCCCAGCGTCAGCAGGCAGGCAGGCGTCCCTGCATCCGCACTGGTGCCCTGCAGGGGCGTGTACTGGCGGCACGCCTGAAGCGGCGGCGCCAGCACAGTGCGGGTGCACGCCCGGGGCGACACCTGGTGCGCGGGTGGAAAGTAGTGCAGCCAGCCGCCGCCCAGCTCCTCCTCGGTCGCCTCGCTGGACGCCTCGCTGGCGGCCTCGCTGGCCTGCAGCCAGGGCACACAGGCCTGGCACCTTGCTGCATGCGCACACTCGCTGCATGTGTGCAAGACCCGCGGGGAGGGCCCCAGGCTGCCGCTCAATGAGACTGAGCAGCGCAGGCTCTGTCCCCACTGAGCAGCACAGGCCCTGTCCCCACTTGAGGCGATAAGCGCCTGGCAGCGCTCCCCTGGCTGGTGCCGGCAGCGCTGCAGGCCGGCCCTGCACGAGCAGCCGGCGCGGGACCCACTGGGAGGCTGACCTGGCTCATGTGAGCGGGCTGGGGAGGCACCAGGCTGCCGCCATCCTCCTCCTCCTCCTCCTCCAGCGGGCTCCTTTCCGCCAGCGCCGCCGCCATCTCCGCGGCCTTGAGGTGCAGGGCGCCCTCTGGTGCCGGCCTGGCTCGGAACATCTGCTCGTGGGCGGCGCAGGCAGGCGGGCAGGCAACCTTGCCGACATCACACGTGTGTGCTGCAAGCTTGCTCTTCTAACAGACAGACTGTAAACACTCTCTAGCAAGCAAGCATGAGCCGGCATGTGCGACTGATTCAAGCCGCAGCCCAGGGTAGGCATCACTTGCAGGGCGCTGGCATTGCGGCGGTACGGCGCGGTACCATGCAGCGGAGCGGTACACCCTACCTTGGGTGGGCGCTTCAGCATGCGCTCCAGCACCTTCCTGCGCCCCGCCTTGGCCTCCTCGATGCCTGCAGGGCACGGATATATCGGTGGACCGCCAAGACCGCCAAGCGCGCGCTTTGCTGATGCCGCACAAAAGAGCACGAGGAGAGGGGCAGGCATTGCCGCATCCCGCGCGCATGCAGCGCGGCAGCGCGGCTGCGCCGGCGCGCCCACCTTCGGCGGTCTTGAAAGAGTTGGGCAGCACATCCAGGATGTGCATGCCGGGGCCGTCCACGCCTCGCACCGCAAGCTCTCGCAGCTCCTGCGGTGGTGCCAGAGCAGGAGCACATGTGCAAAGGCCGGCTCCTGCTCAGTGGGTGTGCTGCTGAGGCACGGCAATGATGGTAACGGGGAGTGCAGCTGGCGAGCATCAGCCAGAGGCAATGGCGGCATGCTCCAGGGCAGCCGCGTGACGCAGCGCGGAGCAGCAGCTTCAGCGCGGAACCAGCCTGGTGGCTGGCGCAGTAGAAGCAGAAGAAGTGGACCTGCAGGGAGGGGCGGCAGCTGCGGGGCAGCTTCAGCAGGGAAGCCCCAGGGGGTGCAGGGCTGCCAGCTTTTGTGTTTGCAGCTGCCAGTCAGCGGCGGAAAGAACGGGAGAAGAGGAGGAGGGTGCTCAGGGTGGCGTGCCGCACATGTTCAGGCATGAGCAGGCAGCCGGCAGCAGGCTGCCCCCGCACCAGGCAGTCATCGATGCCCGGCGGCAGGCAGAAGGTGGGCGGCAGATTGTAGCGCCTGCAGCGCAGGCGGCGCAGCCAACGCGGGAAGCTCGGCGCGGGGGCGCCGCAGCAGGGGCTGCAGCCAGAGACTCTGGTGGCTCCGCCAGCCCTCGCCGACTGCCCCAGCCGCTCCGGCTGCCGCCGTCTCACCTGCGCAGCCGCTCCCGGGCATGGCAGCTGTACCACGCCCCAAAGTTGATGATCATGTTCATGCCTGCGGTGTGGTGCAGCACAAGGGCCAGGGGAGGGCCAGCGACAGCGGCGGTGGTCGGCAGACAGAGGGCTCGCGCGATAGAGCGCCTGCTGGGTGTGCATGCGCATCAGTGCGATGCCACGCGCCACACGCTGCGCCCCCGGCAGGCATCATCATGATGCCAAGCCAGGCTGGGAGGCCAGGCGCACCGCAGCAGGTGGCGGCCTGGCCGATGCCGCAGCTGAAGATGCAGGACATGATCCAGTACATCCAGCCTGCGGTACACGTGGGCAGTACAGCTCGGCAGTTCAGCAAGGCGCACAGGGACGGGCACGATGGCAGCCGTTGCCGCTCCATTATCGGTTAGACGCAGGCAGGCAGCGGCGACCGCTGTGCTTGGCAAGCAGCCTGTGCCGCCGCCGTAGCAGCGCGTCACTCACACAGCGCCTTGATGTCGCTCTTGTAGCCGTGCCGCCCGATGTTGCGCACCGGCATCACATACTCGCGCCCTGCGGTGCACGGCAGAAAGCGGAGCCTGCTGAGCAGCTGCCTGGACTCAGCGCTGGTGGTAGGGGACGCCCGGTAGGCTTGCCGGATGGCACGGGGAGACCCCCACCGCACGACCCGCGCACCCAGGTTTGCGGCGTACACGGCGCGGGCCCAGCGCGTCTGGCGCAGCCCAGTCCAGTAGCATTCCTCCAGAGTCCTGCCAAGAAAAGAGGAGGAAAGCAAAGGCACGATGGTTTGTTAGCCCCCAGGGCAGCTGAGGCCAGGTCGCTAAGGGCTGCCGCCGCTGGCAAGGCGCCGCCCTGCAAGCGGGCCGCAGCCTCACCGCCCGAAGCAGGGCCCCCGCCACTTGAGCGGGTTCCACTTGAAGCTGTCCCAGCAGGGGATGTGCACGCTGTGCTTCACGGGCTTGTGCTTGAAGAACCTGGCAGGCGGGGGCATGCGGCGGGCGAGCCTGAGGTGCGGCGTCGAGTGCGCACACGAGCAATCGGCGATTGGAGCGGCAGGGAGGCTGCTCGGCCGCTGGAAAGCAGCACCCCACGGATCACAGCCACTCGTCTTCCATAGCCACTGGCAGCAGGTGCAGAAGAGCGGCCAGGTGGCCAGCCCAGCAGGCTCTCCCTGCCTGAGGCGTCAAAGTGTGGCCCGGGGCCGCAGCAGCGGCTGCCACCCACCACATCTCGATCAGCCCCTCCGTCCACCGCCCCTCCTGCACCACCGGCTGGTACAGCTCAAACACATTGGCCAGGGGCTCAGGCGCGCTGTCCCGATAGTCTGCAGCAGCAGCAGGGCAGGGGCAAAGGCTCAAGGTGGTCGGACGCCGGTGGCGGCCAGGGCGGCGGCGGCGGCCAGGGCGGCCCCGCCGTGGCGTGCCTGAGTGGCGCGGCGGGTAGTGGCGCTTCAGCTCCTCGCTGGGGGCCCAGCGAGTCCTCCAGCTGCCGCAGCACACGCGCTCCGGCAGCGAGCAGGGGCCCGAGGCCATGGCTGTGCTTCCCTAGCCCCAGCAGAGGCAGATCCAGGCAGCTAGCTGCTGCCGCTCAGGGGCCAGGAAACTGGAGCTGCTTTGGAGAAGACACACGTGGAGTAGAAAGTGGTATGGGAGAAGAGCCAGGTCCACAGCAGCCAGGGCACTCCTCCGCCACACCTTGACATGCAGCTGCGCCCTTGCCACAACCCTGGGCCTGCTGGGGGCGGCCAGGGCATGGCTGGCCGCGGTGCAGCAGCCCCGCTACCTGTGCTCTCGTGTCAGCTGCCTGAAGCGGCAGGCAGCTCCAGCAGGCAGCAGGGCGGGCGGGCGCTGCCAGCACGGCACAGATGCACCGCTTGCGGTGTGGGCGGCGGCGGCCCTCGGACCACTTCCCCGCCGCCGACCCGCAAGCGTGTACGCTCGAGGCGCCTCCTCTGCTGGGCAACTGAACAGCGAGGGTCAGGAAAGTGGCCAGTTTCTATGCACCCGCTCGCTGTAGCTGCCCCGAGTGCACTTGGGAGATGCCCAGCAGAGCAGCTGGCAGCCGACCTCTGCCACCACACACCGCAGCGCTGCACGCCGCCGCTGCTCCCCCCCCGCTTCGTCGCCGCTCCCTGCTCTGTCCCCGACCATCATGGCCGGGGGTTGCAGGTTGACGAGTGGCCATGAAGTGTGGTGCTGCCATGGAAGTGGATTATGTTGGTGCTGGCCCCAAATGACTGGACTGATGGCCGGCTGAAAGTGGTGGGCTCTGGACACACCTTGCCGCCGCCCACGAGAGACGCCTGCCGCCCGCCCCTGCCCCGCCGGCAGGCCTGCAACCGTGGCGCTGGCCAGCCCCCGTCCTCCAATCGCCTCCCTCATGCCCCAAAGAGGCCCTGCGCCGAAAAGAGGCATGCCACAAAATCGAGAAGGCGACACAGGAGTCGGAAGTCGCGCAGGTGGGCGTACCGGGACTGAGAATTTTGGCCACATCCCTTTGCAGCCGACGCTCCCACCCACATGTCATCCTGATGCTGCTCAGCAGCAGCCAGCCGGCGCAAGCTCGCTCCAAGCCATGGCTGCGAGCGACTCTGACCTTGCTAGCGCTCCTAGCGGGTGCGTGAGCGCGCCAGGGCAGCGTCCCTCGCGGTTTGGAGGGATCTGCGCGCCCCTTGTCACCCAGGAGCTGCGCCTCCAGCTGCCATGCCAAGGCCGGGGGGTGCTCCCGGCGACCGCTGGCTGTCCATGGCGAGGGATAGTGACGGCCACCCGCTTGCCGCATGTAATGCTGCTGCAGGGCAGGCAGAGGCGCGCGCCTTGACCGGCGCCGCCACCGCCGCCGCGAGCAGCTCCCGACGTAGCTCCCAGGCCACTGGCGAGCTGCTGCCCACCAGGCCCCTCTGCCAGCTCAAGACCTTTGGGCTCTGGAAGGAGCAGGTGCGGCTGGTGGCAGGCTGTGCTCGGGGGCGGAGGGTAGCGGCGATTTTGAAGCTTGGGAAATGTCCTAGAGGGCGGCATCGATGAGAAGGGGCCGCTACCATTCAGCATGCCACGTGCCTTCCGGGCACGCATAACTGCACGCACGGCCTCCCGCAAGCGAGCTGCCCGCATCTGCTTCCATCGTCCAGCCACACCCCGCTGCCGTCGCCTCCTCCGACCAGGGCTGCCGCCGCCGCCGCCGCTGGTGATGGTGCAGGAAGAGGAGCAGCCGGGGGGGGCGCAGCTCGCTCCCGCGGAGCTGCATGCCGGCTCCATCATTCTGACAGTAGGCGGCAAGCCGTGGGCGCGGCTTGACATAGGCGACGCGCCCGGGGCGGCGCAGTGGCCCTTCATCCTTCCAGACGCAGCCGAGGCGCCGGGGCAGACCCGCCAGGAGCACTGCGCCTGCTGCCGGCTGTGTCATGTGCAGAACGATGCAGCGGTGAGCCAATCGCAGCCCCCCTTCAAAAGGACTGCTGGCTGTGTGGCCTCTGGCAGCGGCAGCCAGTGACATGCCTGCTGTGCAGTGCATAGCCGGCAGGGCGCAGCTGCAAGGCGGTCGCCGGCTCCATCGCTCACGCCCCTTGCCCGTCCTCGCCTGGCCGCAGAGCTCCGCCCCCAACCGCTGCCAGCGCTGGAGCTTCCGCGCCCGCGACGGCGCCTGCCGCTTGTTTGCGCCTGCTGCCAGCGACGTGCAGCCGCTAGCGCTGAGCGTCGCGGCAGAAGACCGAGCTTGGTATTCTGGCGCAGGTGAGCGCCTCTTCCGAGGGCACATCCGCCGCCTCTGCCTGCCCATTGCACCGCCCCACATGGCTCCGGGCAGGGCGCAGGGCAGCGCAGTTTCAGCCGCTCGGCCCGCAGGTTGCTTTCCTCCACTCCGCTGCCTTGCCAGCTGCTGTGTCTTGCTTCACACACCTCCAATGCCTGCGCCGGGCCTGCCCTCGCCACAGTCGTCCTCTCAGAGCCCTATGCCGCGGGCGAAGCGTGTCGGTTCATCGTCTCAGGCACGGGAGGCGGCAGCGGCAATAATAGCACCGGCGGCACGCCTGCCTCGTGAGTCGCGCCGGCGCTGGGCCGGCGGCGAAGCGCCTGGCGTCCTCGCTTGCCCCTGGTGCTTCGCCTGCTGCCGCTAACCGCTGCCGCGTACCGCTGCCGTGCTCCCTGCAGGCCGGGCCATGCTCCCCGCAAGCGGTTTCGAAGGTGACTTCAGCCGCCGGCAGCAGCCTCGCCTCGCCATGCGCGCTTACGCATGCGCCAGCGCACCACCTGCCACACCTCTTATTGCACGTACGCTGAGCGCCTTGCAGCATTGCTGTGCCTTACGCTGCAGGCCGGTCACGCATGGGCGTACCGGGAAGCCTGGCAGCGGCCCATCCGTGCGGCGTCCTGGACGCCCCGGCGATGGCTGATGCCGGCTGGCCCAGACCTAGAGCTGCCCGCTCTTGACGCCTGGTGGCCGGCAGGCAGCCGTGATGGCCCCCCATCACACCCTCTGCTGTTTTTGTCCCCGAGAAAGCTCCTCCCACACCCATCATTCACTGATACTCGCTCTAGTCATTGCACCCCCAAATAAGCCACCCTCGCCACCTCGTCTCCCTAGGCCATGTTTCATCAACCGACCACTAACCGCACTGCCCAGCACTTTGTTTTGACGCTAAGTACCTGTTTCCTTGTGGTGGCCCCTCCTGAGCACCACCCGCTTCGCCCCCTTTCTGATTGAGCCAACCTCTGTACGCTCTATTGTACGCTCGCCCAGCTATCTCCCTCGATTACGCGTGACCCGCCGCACTGTGCAAAGTGCGGACGCCAAACCTGACCCGCACTGCCCCTCACCGCCAGCACGTATGCCGGCACGCTCTTCTCTCTGCGTCTCTCCTCCTGTACTGTTTGTAAACCTCAATAGCATGCCGCGAACTTAGGCGGGTCTATCTGGCGAGGCACATGCCCATCAGCCTTGGCTGTCGCGAGTGGTGTCGCCGACAGGCGGCAGCGGCAGCCCGCCTCAGCGCCGGCAGCATGCGAAGGCCGCCAATGCGATGCATCGCCGCTTTCGATCCACCTTGCGACTGCGCCATCGCCTAACGCGCCTCGCCTTTGCTTGCCCAGTGGTTCGATCGCGCGTAGCGGAGAAACATGGCGTGCACCATGTCTCGTGCAGCGCTGCTTCAGCCCAGCCCCAATCTGCTGGCGCAGACCAGGCAGTGGGTGGCGGTGCAGCCCTTCACAGCAGCAACCGCGCCCAGGTGCGCCTGCCCACACCCACGCCTCTGCTGCTTGTTGGGAGGCCAGGACCGCGCATTGCCTGCGCCGGGCCGCCTCCCAGCCCCCACCGACCCTTCTGCTGGCTGGCCGGCCCGCGTGGCTGGTGCAGGCTCGGCGGCCCGCGGCTGGCGGCGGCACGGCGGCGGCAGCGAGGCGGCGTCGCGTCGCGGGCCCAGGCCGGCAGCAACTACGTCGAAGAGAAGTCGTTCCGCATTGAGCAGGTGGGTGCTGGCTGGAGGAGGCCGCGCAGGACCGCCTGGGCGTCCCGGGCACAGAGGCCCCACATTCACCCCGCCGCCGCCCGCCGCCGCCTGCTGCTGCCGGCTTCCCTCGCGCACCCGGCCTCACTGCACGCGGACCCATGCCACGCCATGCCACCCGCCGCGGAGCTCCCCAAGCAGCGCCATGCGGTGCATGTATGCCACACACACACACACACACACACACACACACACACACACACACACACACACACACACTTTCTTCTGCAACACTCAGACACACGCAGACAACAACAGCAACTCCTTTTGTAACCCACCTCCCACCCACCCACCCACTTTTCCTCTCTTCCTTCCTCCCCGCACCCCGCGCAGGTCTCCTTTGGCTCCATCCTGTCCCCCATCGGCCTCTCCCTCATGGTCTACGGCTTTGGCGCCTTCTTCAACCTGCTGCCGGGCGGCGACCTGTCCTCCCTCATGCTCATCTACGGCTTCCCCATCACGGTGGGCGGGTGGTGGGGGGGGGGA
>NW_005435072.1:113156-115153 GCF_000147415.1 Chlorella variabilis | reverse complement strand
GGACACAGCACCGCCTCGCCTGCCGCCCCCGCCGCCGCCGCAGGCCAAGCTGCAGGCCCTGGAGCGCAGCGTGCAGTACGCGCTGGCCAGGCGGCTGCCGGAGGCGGAGCTGCTGCAGCTGCTGGACGCGCAGGCGGTCAGGGTGAGGGCGGCGGCGGCTGCGCCTGAGCAGCCAGCCTGCCTGCCTGCGCTTCAGCTTGCCGCTTGCTCTCCTTGCCAGGCCCCATCTTCGTCCATGCCATCCCTTCACTTGTCTCTCCACCACCCTTATGCCCTCCCCCTCCTCCGCCTGCCTCTCTGGCTGTGCTGCCCCACTGACCCTCATCCCCCCCCTTGCTGCTCCCTTCAACACACACACACACACACACACACCGCAGTCGGTGCTCTCACACTACGATGACCTGCTGATGGTGCTGGCCCCTTACCTCCACGAAAACCGCTACTCCTCCCACGCCCCCACTTCACCCCCCACCCACCCACCCAGCGTCAGCCCCACCCCAGCCCACCTGTCTGCCGCCGTGTGCAGGAGGCGGTGGGAGGTGAAGTGGCGGCCGTAGGAGGAGTAGCGGTTTTCGTGGAGGTAAGGGGCCAGCACCATCAGCAGGTCATCGTAGTGTGAGAGCACCGACTGCGGTGTGTGTGTGTGTGTGTGTGTGTTGAAGGGAGCAGCAAGGGGGGGGATGAGGGTCAGTGGGGCAGCACAGCCAGAGAGGCAGGCGGAGGAGGGGGAGGGCATAAGGGTGGTGGAGAGACAAGTGAAGGGATGGCATGGACGAAGATGGGGCCTGGCAAGGAGAGCAAGCGGCAAGCTGAAGCGCAGGCAGGCAGGCTGGCTGCTCAGGCGCAGCCGCCGCCGCCCTCACCCTGACCGCCTGCGCGTCCAGCAGCTGCAGCAGCTCCGCCTCCGGCAGCCGCCTGGCCAGCGCGTACTGCACGCTGCGCTCCAGGGCCTGCAGCTTGGCCTGCGGCGGCGGCGGGGGCGGCAGGCGAGGCGGTGCTGTGGCCAGGGTGAGGGGCGCCAGGCGTGGTGCTGTGGTCAAGGCAGGGCAGGGCGGCAGCTGGGGAGTGCTGCAAGCTTTGTGGAGGTGGACACCAACTTGGCGCTAGCGTTTCACCGGTACAATCAGTGCACTGGCAGTACCATACAGTGCCAACCATGTGGTACCACCAGTATCCCACCTCGTCTATCGTCTTCTTCATGGGGTAGGCGTACGGCTCGGGGCGGCGCGTGGCGCGCCAGAGCGAGTCCTTGGTCAGAGAGGGGGCGTCCTGCGGGCAGCGGGAGGTTGAGGGCGGCTGGGTGGCTTAGGTGGGTGGGTGGTTAGGTGGTGCGCAGGTCGGGCTGGCGGCATGGCTGGTGTGTGTGTGTGAGTGGCGGTGATGGTAGATGGGTGGACGGGCGGGGAGGGAGGGTGAGATGTAGGGGAGGAGGTTGGGTGCGTGCAGATGGAGCCTGGCCAGAGGTAGATACTCAGCGCCAGCTCGGCAGGTGCAACCACAAGGCGGCCAGCCAGGCAGCCAGGCGGCGCGGCAGCCCCCACCTCTGCCTCCTGCAGCAGGCGGCGCAGGCGGTCCTGGCGCCGCCGCCGGCTGGGGGCGTGTACCAGCGCCTCCAGCGCCTCTGCAGATAGGCAGGCAGGCGGGGAGGGAGGCAGGGAGGCAGGCAGGGTTGGGGGTTTGGACGCTGGCAGGCAGGCAGGGAGGGAGGGCTGGGTTTCCAAACTGGCAGGCCCGGCTGCACGGTCAGCGGCACACGAGCGCCAGGCCAGCCGGCACACCAGCCGTCGAGCGCGCAGCAGCTGCTCAGCAAGCTGCCAGGAAAGACGCGCCGCTGCGGTCTCCAGCGCAGCCCAGCCAGCCAGAGGGGCCCCCTCCCTGCTCCCGCCACCGTGCCCTTCACTCCCCGCTCCCCGCCCGACGCGCGCCGCACCTTCCAGCTTCGCCTTATCCACCTCCGCCACCTCAGCCGCCGCCTCAGCCGCCACCTCAGCAGCCGC
>NW_005435072.1:108174-113076 GCF_000147415.1 Chlorella variabilis | reverse complement strand
GCCGCCGCTTCTTGGCCAGAGGCTCCTCCTCTTCAGAATCGTACTCTCCCAGCCTGCGCAGGCGCCGCCGCTTCACCGCCCGGTGCGCCAGCAGCTCATCCTCCTCGCTCTCGGAGCCCGGTCCCTCCGAGCCCCCCCGCGCCGCACGCGCCCGCTCC
Source organism: Chlorella variabilis (assembly GCF_000147415.1). Taxonomy (NCBI): domain Eukaryota; kingdom Viridiplantae; phylum Chlorophyta; class Trebouxiophyceae; order Chlorellales; family Chlorellaceae; genus Chlorella; species Chlorella variabilis. The sequence continues at coordinate 112,918 of NW_005435072.1, read as the reverse complement.
TCCGCCGCACGCTGCCGCGCCTTCTCCTGCGCACGCGGCGGCAGCGGGCAGCAGCGGCGCGCTCACAAAAAAAAAACACCGCCGCGCAGGCCACACGCACAGGAAGAGGCTCAGGCATGAGGCAGCATGCCGGCCGCATAGGGGAAGGCGTGGGCTTGCTAGCCCTTGGGTAATGTGAACAAGCCGGCAGCGGGCAGCCGCACCTCTGCCAGCAGCCTGCGGGAGGATGCCAGGTGGCGGTGCTGCTCCGCGTAGTGCACCAGCGCCGCCCTCAGCAGGTCGGGGCGCAGCAGCACGTACGGCGCCTTGGCCTGCTTGCGCCCCGCGCGGTCCCGGCGCGGCAGCTGAAACAGAGCCTGCCCATTCTCGCCCAGGCTGTGGTTGCGGCAGTACAGCAGCGACTGCTCCACGCCGTCCAGCCACTTGCCTGCGGCGGGGGGGAGCGAGGCGGAGGCAAGGCGGGGCAGGCGGCGAGCGCAGGGTGTGCCACGGAAGTTGGTGGGCAGCATGGGGGGCTGGGAGGAGGTGGGGGTGGCGAGCGGGGCAGCCCTATTCGAGGGCGAGCAGGGCAGGGAGCACAACGGTACAGCGGTACTGTACATCCAACTGTCCCGCCCGAAGGAAAGCTTCAGCCGGAGGGGTAGAACAGCGGGCGCAGCGCCCCCTACCCATGCCGCCGCCGCCTCAGCATGCATGCATTGTGTGCCACACCCGCACCCCCACACCGCCCTCACCAGCACACCACCCCCCTCACCCGACTCATCTTCGTAGTCTGCCAGCCACACCCGCGCCAGGCTGGCGCCGCCGTCGCGGTGCCGCGGCAGCTCGATGGGCAGGCAGCGGCGGTGGAAGGCGACCGGGCACCTCCGGCACGGCACCAGCTCGCCCGCCTGGCCGGGCGCCGACGCGTCGCCGGGCTGCCCGCACGCGTGGCAGGAGTGCAGCTTGCTGCGACAGGGAGGGAGGCAGGGAGGGAGGGAGGGAGGGAGGATACCGGTAAAGGTAAAGGCAGCAGTGGGAGCGGGCAGGCACACTTGTGCTGGCGAACGGGCCGACAGAGGAAGCTGGGAGAGGGGTGGAGAAGAGGGCGCGTAGCAGGCACCCACCAGACAAAGGGCTGGCCGGCCTCGGCCCCCGCACACTCGGGGTGGTAGTGGCGGCCGCAGGAGGCGTTGATGCACCTGCGGGAGGGCGGGGCGAGGGAGGGGCAGGGCGAGTCGGTGGGATGCCTGGTGTTCCAGGCACGGAGCTGGCAAAACACACAAAAAAACAAAAAGCAGCAGGCTGTCGGGCAGGGGCAGGTGGCGGGGCCCTCACTTGAACACCTCGGTGCCCGCCTTGCCCTCTCGCTTGCACACGTAGCACTGCAGTAACGGGGCAGAAGGGGTGGGGCACCCGGACCGGGCACCTGCCTCCATGCACCGCGTGGCAGGAAGATGGGCAACCCGGCCTGAGCACCTGCCTCGCCCCCCCCACCTGCCTCGCACCCAACCGTGCTGTTGCGCGTGGCAGATGCCTCCCCTCCCCTCCCTGCCTTCTCCCTCCCAAGGGAGGGACCCTCCCACCCAACCCAGCGCAACACAACCTAGACAAGATGCTGACCTGGTGCACGCCCGCCAGGCAGTTGGGGCACAGGAAGGTCTCGCTGTTGGCGGCGGAGGTGAGGGTCTGGGCCAGGTCGGGCGGCAGGCACAGCAGGTTGCAGCCGTCGTCCCTGCAGAGGACAGAAGCAGTACAGATGCAGTACAGGGGGTGTACCGCGGGCAAGACCACAGCCGGCAGGCAGCCTGGATGGCGGCGGCTGCCTCGGAAAAGCGCGCTCATTGTGCACAGACAGGCGTGCCGGAGACGCTCGAATGTGAATGTGAATCTTGTAACTCAGCGAGCGCCAGCTCAGCGGGCGCCAGCTCAGCGCGGCGGCTCACTCTGCGCTGACGTGGAAGCTGCGCATGCAGGGGCCGTCGCAGGCCAGCAGGTTGCCGCCGTCATCACACAGGGCGCACCTGCGGGGGCAGGCGCACACACGCAAGCAGATGCATGGACAAAGGGACACGGTTGTGGCTGGGGCGCGGCAGGGTGAAGTCCCAGAGCTCGGCGCCAGCGACAAGTGCGGCAGCTGCGCACGCAGGCTTCGCAGGCGCAGCAGGCAGCTTACTGTGTGTCAAACTTGTCCTGCTGTGTGGCGCCTTCCCCCTCCTCCTCCTCCTCCTCTCCCTCCTCTTCCTCTTCTCCAAACATGCCGCCGCTGCCGCCGCCCAGCCCGCCACTGCTGCTCACGCCGTCCTCGCTCATCGGCTCAGCCAGGTCGGGTGTGCCGCCCTGGCCGCGACTTTGCCCCGCCTCATCCTCTTCTGCCTCTGCCTCCGCTTCCGCTTCCGCTTCTGATTCTTCTGCTGCTGATGGTTCTGATTCTGCTGCTGCTGCTGCTGCTGCTGCTGGCTGTGCCACTGGTTGCCCAGCTGACGGGCTGGGGCTGGGCTGGGGGGTGGGGCTGGCGCTGCGCTGCTCTGGAGACGGCATGCCGGCCTTGCGCGGGTGCTTGCGTGGCACCGCCTTTAGCGCCGCCGCAATCGCTGCGTCAGCCCACGCAACAGCCTGCTCAGGAGCGTGTGCTGCATCCGTGCCCGCACCCCCAGCGGCACGCAGCGAGGCCGCTGGGGAAGCCGGTGCTGCTGCTGCATCGGCGGACGGCGCTTGCACTCGTGCTGCTGCCGCCGCCGCCGCTTCTTCCGATGCTGTCTCAGCAGAGGGGGCTGCCCCTGCTGCTGCCAGTGATGCAGCTGCTGCAGGCGCGGAGGCAGTTGGAGCAGCTATTTCTGGCGGCGCGGCTGTCGTCGCAGCGGCCTGAAGCGGCGTCGAGGTCTGCGGCACTGCGGCTACCTGCCCCGCCTGCGGCGTGTCGCCTGCTGCTGCAATGTCGGCCACTTGCCCGTCCCGCTGCTGCTGCTGCTGCTGTGGCCCTGCTGACGGCGCAGGTGCGCCGGGCTGCAGGCCGCCGCTGGTGCCGCCGCCGTGGCCGCCGCCGGTGGTGCCGCTGCCGCCGCCGCCGCCGCTGGAGGGGCCGCCGCCGTCTGGGAAGTAGGGCACAAGGTTGCCCTGGCTGTCTACGCCTGGGAAGCTGCTCCTGGCGGCGTCCGCAGCCGCGCCGGCGGCGTCTGGCAGCAGCGCGAGCTCAGTCACAACCACGGCATCCTCGGCCACCGGCTGCTTCTGGCGCAGCGGCAGGGTGGTGCCGGCGGCGCCGGGCGGCGGCGCCTGGGCGCCAAACTGCAGCACCCACTGGCTGCCCTCTCTGGCCACCGAGACGCTCGCGCGTGCCATCAAAAGCCCTCAGGACGCCGGGAGAGGCATGGGCAGCCAAACAAATGGGCGAGAGGCTGGCGTCCCTGGCCTTGCTGCCTACAAGGTCGTTCACCGGCGTATAGAGCGTGCCCCGATCGCCTGCTGGCGCCCCGCTGCTTTGTGTCCCTCGAAAGTTTGGTGTGCGCCCAGAAAAACGGCCTCCACTGCAGGCTGCAGTCAAACGATCAATCAGATGAGCGAGATGCAGTGCCCAGATCCTTGCATTACGCAGTTGCCTGCGCGCCCAAGTAGGACGGCGACATGGCGGCGGCGTGCAGCTTGGCCGAAACCTCTCAACATAGAATGTGTTGATTGATAGCTTCAGCTGCTTGGGAATTACAGCAGGCCGTGCAGGGTTCAAAACAATCGAGGCAAGGGGGAGTAGCGGCAGCACGGCAGAAGGATGCGAGCAAGGGGCGGAGCCCGCTGCATGCTTGAATTCATGCGCTCAAACCTGACAATATGTGTGGTGCGCTGAAAAGCATTGCTTGCAATTGGGGCACAGAGCAGGGAAGTTGAACATGGCCATGTTGGATGGGAGGGTGCGCCAGGGCGACTTCAATCGATGGATGGCCAGGGCAGCCAGAGGCGGCGGCGTGCGTGCCCAGCTACTGCGGCCAAAATGATAGGAAGCATGCAGAGAGCTTTGGGGGGAGCAAAACAGGTGACGCTATGCTTGCAGAGAAAATTGGTGGATGTAGGCACACTCGGGGTACTGGTGCAAGGGGGTTAAAAGGGTGATGAGAGTGTGGGGCAGCTGCTGTCGTGCACTGAATGCCCGGAAACGGCGCCGTGGCGCTAAAGCAACGCGCCGATCCAGAGTGGCTGTGATGGCATGATGGCATGGCGCGGCGAGCGGCAGCGCCCCGGGGCGCTGGGGCTGTTGGCTGCCTCCAGCGGGGACCAGGGGGGCTGGCAGTGGCGGCGGGAAAGCGGGGGCAGGAAGGGGAGAGCAGGGGGAGAACGCAAGGGGGAGCGGCGCATTAGCGGCTCGGGGGGTGACTGATGAGCAGGGGGGCGGTCAGGCTCAGAGGTTGGCTCTGAGGCCGGCTCCGAGGGCGGCGAGGAGCAGCAGCAGCGAGGCGGCGTCCCCAGCTCCAACCGCCCACACAGGGCGCAGGGCAGGGGGCTCGCTGCCGCCCCCTGCGACCGCCGCCTCAGGGGGAAAAGGGCCAACAGCCGGGGGGCCTCGCTGCCGGGGCCTCGCTCAGATGGTGAAGAGCAGGAGGGAGGCCGCCATGACGACCATGCCGGCCACCACGCAGGATGTGGCCAGGGAATCTTTTGGGTCGTAGCGCAGCGCGGTGGGGATGAGCTCCTTGATGGAGATGTAGACCATCATGCCTGCGGGGAGGAGAGGAGGAACACGGTGGGGTGACGACGCCTGGTGGAGGGCAGGGGC
>NW_005435072.1:99616-106595 GCF_000147415.1 Chlorella variabilis | reverse complement strand
CCGCCCCCACCCCACCCACACAACGCCGCAGCGACACAGCCCTCAGGCAGCCTGCTCTCACCGGGGAAGTTGTGGATGAAGAGCGCCAGGGCCGTCAGCACGCCTGCAGCGAGTGGGGCGGGCAGGCAGGCAAGATCTCATGATGTTGGTTCCTCCTCAAGAACCACCTCCTCTTCTTAAAACAAAATAAAACAGCAGTCGAGGGCCGCCCCCCTCACCCATCTTCTTCAGCATGAAGCTGTGGTGGTCCGCCTCCATGATCTCCACCACCGCCGGCGGCGTGCGAGAGGAGGTGCCCGCGCCCGTCACCACCTCGCCCTGCGGCGCGGGCAAGAGGCAGAGGCGGGGGCAGGGGCGGGGCGGGGCAGGGTGCAGTGTGGTTCGGTGCGGTGTGCAGCGAGCGCAGCTCCAGCTCTGGCGCCGGCAGGTGAGCCGCACGGTGCGCGTGTGCGGGTGGGCAGCCAGGCCGGGCGCGCGACAGCCAGGCAGGTGCAGGGGCCAGCTCCCCGGCCGGCTGGCCGGCCGGCAGGCCGGCAGGCAGGCGGGCGGGTGGGCAGGTTCCAGCGGCCGGCGCGGCGCGCACCTCGCCGGCGCCGCCTCGCTGGCCGTCGGCCGTCGCCGCCACCGTGTCTGGGCAGCTGGCGGCGACGACGGCGGAGGTCATGGCGTCGCAGGGCTCCGTGAGGCCGGGCATGGGCGCAGACAGGTCGCCCATGTGGGTGCTCACGGAACAGTCGTCGCCGTCGACGTCCCTGCCGCCGCCGCGCTCGCAGCCGCCGCGCTCGCTGCCGTCGCCCTGGGCGTCCTCGCCCTCGCCGGGGCCGGCGCCGGCGCCCTTGCGCGGGCTGCCCGATGCCGAGCCGCCGGCCTCGAGGTCTGCCGCGGCGGCGGCGGCGGCGGCCCCGGCGGCACCCGCGCGCCGCCCCTTGCGCATGACAGCCACCGCGGGCGGGGTGCTGGCGGGGGGCCGCGCGTTGCGCTGGTCTTCGTGCGTCAGCAGGTTGGTGGTGGAGGCGGAGGCGGCGCCGCCGGCCGCCGCCGCCGCCTTGCGCATCGAGCGCTTGACGCCCCAGTGGGCGATCAGGTGCACAATCTGTGGCGGGGGTGGCGCGGATGCACGTCGGGTGGGGGTGGGGCTGCGGCACGGGCTGGTGCAGCAGGGGGCCCGGCGGCGACGTGGCGTGCGCAGCTTCACGACAGCTACCGCGCCTGCTGCCGGCCTGCGAAGCGAGCCTCGCCGGTCCCGCTCTCAGCGCCGCGGGCGGCCTGCCCGCTGCCCGCCTAGGGAGAACTGCACCGTGCCGAGCCTCGCAAGCTCCCCCTCCGGCTCACCCGGTCCAGGATGAACACCAGCACCATGCCGCCAAAGAAGCACAGGGTGGACCAGCGGTAGGCCGTATTGCCGTCGGCGGTCACCGCCTCAAACGCCGCCACGCTCTTGCGCATGAAGATCTCGGCAAAGGAGACGTATCTGTGGCAGCAGGGGAGGGGTGGAGGCGGTGGGGAAGAGGCATGGCTGTGCTACAGCCGTGCAGGGACGGGCGGGCGGCTGCGGTTGTCGGGTGCGCAGCGGCGGCAGGCGGCGGCGGCGCGACTCACAGCATCACCCCCGCCGCGAAGCCCAGGCTGCCCGCCAGCAGCCGAGGTTGAGCCAGGGAGGCGCACCACACCACCGCTGCGCCCAGGGTGGTGCACAGCCCGGCTGCTGCGACCAGTCCAAAGGCAACTCCCACATTGCCTTCTGCGACCATGCTGCCGGCGCTGCGCTACCGCAAAGAAACAGGGGCGTTCTGCAGCGCACGCAGCCCCAACCGAGCAGGGCGCTGGCTACCAAGTAGCGGAGGTAGGTAAGGGAGGACGCGGCTCCGCCAGGGGCAGTCTCCAGGGGACTGCAACCAGCTTTTGAATGCCCAGGGCGACGGGCGGAGCGCGAGGAATGCCCGCCTGGAGATGCTCGCTGAGATGGGGCCTCATCCAGGGCTGATTGTGTGCGTTTCTGCAGCGCTGTGTGGCCAGTTGCCGCACTGCCAATTTGCCAAGCAGGGGGCGCCTCATTTGATAAGTGGCCGGGCCAATCAATCAGGCATGCTCAATTGGGGGGCTGGGCCTGCCTATGCGCATGCTTCTGCTCGCCGGCAACGTGGGCGGGGTGGCGGCGGCGCGGTGGGACCGATCCAATTCCCTGCCTGGTGTCGGCACGAGGCCTGCATTACCGTGACGGTGGCAACCTGCATCGTTATTCCTAAGCTTGCTGACACTACTGAGGGAGTAGCTCAGTTGCCTGTGTGCGGGGCGGGCGTGGAAGACGGTAGGCGGCAAGTGGTAGCACTGGCGCCGCTGGGGAGCTGAACGCCCTGAACAGTCGTGCTACCCATGCAGTCCTCGTTGTATGCCCCCCAGCAACTGATCTGGCGGCCGGGGCGGGCTGTTCAGCTCGGGGGGGTGTTTGATCTATCTTGATAGATCACACAGTGCTGCCGCGTTGGACGGAACAGAAGGTGGTTTGGACGCTCCCTGATAGGCGGTCTTCTCCCTCAGTTGCAGCAAGGAACCAAAGGCGAAAGGGTGCAGTCCCACCTGCGAGCACCAGTCATCCCCCTACTCCTGACCGACTGCAATGCGCTGGTGTCTGCTGGCTGCGGCCCTCGCGGCCCTCCTGGTTGCTGCCCAGGTGCGTGCCAGCGCTGCGGGAGCTGCATTCTCCGCTGCAAGCCGCATGTGGCCCCCCTCACACGGCATATGTTGGGGGACGCCTACCGGTCCACAACTTCTCCCTGCCACTCACCGCAGGCCCGTCCGGACGGCTCCCTGAAGGCGCTGGAGGCGCCGGCGCCCGCCCCTGCGACTGACGGGGCTCCCGCCGCCGCCCCCGCCCCTGCCTCTGGGTGAGGGTGCCTGTGTTTGCCTGGTGCCCGACTTCATGCTGCGACCCATTCCATTCCAACTGTAGGGTTTAAGGTCAGGCATGCACAGGTCGGCAGTGGTCTGCATCGCCGCTGCCGACAGTCGCGCAGGCCGCCCGTCGCTCTGCCCTGCTGGCACGCGGCTGCCAGCGCTTGCTCGCCACCCTGCCGTGGCCTGCCCTCTCCTTGGCCTCCCGCCGCAGGCCAACCACGTACACGCTGGCGGATGTGGCCACCCACGCCACCGCTGACAGCCTGTGGGCCGCCATCAACGGCAAGGTGTATGACCTGACGCAGTGGGCGCCTGTGCACCCAGGTGGGGGTCGTTCGTCACAAATGGGCTCGATGGCGGAGTCACACATGGAATGCGTGTGGCGTGTGAGTCTGTTTTCTTGCGCGCGTGGCACGGCAGCGTACTTGCCGGCAGGTACTTAGCGCTCGGCGTGCCCCCTCGTGGAGCTGTCCGCGCTTGCGGCCTGACAGCGCGTGCCGCCGCCGCCGCTCCCGCGCCGCCGCCCGCAGGCGGCTCCAGCCGCATCCTCGCCATCGCCGGCACCGACGCCTCGGCGCAGTTCTCCGCCCAGCACGCGGGCAACCCGGTGGTTGCCAGCCAGCTGGAGCAGTTTTACATCGGCGACCTGGCGGCGTGAGGGGGTGAGGGGTGGACTGGCAGCCACCACTGATTTCAAGCCCGGTTTTGATCATGAAGCGACTGCCGCTGCCAAAACTCCCAATCCCGCGCACGGACAGGCAGCACTGATGTGCCGCCGCTCTCTGGCTGGGCAGCGCTCGCCGACCAAGGCGCCCGGATGGGCCGCCCCGTGCCCCAGGGCCCCAGCACCTTCACCTGACACACTCTTTCTTGGCCCGAACTGTACCAAAGTTTCATCATGTGTTGTTTGCTGCTATATGGAGGTGCGCGTGCTTGAGCGCCGCGCCCCTCCCACTTCCATCTCCTCCCTCACCTGACCCACCCATCTGTGGGCCAGTTGCGATGCTTGCAATGCTGCTATCCCTGCTTGCCACGCGCCCTCCCTAATCTCCCTCCCTCCCATTTCATCATCATCATTGCCGCCGCCGTGTGGGGCAAGCGCGGCGCTACATTGTGGCCGCCGCCGCCCCCCGTGACGAACACACATACACGCCCCCCCGCACAGACAGCTGTGCCGCTCTCTGCCGGGCCAGGGGTGGGACACGCAGCCTCTGGCCTGGGAGCCTTGTAAAACACGTGCCTGCGCAGCTGAGCCACACTCTCGGATGGAGTTACAGGTGCACTGTGTCAATTGCGAAACAAGGCAGCGAGCAACCAGATAAGAGACGGGCTCACCGCCGCGTGGGCAGCGAGGGGTAGGCCGACGGTGCAGCTGGAGGCCGCGCCTGCGCGCCGGGCTGCTGCTGCTGCTGCTGCTGCTGGCCGGCATGCAGGCGCTGCATGGGCCGCACGCCCGGCGCCGCCGTCGGCCCCGCCGGGCGCAGCTGCTGCTCGGCTGCGCGCTGCATGGGTATGGGCTGCTGCTGCTGCTGCTGCTGCTGTTGCAGGCTCAGCATGGGGCGCGGCTGCGGCGGCTGGGGCTGCGGCTGCAAGCTCTGCATGGCTGCCGCTGCTGCCGGGGACATCAGGGGCTGCACCTCGGCAGACGCTCTGCCACTTGGCGGCACCCGGGAAAGCGGTGGCAGGCCGGCCAACCCCGCCCCTGCACCCGCACTCGCACCCGCCGGCGCCGGCGCCGGCGCCGAGCCCTCGCGCCGCCCCTGTGGCTGCGCGGCCCTGCCCTCCCCTCCTTCCCCCTGCTGCTGCTGCTGCTCCTGCTGCCGCTGCCAGTAAGACAGGCCTGGGAAGAGGTCCTGGGCTTCGGCATCCGCAATCACCAGGCCGCGCTCCTCGGCGTCCCTGCATGGCGCAGGCGGTACGGGCAGGGCGGTACATAAGGGCGCCCCGACCACGGCACGCAGCACAGCGCAGCACAGCTTGCAACACCGCAGGCACCAACTTGCGCCGCAGCTTTCTGGCGGGAACGCCTCTGCCGCTTGGGGCCCCAGCATGCACACACACCTTAATCCGCCACTCACCACCCCCACCCACCAGCACACCACCGCATCTCCACCCCAGCCGCGCCCAACCCCACCCAGAGCCACACCCACCCACCCTATCAGCGCCGCCCACTCCCGGTTGGCGCGCAGCGTGGCGCTGGCCCCCAGCACCCACAGCGAGCGCTTCGCACGCGTGATGGCCACATTCATGCGCCGGATGTCGTTGACGAAGCCTGCAGCGGGGCGGGACGGCGGGATGCGAGGCGGGCAGCGTCAGGCGAACGACAGGCAGCGGCAGCAGCAGCAGCAGCAGCGGAGGCAGTCGCGTCCCTCGGAGCGGCTCCAGCAGCTGCGGCCTGCGGCGGCAAGCAGCCCGACCAGCCAGCAACAGCAGCCTTGCCATGACGCCGCTCCCAACACCACCACCGCACCTAGGCCGCCGCCGACCGAGGCGCGCACGCAGGACAGGATGACCACATCCAGCTGCTTGCCCTGGAAGGAATCCACCGTCTCAATGAACACCTGCCACAGGTGACAACAAAGGGAAATGAGAAGCAATATGGAGGGCAGGGATGGCGGCAAGCGCAGCAGCAGGAGCGGCGCTACACCAGGAGAAGCTCGCCGCTCCAGCAGCCGGCAGCACAGACGCGCGGTGGCGGGTCGTAGAAGCGCGGCGGGGCCTTGCAGCAGGCGGAGCGGCATGCACAGCAGGCGCAGCAGGTGCAGCAGGCGCAGCAGGCGAGCGCACCTCCGAGGCCGGCCCCTTGCCGCACACCTCCTCAAACATCTCGCGCAGCAGCTTGCGCTGCTCGCGGTAGGGGGTGATCACGCCCACTGCAGACACCTCGGGGAGGGGCAGCATGGCGGCTGGGTGTGAGTCTGGGAGGTGGGTAGCCGGTGGGGGTGGCTGGGAGATGAGTGGGCAGGTGAGCGCCACTGAAGGCGTCTGGTCGGCTGATCAAGGGAGGCGGGACGAGCAGCGTCCCGCACAGGGGTGCCAGTCGCAGCAGGACCCCCCAGCCGCGAGCTGCAGGCAGGCGGGCGCTTGGCCCCCGCCAGCCCGGCCAGGCCTCACCCGATGTGGGCCCCGTTATGCTGCCGGGCTGCTGCTGCGCCCGCTCAATAAGGAACGACCGCAGCTCGGCAAACAGGCAGGCCGCAAGCAGCGCCTCCGCCTGCAGCGCAGGCAGGGGGTGGGCGAGTGCTGAGGAGGGGCGGCAGGCGAGATGCCCCAGAAGAAAAACAGAGCAGGAGGGTATGCCTTGTAACCATGGTACCGTGGTACAGTCACCCCGCCATGGTATGCTGGGTCAGCAGGCCAGGGGCAGGCGGCGTGAGGAGGGCCATGCACGGATGCAGGCACAGCTCGCTGCCCCTCACACACCACATGCCGCCGCCCCGCCACCCACCCGATTGCTTAGGCTGCCGCCGCCCTCCCGCCGCAGCTCCTTGCCCTTGGCCACATCGAAAAAAACGTCTGCAGGCGGGAGGAGGGGGATGATCGTGCCTTTGCGCAAACAGAAAACGCCGTGAGGACGTGAGCAGGGATGCTCATGCCATATCTTCTTCTTTCCCAAGCCCCAGGACCGAAAGGATCGAGAGGATGCTGGGCCCGTGAGGCATCCCTTCGATCCAGCTGCTCGCGACCAGCGGCCAGCAGGCGTGGCCGACACGGCGCCGCACACAGCATGCGGGAGACATGCCGGCTAGCAGGCGCTGCAGGCGCTGCGGCAGGGCTTGGCGGGCGCCCTCACATGGCTTCATGAGCGGGTGGGCGTAGAAAGGGGCGGGCGGCATGTCCCTGATGGACTCGGCGTCCCGCAGCCGCCCGCCATAGAAGTGGGCCGAGGGGAACTGCGGGGATGGCGGGGTGGTGGGTGGGTGGAGTGGGAGTGCAGGTATGGGGCGATCAGGGTGTGCATCCCCCCCTCCCCCATCCCTCACACCCTGCCGTCACTGTCTGCCTCGCATGCGCACACCAACACATGCACACATGCACGCCACCTACCCACTACGCACGCGCAAGCCCCCCCCCCCCCCCCCCC
>NW_005435072.1:85371-99566 GCF_000147415.1 Chlorella variabilis | reverse complement strand
GGGCGCCCCCTGCTGTTTGAGCCGCTCAAACAGCGAGCGCTCCATCTGGACCTGCAAGGGAGGTGGGGCAGGTGGCTGCGCTGTGTGCATGTGCCCGTGTGTGCTTGGGAGTAGCGGCGGCTGGCTAGGTGGGGCAGGCAGGCAGGCAGGCAGGCGGGCGGGCAAAGCCTGCAGCACCCGGCAGGGAGGGGGCGGGGCGGGTGCACCGGCGGGGGTCCCGCGTGGCGGCGGCGGCACGCCCTGCCTGCTTTGCCAGCTCAGACAGGATGGTGGCGGGCAGCTGCTGCGGGTCCCCCAGGAGCACCACTCTGCGCAGGTAACGGGTTGCTTGCGGTCGGGAGGGAGAGATTGCAGCTGGCGCGGCGGCATTGCAGGGGAGGTCCGGGAGAATCGCAAGCCAGAGGCCGAAAAAAGTCGAGAGCCCAAGCCCCGACAGCCAGGCAAGCCGTCCAGCTCTTGGCGCTGTTTACACCAGCGGCTGCAGCGCCCAGACCCTAAACCCAGACCCTAAACACCAACGCCATCCCGCGCCCAGCTGCAGCCTGCCCAGGGTGTCCCGCCCCACCTCTTGGCCCCAAACACCAGCGGCTGCAGCGCCGCCACCTCGGACGACTGCCCCGCCTCGTCAATCAGCACTGCAGGCAGGGGGGCAGGCAGGGGGGCAGGACCCACCCCAGTCACTAGGTGTTCACGCAGCTGGGCAGGCCGGCGAGCAGGCAGGCAAGGCAGGCGAGCAGGCAGGCAGGCACGCGCAGCGCGTGGATCGGCGGTGACTGGCAGCGAGCGGCGCACAGCAGGAACAGCACACGCAGGCGGCAGCGGCGGCAGGCGGCTGCAGGGCCGCGCAGCCCACCAGTATGGAACGGCGCCTTACTGGCAGACTGCTGGAACACTTTGCGCTGCAGGGGACGGGCGACCGGGTGTGGGGTGAGGAACAAACACAAAAGAAAGGTGTTGATGTGGTGCATGGCAGGAGGCAGGGAGGCACACGCACGCACACACCCGCACACACACACACACAAGTACAGAGGCGCACGAAAGACAAACACCCCGCCCCACCTGCGTGCTGCTCAGCGTGGTGAACACCATCTCTGCCTCATACAGGAACGAGGCCTCGATGCTCTGCTCCGCCTGCGCACGGCAGCGCGGCGGCCAGGCGGCGCGCTTGGGGAGGGTGGGGAGGGCCACGCGCCTCTACGCTGCTACCCTACCCTCGCCCCGTTACCCTGTTGCTCTGTTTGCCTGCCTGCCTATGGCCCCGTGTGCCCGCTCACCTCCCGCAGCCGCCACTCCTGGCCCTGCCGCCCCCACACCAGGTCCCGCGCCAGCTGCAGGCGCTCCAGCTCCTGCTGGAAGCGGGCGGCTGCCTGGGCGCGGTCCACCAGCTTCTGCGGTACCAGGAAGGTGAGGTACGGGCGGCGGGCAGCAGGATCAAACCGTGTCTTGGGGGAGCGCAGCCGTGAGGTTTGCGGCAGGCCACCCCAAGGCAATGGCAAGGTGAGGCGAGGCAGGCTTGCAAAGTCAATACCATTTGATGAGAAATGATAAGAAAGAAGAAAGCGGGCACCCTGCGCACCTTTGCCAGCTCCATGTGCTGCTGCTGCGCCGCCGCCTGCTCGCCGGCGGGCGCTGCGGCGGCGGCGGCGGCCGTCGCCGCCTGCGCCGCCCGCCCCAGAGACACCTCCAGGGCCTCCAGCTCCCGGCTGACGTGGGAGTGGCGCTGCTGCAGGTCGGCAAACCTGCACAGGGAACCAGGGAAAATGGAACGCCCCGCCTTATCACACACGAATCCCAAATGCAGGCAAGGGAGGCAGGGGCGACACGAAGGGAGGGGGAGGAATGTACAGCACGGCACCACCAGCAGCAGCAGCCCGCCTCCCCCACCCCACCTGCGCTGCCAGTCTCCCTGGCTCATGGTGCGGTAGCGATCCACCATCAGGCCCACCTGCCCGGGTGAGGAAACAAGCGGGTTGGGAAAACAAGTGGGTGGGTGGGTGGGGTCGGCTGGGCGGGTGCCGGGCCCCGCGGGCGCGTGCGGGCACCGGGGCAGCACAGGCACCCAGCCCTGGGCAAGCCAAGCACTCTGCTCCCAGGCCCCGGCTACCCAGCCCGTCCAAACCTCCCACCCCGCCTCACCAGCCGGTCCCTGACCGCGGCATTCACGCCGCCCTGCTCGCTGCCCACGCGCACGACGTTGGGGCGGTACACCCGGCCTGCGGGGCAGTACATGCAGTTCGGGCAGTACATGCAGGTGGTACAGCCGGTACTTGCAGTCCATGCAGCAGCAGTGCTGTAAGAGGCAGCAGCGGGCAGTAGGCTCGCTACGCTTGGGGGTGCAGCAGGTGGCGCCCCTCAGCTTCCCGGCAGCTGCCCGGCAGCCGCCTCACCGCTGCCGTCTGCAAAGCCCTCTGTCATCACCCGTGTCAGCAGCTCGTCGCAGGCGGCGTTGGAGGGGGTGCACACCAGGATGCGGGGCTTGGTCTGCAGGGGCAGGCAGGGGTGGAGCAGGCAGGTGGAGGAGGGGGAGACACCGAGGCAAGGCACCAGCGTTCAGCAGTGGAGGCCGGCCCAGCATGGGCTGTAGTGTGCAGCAGGCGGGCGAGGCGATCAGGCTGCCAGGGATACCAGCAGGCAGGACAGCCGGGCAAGGGAGGCCGAGGCAGTGGCAGGGCAGCATGGCCAATCGGCGGCTGGCAGGACGCACCTGCGCCACGGCCCGCCCCAGGTGCGACAGCATGCTGCTGGACACAACCTGCGGTACAGCGTCGGTACATGTGTCGGTACAGGCCGCACACATGGGGGCAGGTATACAGCATGCAGACACAGCACACAGGCGCCGCACACAGCATACCCTGTCAGCCCCGTCGCACACACGAGGCTGGCTGGCCCCCGCAGGCAGCAAACACCACAGCCCACCCCGCAGCGCCACCCATCACTGGCACAGCACGACGGCCCGAGGCGCCCCGCCCCCGCCTCACATCCAGGATGTTGGTACCGGCGGCGTTGAGGTCTGCCAGCTGCTGCCGGCGGGCCGCCGCCGCCGCCGCCGCACCCCCAGAGAGCGCGGCGGCGGCGGGTGGGGTGGTGGCGGCGATCAGGCCGTCACAGTACCGCTGATAGGCCACCAGGTGCCACACGTTGAGCATGCCCTGGAGGGGAGCGCGGGGTGGTGGGGCATGGGGACGGGAGGTGTGGCTGGCCGTGTGGTGGGAGGGTGGAGGGTGGAGCGCGCTGCGGGAGCGCAGGACAGCAGGCGGCCGGCTAACCGGCACGCAGCGGCGAACCAGCACACACCGCGCCGCACCTTAGTGGTGTGGGTCTTGCCGGTGCCCGGCGGGCCCTGGATCAGCACAAAGGGCAGCAGCGGGTGGCCGCCGCCGCCGTCGGCCGAGTCGGGGGCGCCCAGGTGGCAGGCCGCCATCTGCGTGTGTGGGTGTCGGTGTGTGGGTGTGGTGGGGGTGAGTTCGGTGGGGGGTGCGGTGGGGAAGCTCACCAGAGCGCGGCCCTGCCTGCCAGCCAATGGCACAGGCCCAAGCGCCGAAAGACATTTGCAACGACAGCAGCGAGGCGGCGGCGGCACGGGAGCGCGACGTCGGTGCCAGGCGGGCACAGCGGTACCGGTACCGCCCACCTCTATCGCCTCCAGCTGCGTCTCGTCGTACCGCTGCCGCAGGTAGTCGATGAAGGCAGGCTGCGCCGCCTGCTCCGGCCACAGGCTGCGCCGCACCTCCTGCAGCCGCGCGCAGGCAGGGGCGGGGCCGAGGGGCCGGCCGCTTTGTCGGCAGCATGGGCACCGCATCCGCACATCTCAGCCACACCCGATTGCCCGCTGCCGCCGCCACCCCACCCATCCGCAGCACTCCCAGCCTCCCCACCTCGCAACAAACAAACACCCAACCAAGAAGAAAGAAAGCAGGCACCCACCGGGTTGTCATAGTACTCTCCAATGGGCGCCAGCAGCTGCGGGCGGAGCAGGAAGCGCAGCAGGGAGCGCTCGATGGCGCGCACGCGGTGCACCGCGTCAAACTCGCGTTGCTGCGGGGCAGGGAGGGGAGTGTGTGAGTGAGTGTGGCGTGGCGTGGCGTGGCGTGGTGCGGCTGGTGTGCAGGCCGTGAGAAGAGGGATGCCGACAGGCATGCGCCGCAGGCAGCTGCCGAGTCGCAGCCACAAACACAGGCAGGGTTGGCCAGAGGGTGCCCCCCCCCCCCCACACACACACCCCTGCCCCTGCCCCGCTCACGCTACTGATCAGTGACCTGGCCGGCACCAACCACCAGCGCTTGGCGGCGCCGCCGGCCGCGGCAGCAGACCGCTGCAGCGCCGCCACCGCCGCCCAGCAGCAGGCGGCGCGGTCGTGGGCGTGGGCGGCGCAGGCGGGGTGGATCTGCCGGGCGGGGGGTGGGGCAAGGGAGGGAAAGAGAGAGGGAGCAGGGCAGGGCAGGGCAGCGGGACAGTCGGTCAGGGGCGGTGGTGGTGGTGGCTGGCGGGAGCATAGAGGGAGTCCCGCGGCTGCCAAGCAAGCCTATCAAGCATATCCCACCTGCATCACCAGCTCGTCTTCCTTGCCTCGCCGCACCATACCCGCCACCACCCGCCCCGCCACGGCCGGCGCCTCCCCCGGGCCCGGCGTCCCCACCCGGCTGCTCGCCCACCCAGCCCCTGCGCCTGCCGCCGCCGCCGAGCTGTCTGCGGCCTCGTCGCCGTCCTGCCCGCCATTGCCGCCGCTGCTGTCCACTGAAGCAGCAGGCCCCTCCGCGTCTGCGGCCGCCGCCGCCGCCGCCGCAACCGCGTCCAGCCGCTGCCGCTTGGCGCCGCGGCCGCCGCTGCCGGCCACCTGCGCCTGCACCCACTCTATGGCTCCGCGGGGCGGCGGTCGGCCGTCGGTCAGAACCGCCACTGCGGGGCAGGCAGCGGCAAGTTCCAGGTGTGAGGCCGGGGCAGCAGGCAGAGACAGACGAGCGGCCCACCACGTTATCCCCACCATCACACACCACCACCACCGCAAAAGCTGCCTCGCCGGCAGCAAGCACATCGAAAACAATGCAGCGCGGCATGCGGTGCGGAGCCCAGCCGCCGCCCTAGCAGGCGGCAGCCGGCTCTTCGCTGCCGCGGCAGCGACGTGCCCCACCTGAGTTGGGCTGGCAGGCCCGCTTCATGTCGCCGTGCCCCGCCAGCGCCCGCACCCGCAGCATGCACCAACCGTCTGCCGTCTCCTCCACGCTGCGGCGGCAGGGCGCGGCACCAGGGCGCGTCAGCAGCCGGGAGGCGCAGCGGCTCAGCCGGGCTGCCCGGGGCAGCTGCGCAAGCCAAGGTGGAGGCAGGCTGAGCGGCCATGCAGCCTCCTCCCTCGCTGCCGCCGCCCCCCGAACACGCCTTGCTCTCGTGCACCCTCTCTCCCGCAGCCACCTAACCGTTCTCCCTGACTGCTGCTCCCAGCAACAATGCAAACGACCTTGTTCGGTCAGAAGGCGGTGAAAAACGCCGCCCCCAGGCCTCACCTGGCCACCTCCACGGCCCAGCCGCGCCCCCCGGCCGCGCAGCTCTCTGCCCAGTCAGCTTTCAGCCCCTCCCGCGCCTCCTCCAGCACCAGCGGCTCAAAGGTGCACACATAATCGTCCACTGCAGCGCAGGTGGAAAGAAAGAAAAGAAAGGAAGGCAAGGAGGCAAGAGTGAGGTCGGGGCGAGGCCGTGGCTGGCAGCAGCGGGCGCCGGCGGGACGGTCAGCAGCCAGCGGCAGCTGGAAAAGCTGGGGGGCGGCGAGGGAAGAGCGGGGAACACGTGTGTGCGGCCGATTGCCGCGCCTGAGGGGGCCTAGGCGGCTGGCCATGCGGCGGCGGGGCGGGCGCTCACTGGAGGGGAAGGAGAGCGGTATCTGCTCGCTGATGTCGTGGGAAGCTTCCTGGCAGGGCGCGTGCCACAGCCGCCCCCCCAGCACCTCTTTCTCAAACCTGGAGAGGCGGGCAGGGAGCAGGGAGGAAGCAAGGGGCGGCTAGGGAGCGCGTGTGTGGGTGGGGCACCACCCCCGCTGGGATTGCAACGACAGCGGGTGCCGGGGCACGCGGAACGGCGGCAGGCTCGGCAGCCAGCCAGCAGTCTGCCCTGCCCTGCCTGCGCACCTGTCGGCCGTGTACGCTGGAGCCACGCGATGCTTGGCCCGCATCGAGGCGTTGGGCGGGCGGTAGCTGCCGGCGCGGGCGGGCGGCGGTCCGTCGGGCGCGGGGGCGCCGCCGCTGCCGGCAGCAGCCAGGGCGGCTGCCGCCTGCTGCCGGCCGTCGGCCTGCCTCGCCCGCTGACTCATGGCTGCGTCCAGGCTGCTGGGGTCCGGTAGTGCCCAGCCTGTGTTCAGGGGGTGCCCATCTGCCCGGGGTTCTCGGGAGCAGCAATCCGGTAGCAGGCAATGTTGTGAGGCGATAGCAATGCCAGATGCTGGGGGATGGAGCTCAAGCGATGGACTGGCGTGAACTGCTGTCTGCTTTTGCTTTCGACTCTTGGTCTGGTATCGAGGGGTGCTCACACGACGCTGGGATGTATCTGCGAGGCCCCTAAACTGGTGAAATGCCCACAGGCGATCTGGCATGAGGCGTGTGCTGCGGCTGATCTGGGAAACAAACAAGTAGCTCTCCAGCCAGCCTTACGCACGCCATCGTCGTTTGTGCGTGCCGCATACGGCACAGGGAGCGTCGGCAGCTGCACCGGCGGCCGGGCTCGCCACAGACCGTGCGCGGCTCACGTCATTGCGCTTCATTCCTGACCGCAAGGCCCTCATCTCTGTGATATATAAGCGCCACCAGCTCCGGGACGCCTGCAGCCCTCCCCGCGCCCTACCTGATCGCCCGCCCGCCGCGCCGCCACCACCACTCGTCTCCCACGGCAGCCTGGCATGGGCGCCGCCATCTCCACCAGCTGCGACCGCGTGTTCTGCGGCAACTGGTGCACCAGCTGGGGGGCCACCGACGAGCAGCGCAACTACTGGCCGCCACGGCACTCTGGTGAGCCCGCCAGGCCAAGAGCCCCGGCTGCGCAGCGCCTGGGAGGGTCGTGCAGCCGCGGCAAAGATCACCAACCTACCGCAGCCCCCACCGCTTCGCCTTGCCCTGCTGAACAACGCCCACCAGCTGAGCCTAGCTTCCCCAAGCCGCCCCTGCTGCTGCAGACTTCCGGGACTCGGCACCCGAGCCTCTGCAGAAGATCTATGAGCTGTATGAGCCTGTGGTGCAGGAGGGGCGGTGGACCGAGGGTCTGTGCGAGATGTGGTGGGTGGCGGGCGCAGCAGAGGCGGGGAGTGGGAGCGTGCCGGCAGCGCAAAGGCTCCAGGAGGGTCCATGGCGGCTGCTCGCACACGCCTGCTGCC
Source organism: Chlorella variabilis (assembly GCF_000147415.1). Taxonomy (NCBI): domain Eukaryota; kingdom Viridiplantae; phylum Chlorophyta; class Trebouxiophyceae; order Chlorellales; family Chlorellaceae; genus Chlorella; species Chlorella variabilis. Next base: position 92,215 of record NW_005435072.1, on the reverse strand, counting down.
ACGCGTTCGCCGAGGAGGCCCGCAGGCGAAAAGGCGCTGCCTCGTCGCGGGGTCAAGCGCCTCTGCTCGCCTCCGCCCTCGCCCCCTCTCCAGGTTCCACAAGAACAAGCCGGTGAAGCACAGCGTGCACATCCCCTGCTGGGACAGCTTCAAGTGGAATCCGCTCAAGTGGCGGGGGGCCTGCTTCGGGCGGTGAGGCTGCCGGCCCCGTGGCTGCGCCACCGCGGCCGCATACGCGAGACGGCGCCGCCCCCTTTGCTGCGCCAACGCTTGCTCTGCTCATGCCTGACGCTAGCCATTCGCTGGCACTGCCCTCCCACCACATGCCTGCCTTTCCTCCTCCTGCAGCACCGTGCGGGAGTGTTACTGGACGGGCAACCGCCAGATGCGCTGGTCTCGCGCCATCTATGCAGCAAACCTGGGTGAGAGGGTGCCGCATGGCGGCTGGACGGGCGCCTGGTGGGCCCGCTGGCTGGCTGGAAGCTTGCCAGCCTGGTTGCTGCCACCCTGCCAGCCTGCCGGGCTGCCATCCTGCTCACTGCAAGCGCTGTGTCCAGTCAGCTGCTCAGCAGGCTGCAGCCTGTGCCGCGCACCGCAGGCCGCGAGTATGTGATGCCGGTGAGGAACATCGGGCGGCACGGCTACAAGAGCGACATCAAGGCGCTGTGTGAGTGCATCGCTGCTGTCGGCCCTCTTCGACGGCTTGGTTGGATGCACAGGCTTTCGCCCAGCGCCTTGAAAACACACCGGCAGGCACAAACCAAAAAAACTATAAACATAGAATGCTTGCTGGTTTAATTGCAAAGTCAGGGGGAGCAGCCCATGCCGGCAGCTCCACCAGGAGGCGCGCACAGCACCGAACGCTGTACTGCTGCGCTGCCAACGTGTCCTGCAGGCTGCATGTACTTCCTCATGGGCTGCATCTTCAGCTGCGGCATCGGCCAGGCCATCACCTGCTGCGGTACGCCCCCCGACCACGCCCGCCTGCCCGCCTGCCCGCCCGCTGCCGCAGCGCCGCCTGCCGCAGGAGCCTGTCCCCGGCTGTGGCGCACCTCCTGTCCCATCTGCCGCCGCCGGCTGCGCGCTCTCCTCCGGGCCATGTCCCGTCCCCCGCCCCCTCCAGCCTGCTCCACCCTCGCCATACCTGCTTCTTTCCTGGAACCGGGCCTGCAGGCTCCAACCTCATTATGAACTGCAGCGCCTGGTACTCGTGCCATGCGCGGGAGAGGATGCGCCGGTGAGGCGGCGAGGCCGGACCCTCGGCCTTTTTACTACCAAAACAATCAAACGAGAGCAGCATGCCCACTTTACAACACTGGCCTGGCCGCTCCGCTCGCGCGGTGCTGCCGCCTGGCTCTGCTTGCCCGCTCGCGCCACTCCAGCGCCGCCTGTGCCGCGCCGCGCCTGTTCCTGCAGCCGCTACAAGCTGCCGCCCGCCTTTGGCCTGCCGCCGGGCATCGACGACTGCCTGGTGGGGACATGCAGCCCGCCGCTGGCATGGGCTGACCAGCATGATGGCATGCTTGTGGCGCGACTCTTGCTGCCACCGGTACATTATGCCATGAAACGGACCCTGCCTGGCTGCTCTGGCCCTCCCTGCAGGTTCACTTCTTCTGCTTCTACTGCGCTGCGCATCAGGTGCGCGGGGCCTGGTCGGTGTAGAGGGATGGCTTGCCGGATGCCAGTGGCCTCATTATGAGTTGCTGTGCTGGCAGGCAGCAGGCACCCCCCCGGCGCCTGCAAGGAAAGGCACTGCCTGCCGCTCGCTGCCGGCGCCTGCTGTGCCGTGCCCGTGCGCTTTCTTCCCTCCCGCAGGAGGCTCGGGAGCTTGCGCTGCGCGGCATTGACGGCCCCGGCATGCACATCCTGGACGTGCTGCCCAACTCCTTCAAGACCGCCCCCGGTGCGGCTTCGCCGCGCCCCTGTTTTTCGCTTTGCGTTGCTTTGCCTGCCTGCCTGCCTGCCTGCCTGCCTGCCTGCCCACCACCTCTTCCCCTCAGTCTCCGCCGCCTCGCCAGCCGCGGCGGCAGCGCCCCACATGGCTGTGGCACGGCATGTTTTCCGGGGACTGTTCTGGAAGTGTTAGGCTCCGATCCACTGCCGGGCTGGTATGAGGTGTGGCCTGCCTGCCTGCCTCATGCCCCCCTCCTGCCTTCTGCGCCACCCCCCGCCCTGCAGGCATCGACGAGGCCAAGGCGGGGCGCAGGAAGATGCTGGAGCGCATGCTGAAGCGCCCGCCCAAGGTAGGGTACTGCTCCGCTGCATGGTACCGCACGGTACTGCGGCGTCCTAGCCTTGCGCCACAGCCCTCCTCGCTGCTGGCGGCAGCGCCGCGCCCCCTTCGCGGCGGCGCCGTGCCAACGGCCGTCGCTTTGCACCGCACTCCGCCATCCCGTGTGCACCTCCTCACCCCACCGCACGCCCACATGTGTGAATGCATGTCCACACGCCACGCAGGGGTGAATGAACAGGTTCATGCTCAACCCCCGCCTCTCCCCCTCCGCAGGCCTTCTGCGCGCGGGACTGCAAGGCCACGCAGGCCAAGCTGCGTGACGAGGAGCAGGCGACGCACGGCATCACCGCCACGCTGCAGCAAAAGGCTGCGGACGCGGCGGCGGTGTATGTGGAGGGCGACGAGTCCGAGGATGATCTGCCGGTGGCGCTGGTGAGTGGCTGGGGCCCGGGGCTGGGGTGAGGGTGGTGCCCTGCTGCTGCTGGTGGCGGGGTGCTGGTGGATGAGGGTGGTCGGAAGGGTGGGCTGGTGTCTTGCTGCGGCTGGTGGTGCGGGTGGTGGCACTTGTGCGGCCAATGGCTGATGCGTCTTGTCTGGTGGTGCTTGGGGGTGGTGCCCTGCTGCCTTGCTGCCTTGCTGGTGGCGGCGGTGGCGGTGCGGGTGTGAAACCGGTGCGGCGCTGGCGCTCATGCCGGTGCCGGGCCTCCCTGTCCGCCTCGGCACGCACCTCAGCTGCGCCCCGCCGCCGCCCCCGGCTGCAGGACCGCACGTCTGTGGCCAGTAGCAGCGTGGTATCGGAGGACAGCATGGGCACGGGGCTGGGCTGGGCCCGCTACTCCCCTCCCAGCCGACAGGTGAGGCGCGGCCGCAGGGGTGCCGCCAGGCTGAGGGCTGGACGCCCAGGCTGAGCGCCCGGGCTGAGCGCCCAGAGCATGGCGCTCAGCTGGGAGGGTCACAGCGGCAGGCCGGGCGACCACAGCAGCCGGGCCTGTTGCTGTTCTTGCCGCCCTGCCCGGTGTGCCTGCCTGCCTGCCCTCCCTGCCTCCCACTTCCCGCGCACCACCCACCGCGCACCGTGCCGCATCCTGCCGTGCCGTGCTTCAGGAGATGGGTCGGGAGGCCAGCGGCGGCGCGGCCGCCGACGGCGCCGCCGCCTGGGCCGCCGGCGAGCAGCTGTACCAGCAGTCCCGCGGGGTGGGCGGCGTGCAGCGGCACAGCGCCCACAACATCCCTGTCATCGAGGAGGGTCCCCCCGAGCTCCAGCTGACACGCTGGAGCGTGGCGTACTGAGGCTGCGCTGCAGCGCGGCCGCGGCCGCGGCCAGGCGGGGGGCAAGACAGGCGGCTGGAGATTGGTGCTTGGCTCCTATGGCGGGCAGAGAGAGAGAGCTGCATTTCGCGGTGGCTTCATGTAATCGTAGCTGTAAAAAGCAGAATGAGACGCTAGAATGAGGAGCTAGAAGGGGAGGGGGAGCTTGGCGCAGAGCAAGCAGCGTTTGCTGGGGCGGCGGCGGGGTGGCGGCGGTACACAGAACCGTACTCCCAGCGGCCCTCTAAGACCCCAGCTTTGGGTTTGCGGTTTGCTTGGCGTTGACATGAAGGCGTGCGTGACCGGGGGAGGCGGTTACGTCGGCCACAGGTGTGTGTCGCTCCCTCTTGCGCGCTCTTGCAGCGCGGAAGAGGAGCTCCCCGCTCACATCTTCGCTGCGCGATGCAGGCTGGGCCGCGCGCTGCTGGAGGCGGGCTACGACCGAGTGCTTCTGCTGGACCTGCTGCCGCCGGGCGGCGACCCGCTCCCCGCCGCCGGCCGCCTGTCCTTTGCTCGCGCAGATGTGCGAGACGCCAAAAGTGAGGCTGGCTCAGCGCTGGGGGCCTCGAGCGCCAGAAGGGGCCACCAATTGGCCGCGGCCTGGGATGCTGCGGCCGACCGGCCGGCAAGCGGCAGCAGGCGTCGTGGCACCCGCCTCCTCCCTGCCTCCCTCTCTGCCCCCCGGCCCCATCCAAGCATAAAGCCTCCACGCCTGCGCTGCAGCCCTGGAGGACCACTTCTGCGGCGCCGCCGTGGTCTTCCACCTGGCCTCCTACGGCATGAGCGGCGCGCAGCAGCTGCAGCGGCGGCTGGTGGAGGACGTGAACGTGGGCGGCACGGCGGCCGTGCTGGCCGCCGCCGCCGCCGCGGGCGTGCCGCGCATCGTGTACCTCTCCACAGTTAATGTGGTGTACGGCGGGCAGCCCATAGAGGGCGGCGACGAGTCGTTGCCCTACTTTCCTCCCCGCCACCACATCGACGCCTACTCCCGCACCAAGGCGGCGGCGGAGCAGGCGGTGCTTGCGGCCGACGGCACGCCGCTGCCGGGGCGCCCCGGGCGCCGCCTGCGCACCTGCTCGGTGCGGCCGGCGGGGATCTACGGGCCGGGAGAGCAGCGCCACCTGCCGCGCATGTGAGGCGGGGGTGGGATGGGGGAGCGGCTGGCTGCTGGGCAGGGGCTGGGCTGGGCAGGGCCTGACCACAGCATGGGCTGCAGGCGGGCATCGGTGCCGGCCGCCTGCGGCGGCGCCACACGCTGCCGCCTGCGTGGCCGGCCGCTCCTTGCGCCAAGCGCTGACGGACGCTGACCCCTCTTGCCCTCTCCCTGCTTTTAGCTCGGCTTTCTTTAACCTCTCCTTTCTCCCTGCCCTGCTCCTCCGCTTGCTGCAGCGTGCGCTACCTAGAGCAGGGCTTGTTCAGCTTTGTGATCGGAGGGCCGCAGGAGGGGATCGTGGACTGGGTGCATGTGGGCGGCCTGCCGCGCCGCGCTGACATGCCGCGCTGTGCTGTGTCGTGCCGTGCCTTGCTGCGCTGTTTCGTGCCGTGCCGTGCTGTGCTGTGCTGCACTTCACTTCTGCTGCCGCCGTTGCCCTTCCTTGCCCTTCCTTGCCCTTGCGCTCCCTTCACTACCCCGCCCCCACCCTGCCGCTCCCTGCTCCGCACGCAGGTGGACAACCTGGTGCAGGCCTGCGTGCTGGCAGCAGATGGCCTGACCGCAGAGAGGCACCACGTGGCGGCGGGCCAGGTGCGCTGGCTGGCCCTGCACCGGGTGGCCTCTTCCGCCGCCATGGCTGCTCCGTGCTGCCATGCTGCGGGGCCGCCGCAGCCTCGGCAGGACCGTGGCTGTGCGCCGGCCTGCTGCACTGCGTGCTGCTGCACAGGCTTCAACAGAGTGTATGCAGCGTTGCCCCTCAATGCTGGTGGCGCTTGCTGCTGCCCCACCCCGGCCTCCCCCTCTTTTCGTCGGTTGCCGCAGGCTTACTTCATCCATGATGACTGGCCGGGCAAGACGAGCTGCGTGAACAACTTTGTGTTTCTGGAGCCGCTGGTGACGGGGCTGGGGTATCCCATGCCGCGGCTGGCGGTACCGCTCGTGCTCGCCTACTACGTGGCCTGGGCGCTGGAGCTGGCCCACGCCGCGCTGTGGCCCCTCTGTGACCTCTCCTGCCTCTTCCTGCTCACACGCACCGAGGTGCTCAAGTCGGGGGGCAGCCACTGGTTCTCTGTGGCTAAGGCGAGGCGGGAGCTGGGGTATGCTCCCGTGCACCACGACTTCCAACCAGTAGTGCAGTGGTTCCTCGACAGGGGCCACGGCCGGCAGCAGCGGCGGCAGCGGCGCAGGGGAGGGCCGGGCGCGGAACAGCAGCAGCGGGCCATGCCGCAGCGGAGAGCAGCGGCAGCGGCGGCACTGCTGGCGCTGCTGGCAGCGCTGCTGGCGGCGGCTGCGGCGGCGGTGGCGCTGCTGCAGCACGCAGCGGCAGCAGCATAGTGAGAGGAGTTGCCACGGCTGGCAACCCCGATTGCTTATGTATTGTTACCGTTTTCTCCCCGTCTCCTTACTTGTTGCTACTCCCGCCCTGGTGTGCCAAGGCACGCCTGCGCAACCTGGTATCGAGGTGTTGCCACAGCAATGCACGAAATCATTCGATTCACAATCAGATCACATACGACGGCTCGCCGCCACTGGCATGGCATGCAAGCTGGCGGTGCTGCAAGCAGCAGTGGCGCCGCTGCCAGTACACCCGATGCACTGGAGTCCAGCCAGCCACGCCTGCCCCCGGCCCGGGGCGTCCGCGCCATACCATGCACCGCTATATAGCAGGCTGCCATTCCTGGGGGCTGCCTCCCAGGCTGGGGGGGGGTCGAGTCATAGCTCATCCTTGCGGCCAGACTTGGACAGGTCGCCCTCAATCTCCTCCTGCAGAGCCAGGTGGGATCATATCACTTGTGTGCTACTGCCACCTCCACCCCCACCCTCACCCCCACCTCACCCAACACACACCCAACACAAACGGCACACACCACACCACACCAGCCCACCCCGCCCCTCCTCACATTCATGATGTCGCTCAGGTCAAACTCCTCCTCCTCCACCACCTCCTCCGCCTCGCCTCCTCCGCCGCCGCCGCCGCCCGCCGCGTCGGCGGCCGGGTAGGTGGGCACCCGCTGCAGCGGCGCCGTGCGCACCTTGCCGGACAGCAGGCCGTCCAGCCACTCGACGATAGAGTCCTGGAGGTGTGTGTGTGAGTGTGTGTGGGTGGGTGTTGGGTGAGGTGGGGGTGAGGGTGGGGGTGGAGGTGGTAG
>NW_005435072.1:82374-85321 GCF_000147415.1 Chlorella variabilis | reverse complement strand
GGGGTGGGGGGCACACCCACGGTGGTGTGTGTGTGTGTGTGTGTGTGTGTGTGTGTGTGTGGTCACGCCCACGGTGGTGTGTGTGTGTGTGTGTGTGTGAGTCAACCCGACGGTAGGGGCCAGGTGTGTGCGGGCATGCGAGCGTGTGTCGAGGAGCGGGGCAGGGATGGCATGGCAGCCCGCATGTCCCGGCGGGAACCTGGCGCAGGCAGGATGCAAGGCTAGGGCCGCGCTGCGGGGACCACTCGCCGCGGGAGGAGCAGCCACACATGGACAGCGCAGCAGGGGCGGGCGCGGCATTCCATGCACACAGCCCCAGCACACCGTGTCGAAGCGCCCAGTCATGACCGCACCCCGCTCCTTGCGCGGCGCCACCGCCGCCAGCGCGGGTGCCGTGCCCTCGCCCAGCCCCAGCTGCTCGGCAAAGGCGCGGGCCGCCGCCGCCGCGGGCCCCCCGGCGCCGCCCGCCAGCTCAAACCAGCAAAAGTGCAGCGCCTGGTCGCCGCGCCCCGCCGCCGCGGCGCGCACCACCTCCAGCTGCGCGGCCTGAGCCTCGGGGGCGGCGGCCAGGGCGGCCACCACGCACACGCCGCCCTTGGATAGGCAGCTGGCCTCCCAGGACTCAGGGTCGGACACCTGCGGCGGCAGACAGGCAGGCGGGCAAACAGGCGGGCGCGGAGCAATGTGTGGGCGAGTGCTGGAGGGCAGGGCGGGTTGGAGGGGGCTCCTGGTGCTGGCGTGAGGCGGGCGGGCAGGCAGGCAGGTAAGCAGGCAGGCCGGCAGGCCGGCCGGCAGGCGGGCAGGCGGGTGGGCAGGCAGGTGGGCAAGCAGGCAGGAGGATGCCTTCGAGGCGCCCACAGCTGCCACGCCCCACCCTCCCACGCTTCTGCCGAGTGCGGCCCACCTGCGCCACCATGGCGTCCCGGCTCTGCCCGCCAAACTGGTGCAGGGCGTCCTCGGGGGCGGTGCTGCAAGCGGCAGAGGCAGGGGCGGCGTCGTGGGGGCGGGCCCAGGGACTAGGGGAAAGAGATGGGGCAGGCGCGGCAGCGGCAGGAGCGGGAGCGGCCAGCCAGCACGGCGCCGCACCCCCCGGCACGTGCCAGCGGCCGACGGCAGCGGCGGGCTCCCAGCGTCGCAACCCAGCCAGGCGCTCACCCCGTCTGCAGGCCGATGAAGGTCAGCCAGCCCGCGATGCTGCCATAGCGCACCGGCCCCATGTAGGGCTGCACCCCCATCTGCACCTTCTGCCCCGCCGCCGCGGGCTTGCCGTCGGGGCCCGGGTGCGCAAAGAGCGCCAACAGGTACGGCACCTGCGGCACAGCAGCACAAGGGGTGCAGGGAGACGAGGAGGCATGTCAGGCGCAGCGGCGCGGCGGCCCCCATGCAGCACGGGGGTCAGGCACGAGGCAGCGCAGACGCGGCATGCCCGCTGGCGCCAACCCACGCCATCCGCCCACGAAGCCCACCACCCATCCACGGCACGCCGGCGCCACCCACGCAGCAGCTGCGCCCCACCTTCTGCACTTGGAACTGATCCATGAGGGCCTTGTCGGCGGCGGAGGCCAGCGCAAAGTCCATCTTGTACGGGCGGAAGTTTGCGCTGCGGTACGGGGCGGTACGCGTGTGCGGTACACAGTCGACGGTGCAGCCGGCGGGACATGTGCGGTACACACAGGGGCAGGGCACATAGGCTCTGTACAAGCACGCCCAACGCTGTGACCCTCTGCCCTGCTGCCTACTGCACTGTTGAGCGAGTCCCAGTGTACCGCTGTACCGCACCTGAGGGCGCGGTACACCGCGGGCGGCTCCTCCTTGTCGGTGAACAGGATGATCTGCGGGGAGGGAGGGGGCAGGGGCCGGCATGCAGGCTTGTGGTATTGGCCCGCCAAATGTTGGGAGCGGAAGGGATGGTGGCACTGTCGATGCAACGCAGCCCGCCCCACAAAACGGGAACTGCACACCCGCCACTGCACCCCATGCAGGCCGGAACCCCCTGCCAGCCTCCCTTGCTGCAGGAAGCCGCAAGAGGTCCCTAAACCTGCATCACGCATCACATACACCCACACCGCGCGCCACACCGGCAATGCACCCGGCAGCAGCCGCCCACCTTGGCGCGCCCGACGTCAGACATGGCGGCAAAGGCGGCGTACGTCTCCCCGGTCAGCCGCGTGATGCCGGCGGCGGGGAAGAGCTCCACGGCCGCCTGCATTTTATATAAAACGAGCAGGGGTGGGGGTCGTGGGGGGCATGTGGTGTGGGCGATGTGGGTCGGGGAGCTCAAACAGTGGAGCTCACTGGTGGCGCGATGGTTGCGCTCATCATCAACCCACCCAGCCGCCCTCTGCACAGATGCGGAGCCCCTCCCCCCTCCCTCCCTCCCTCCACCCCCACCCCCACCCCCACCTTGTGCAGCTCTCTGGCCGACAGCTCCCCCTGCCAGGGGCGCCAGTCGTCGGCATCCTCGTGGTCCTCCGAGTCGAAGGGTATCAGGAAGGCCTGCGGGCGGGGCGGGGTGGACAGCGGTACTGCGGTACCGGTGGGTGCCAGGGGAGACGGCTGAAGCCAGGCAGACGTGTGGGGCAGCACAGGCCAGCAGCAGCGGCAAGAAGCGTCCGGCCAGCAGCGGTGGGCAAGACGAGGAAGCGGGCGGGCGGGTGAAGGCAGGCGCCTTGAGAGGAGATGCAGGGGACTGGCAGGAGGGTGAAGGGCAGGCGCTGGTGGCATGAAGGCAGCCGAGCGGCCATCTGCTGAATTGCACGCACGGGACACCCGGCGGGGCACGCCCGTTGCCCCGCGCGCACCCCATCCGCCCGGGTCGAGGGAGGGCGCCCCTCCGCCTCCCAACCAGCCACAGCTCTCCGCTGACCGCCGCACCTTGAGCTCGCACCCCGTCTCTGTGGGGGCAGGCAGCTCGATGGAAAACAGGTCTTGACGGGGGATCCTCAGA
>NW_005435072.1:81391-81878 GCF_000147415.1 Chlorella variabilis | reverse complement strand
GGGGGGGGGGCAACAGGGGCAGCCAGGTGTGGGTGCGAGCTGGTGAGGGTTGGCGGCGCGGCCGTGGGGGCGAGAGGAGAGGTGCCGCAGGTGGCATGCGGCGCCAGGAGCGCCGCCCGGCGCTGCCCCGCCGGCCAGCCCTCGAGGACGCAGCGGCATAGCGGGGGCCATGCCATACCATGGCAGCATGCGGTGGAGGCAGGCAGGCAGGCAGCGGGCAGGCATCAGCGCCGCACCTCTGTAGAAGGCCGCCACCACCACGCCATCCTTCTCTAGCCGCCGCGTCAGCTCGGCGGCCGTCACGTTTGCCACCACCTGCCAACGGGGCGTGCAGACAGGGGAGAGGGTAGACAATCGGTAGGAAAGGAAACAGCAGGGGACAATCAGCGGCGTGGTGTGGGCCAGGCAGGCGAGCGGGAGGGCCCAGCCAGCCAGATGCAGGCCCGGAGAAGCATGCCGGGCGCGGCAGCTCAGGCACACCCAAGAG
>NW_005435072.1:79986-81341 GCF_000147415.1 Chlorella variabilis | reverse complement strand
CCAGTCCAGGATTTGGGGCGCCTTGGTCTGGCCTGCGCAGCGCAGCAGCGCGCAACCACAGTCGCAGCACGGCCCTCCTCGGCATGGCGCGGAGCACAGCACAGCACAGCAGGCCACAGCACGGGCACTAAACGCAGGCCTGTTGTTCACCCCGCCCCTCATACCCACACAACCACCCCAGGTACCTGCATACACCGTGCGGCTGCCATCGGGCCCCAGGGCCACCAGCACAGGCACCGAGTCCACCACCCCGCCCAGCGACGCCAGCACCGCCGCCGCGCCGCCGTCGCCCGCCGCCGCCGCCTGCACCTTGGCAAAGGCCAGGCCCTGGGCCGCAAAGCGCTGGCTGAACGACTTGAGCATGGCTGGCGTGTCCGCCTTGTCTGTCACCAGCACCACCTGCAAGGATTTGGGGTGGACCGAAGGCAGGGGCAAACACAGGGAGGCGACACACATAGTAAGGAAGGGTCGGCGTGGCAGAGCGCACAGCGAGGAGGTGGGTTGAAGCGGCTGCCCGGCCCAAGCCAGCCCGCCCCGCCTCGGATGCTGCCAGCCGGCAAGAGCAGGCGGCGGCCAGGTGAGGCGCTCTGGGCCTGCTGCCCCGTTGGCCGCCCGGCAGCTCGCCTTGGTGCCGGGCGTGGCGGTAAAGGCGGCGGCCTCTGCCGCGCTCTTGATGCGCTTCACGTGCTTGGTGGTCAGCAGGCCTGCTCGGTACATAGCCAGGGACAATGCCCAGAGTCAAGCGGCAGAGGCAAGCCGCCAGCGAGGCCAGGTTGCAGCGTAGATGTGGCGGCGCCGCTGCTGCTCAACACGAAGCAGGCAGCAGCCAGGCGGCCAGGGGCAGCAGCCTGCAGGCGGCGCACCCAGTGCGGCGTCTGCCAGGCCCTTGGCTGATCGCTCCCCCTGGTAGTCAGTCGCAGATGGGGCGCCCTTGTCCCTGGGAGAGAAGAGCTTGATGGTGGGGAAGCCCTGTGGTACAGGCGGCGGTACAGGCAGCGGTACACGCGGCAGTGCAAAGCAGAGGCGTCACATCTGGAAATGCAGGGGAGAGGGCGCCGCTGGCTGCAGGGAGGGGTGGCCAGGGTCGCCCGGCCATTGCTGCAAGCAGGCGGCGAGCAGGGCATGGCAGCAGGGCAGGCTGCACCCACATGCTTTCCACCCCCAGCAGCACCCAGCCAGCACCCACCTGCACGCCGTACTGGCCGCACAGCGGGCGGTTGGCCTCCTTGTCGCAGTCAACAGCCACAAAGGGCACGATGCCCTGCAGCAGGGGTTGGGCTGGCGGCCGCAGTGGTGAGGCACGGGTAGCCGGGGAGCGGCAGCGAGCAGAGTGGCCGCAGCATCGCGGGCAGCAG
>NW_005435072.1:78393-79936 GCF_000147415.1 Chlorella variabilis | reverse complement strand
CGGCGCTCTGGGCGCACCTGCAACTTGGCGGCGGCCTTCGTGTAAGCAGGGGCCAGCGACTTGCAGTGCCCGCACCAGGGCGCAAAGAACTCCTGCAGGGGGGGTGCAGCAGAACTTCCGGTCACAGGTGCCACAGGTGCGTTACACACCGCAGAGGCGGCAGCGGCGGAGGTGCCCCGAGGCCTCGCTCTTCATCCGCGTGTTAAACGCAGGGGCCTTGAGCTGGTGTGTCTTGGGCAGTGGGCAGCATCCGCTGGCTGCCGGTTCTGCCGAGCACGCACCACGATCACCGGGACCTTGCTCCCCGTCACGGCATCGAAGCTCCTGTGGGTGAGGAGGACCACCGGACCTCCCTTCTCATACAGAGCCATCGCCCCGCCTGCCAGCAGCGCCAGCAGGAGCGCGAGGGGCAGCGGCGACCCGGCCATGGTGCGCAGCAACCAGAATTGAAACCTGGCGATATGGCTGTGGCAGGGGATGACCGACCAGCTCCGGCCTGGTGACACAGCCGATGTACAGCGCGAGTACTGCAGGCGCAGGGCATGAGCCAGTGAGGCAGTGCACGTACTAGAGCCATGGCAGGTCTTGGAAGGGCATCTTACAATAATGCAAACAAATCACTTTCAAACAAAAAACTGAGACGTCCCACATATGGCCAAGGGCGGCCACATGTATTGATACAGTATGACAAGCTCCTCCCCCAAGGGCCCCGGACTGCGGGTTTACTTAGATGACAGCTGTTTGTTATGTGTTTACTGGCAATCCGAGGCGCCCTCTGAGCTTGTGGTGCCAGCCGGGCACTGCTTGCAAGCGGTGTTGCCGCTGGTGTTGGCGTAGGTGCCACCCGTGCAGTTGGTGCACTGCGTGTTGCCATCATGCTGATTGAAAGTTCCAGGTGGGCAGGGTTGGCAGGAGGTGGAGTTGGCTTCGGTGGTGATCCAGCCCGCTGGACAGTTGGTGCAAGCCGCGTTGCCAGTGGTGTTGGTGTACGTGCCAGCGCGACAAGGCTGCACAGAGGAAGGGAGGCAGAAGAAGAGGCACAAACACATAAGGGGGGGGAGAGCAGTGCAACTGCAGTCCTTGGGTGAGCACTGGCTGATCAGGTTGGGCAGTCACTATCAGCAGCTGTGAAAGGGAGGGATTGTGACCCAGCAACAATGCAATCCTAAACTCACGTAGCAAATGACCGAGTAAAGGTAAAGGTAAAGGTGGGGAAGAGCCTCCACAAGCTTAACTTCCCGGTTTTAACGTCTAGCTTTAGACCATTATTTGATCTGCCCGACGCGCCAAGTGCAGTACCCCCCACTAGTAGTGAATGGGTCCCGGGGAGGCCTGTGCCGAAGCCTTGGCGATTCTATTAGGCGTTCCCGAAGGAATTGGCTTGGATTGGCGCTGAGCCGGTCAGCTATGCCGCGTTTGTCCTCACAAAGTTTCGACATGAGAGGAATCGAACCTGTGCCCTCTCGGAGGGTTTAGACACTAGCTCCAGCGCCTTCAAAGAAGGCCTTTCTTAGCCGCGGCCCGAGTAATCACCAAACGGCTG
>NW_005435072.1:74631-78283 GCF_000147415.1 Chlorella variabilis | reverse complement strand
ACCTAAGCGTTACACATGCCCCCCCCCCACCCACCCCCCTCAACACTTCCCGGCAGATTGTGCACCACGGCGACAAGCCCTCCGAGGTCACCCCACGCTCCTTCCGCCGCTTCCTGATCGACACCCCGCTGAGGCACGCCGGTCCCGAGCAGTACCCGCCAGGTGTGGCGGCGGTACCGCCCCGGCCCCTGCCCCGCCGCTGCCCTCCACCGGGGCACTGCTTTCCTCCAGGGGCTGCTGAGGCCACTCGCTGTGATATACACCACCTCGGTGCCTGGCCCTGTGCAGGCGGCTGCCCCTCCATCGGTTTTGGCTCCTTCCATCAACAGTACTGGCTGGACGGTAAGCTGGGGGCCTGGGCGGCTGCTTACTGAGGCAGGCAAAGCAGCAGGGCAAGCCTGTCGGCTTGTGGCCGCCCGAAGCAAATCACGCCCAAGCGGCGGCGCCCACTGCGCGGGCTGCCCAGCTGCGGCGTGCCGGCGTGCTGACCCCTGCGCAGGCCGGCTGGTGGCGGTGGGGGTGGTGGATGTGCTGCCGCGCTGCCTGTCCTCCAAGTACCTCTTCTGGGAACCAGGTGGGTACTGCAGGCGATACCGCTGCAGCTGACCCCATGTGCCCTCCCATGCCTGAGGCGCGCCGGCTGGGGCCCTATGCCTCATGCCTCTCAGAAACGCTCTGCCGCTCACATGGCACACGTGGCTCTGGTGCATGCTGCTGAGCATGCCCCTCCACACACAGCGTGGCTCCACACACAGCGTGGTGCGCTTTCCTCCCCGGCGCAGACCTGGCGCCGCTGTCGCTGGGCAAGCTGACGTCGCTGCAAGAGATTGAGTGGGTGTGGGAGCAGCAGGTGGGTTAGAAAGCTGGGAGGTGGCCGGCGACTCAGCACGGACTGCAGAAGCAGCCCTGCACCGCGCCTGGCCTGCCGCCTCCTCCTGCAGCTGCTTCAGCATGCTGTGAAGGGGCCCTTGGGCGGGCTGCATCACATGCTGCGAGACTGGTACTGCTGCAGGCGGCCTGCCCCTCGCTGCGGTACTACTACCTCGGCTTCTACATCCACAACTGCCACCGCATGCGGTACAAGGTGGTACTGCGCCTGCACCGCTGCCGCTGCTTCCGCTGCCACTGTGTCTGCTGCCGGCTGCTTGCTGCTCAGCCTGCTTCTGGCTGGTCTGCCTGCAGTCGTCCCTGTACCGCTGCCATGGCTCTCCTTTCCAGCTGCTGCAGCAACCCTTTCGCCGGCGCCCGGTGCTCATTGCCCGCATGCACGCCCTCCCACCTGAAAAGTCAAAAGTGACAGTGACAGTGACAGTGACAATGAAATTGGAAGTGAAACGCCACCCCGCCTGCTGCAGGGCGACTTTGGGCCCAGCGACCTGCTCTGCCCCAAGAACAAGTGCTGGGTGCCGCTGGCGCGGGTGCAGGCCGCACTGGACCAGGTGCGCCCCCTGTGTTGGGCTGGAGGAGCCAGGGCGGCAGCTTCGTGCAAGCGCCCCTGGCTGGACGACCTCCCTTGGTGCAGCGCAGCAGCCTCCCAGCGCAGGCGCCCTGCCTGCGATCGCCTCCGAGGAGCTGAGTCAGCAGGCAGAATGCACCCCTTCTTCCTGTTGTTGCGTTGCTTTTCTCTCCAATCCAACAGCTCACCCCCCCTTCCCCCGTCTGCCCTGGCGCAGCCCGGCATGGTAGCTATCTCGGAGCTGCCAGGCGCGCTGGAGGGGCTGGGAGAGGAGCATCGGGTGGACGCCGCCACGGGCCACCCCACCTGCCCGCCGCGAGAGGTTTGCCCCCATATTGCCTGCTGCTGCTGCTCCGCCTGCATCGTGTGAACCGGTCGAGGCGCGGCAAGGATGGGTGGGCGGCAGATGAGCTGCCGGTGTCGATTCCAGAGTGTCCCATTCGTGTGCACCCGCATATCGCTGCTGCTGTTGTGCTTCTTGGCATGCGGCTCGACCCTGCCGGCCCCTGCCCCTGCCCTGCTGCATGGTACAGCCCAGCGAGGCCGAGCTGGATGCCTTCCGCTTCCTGGTGAAGCTGCCCGGCGGCGGTGGGCCGCGCGGGCAGCCGCAGGCGCGGGTCGTCACGCTCAAGTGAGCAACCCCCTCTGGGGTGCAGCCCTTCAGCACGTTCGCCACGTGGCAGCAGATGGCAGGCAGAGGTGTCGCTCCTGGTGGGCACCACGCACTGAAAGGGGCATGACTAATTTACATCATACCTGATGCCGCTGCGACCCCGCCCGCCCCGCAGGCTGCTGCGCCAGGTTGGCATGCTGGGGCCGGCCGCCGACCGGGCGCTGGTGGAGCCGCTCAAGACGTGGTGGAGCAGGGCGGGGGCGGCGGCGGCCTCCACCGCAGCCTTCGCGCTGGAGTGAGCGGATGCCGCCATTCCAACGACAGGAACGAATGCCCCGCTGCCAATTGGCCATGGCTGCCCTCCATTCCTCGCCACGCCCCCCCTGCATCCGTTGCCCTCCCATGCGTGCTGCGACTACGCCTGCGCCCTGCACCTGCGCCTTGCACCTCTGCAACGGGCCAGCAGCCTGATGATTCTGTTGCAATGTTTTTTTGCCACCTGTATGGGTGAGAAGGGGTGCAGGGGGGAGTGTGTGGTTGTGGGTGTTGGCTGTGTGCAAGGATTTGGAAGAGCGCATGTGGGGGTTGCCACCCCATGCATGATAGCTGCTGCATCGCGGATGCATACGTGTTGTGGTGTGTTTGAGTTTGGGAAAGGAAGAATAACGAATGGAGAGCTACTGCGTATAGAATCGGGGAGGGGAGAGGGCAGGGGCGGGGGTAAACCAAAGCTTGGGTGGGTGGCGGGGAAGGTGCGCACACGACGGCGTGCCCGACGGCAGCGGCCACCGGAAAAACTGGGTGTAAGACATGGGTCGCGCACAGAAAAACTTGCGCGCGTGTGGCAAAGCTGTAACATGGTCAGCGGGCATCCTGGCCCAGAGCTGCCTACCCTATCCTACCCTAGCCTAGCCTGGGGGTAGGACGGCTGCATCCAGAGGCATTGCGCGGCCCAGCCGGGGCCTAGGCATTGCCCCCGACCCAGTGCCCGGCCCACAGCTAGCAGCAGCGGCACGCGGGCCGGACTAGGTGTTGAACAGCAGGTGCTTGCGCAGGTAGCGGTAGAGCGTGGCGGTGGCGGCCGCCACGTCGTCGGGCGTGACGTGCTCCAGCGGCGAGTGGCTGATGCCGTCCCTGCAACAGGGCGCACGGCAGGGTGGTGGTGGCGGTGGTGTGGTGGTGGGTGGGTGGGTGGGATGGGGGGAGGCGCGGGCGGAGCCTGCTGAGGCCTGAGGCTGGCGGGGGTGGGGTGGGGCGCAGTGTTGCAGGCGCGGGGATGTCGGGGGCAGGCCAACCGGGCAGCGGGGCAAGCGGCAGCGCTTGGGCTGGCGCCTCTGCCACCACCGGGCGCGCTGCCCCAAGCTCTGCTCCCCCATGCCACGCACACCCACCCAGCCCTCACTCCCCACTCCCATCCACGCCCCCCCTTGCTCCCCACTCCCAACCACGCCCCCCTCACAGCCACGCTGCCACACACCACCCGGCCGCACCTGCACCGCACAAACAGCATGCCCATCTTGGTCACCTCCGCAAACACCATTGCGTCGTGCCCCGCCCCACTGACCAGCTCCAGAGGGTTGCGC
>NW_005435072.1:73151-74408 GCF_000147415.1 Chlorella variabilis | reverse complement strand
CCCCGCCCGGCCGCCGCCACCGCATCCCCGGTGACGTCGCCGTCAGCGCCCGCGTCGCTGTCGTCGGTCGTTTCGGTGTCCGCTGGGGGCTCGGCGCACGGGGTGCCTGCGGGGGCGGCGGCCGGCAGGGCAGGAGTGGGCAGGAGCAGGGGCAGGGGGGTGCGCCCACCCGTCCATCCTGGGAAGATGCCACCCATCTGGCTTCCTCAATCCACCCAAGGGCGAATTCCTCCTGCTTTTCTTTCTTTCTTTCCAAGATGCCACCCTGGAGCACACTTTGCTCCCGGCGGCGCAGCAGCCGCAGCAGCCCGCCCGCCCGCCGCCCGCACCTTGCATGCCGCCGTCTGCGGGCGCGGCGCAGGTGGCGGCGGGCGGCGGCGCGGGCGGCGCGTGCAGCCGGGCCTGCGCCAGCAGCCGCGCCACCAGAGACTCCGCATCCACGGTGGCGTTGAGCAGGCCCTGAGAGGAGGGAGGGTGGCGGGCGAGCGGGAGGGAGCGGCAGGCGGACGGCAGAGGTCAGCAAACGCAGGTGGGTGGGTGGCAGGCACGGGCGGCCAGGCGGCAGGCAGGCCGGCAGGCAGGCCGCCGCCAGAGTGCATCCAAGGGCGCAGGCAACACAGCCGCCGCACACCGTGCAACACAGCCAGCACCCTCCCGCCCCACACAACAGGCGATGCACCATAGGAGACGACACACACACACCACCGCACCAAACCCCACCCCACGCCATCGCACCCCCCGCCCCGCCCCGCCGCACCTCCACCAGCTCTGGGTTCGCCTCCACCGCCGCCGCCTCGTTCTTCACGTACAGCCGGCACTGCAGCTTGCGGCGCGCGCACACCGCCTCCATGGTGGTCTTCAGCTGCTGGATGACTGCAGGCGGGGGGGGAGAGGGACGGGGAAGAAAGCGTGAAAAGAAAGTAGGAAAAGAAAGCGCCTGAAAAGAAAAGAAAGTAGGGGCCTGAAGGACTGGGGGTCGAGAGGGGCGGCAGGCGAAGCGCGCTGGGCGTGACCCTGCCGCCTGCCCCGCGGCGCATCCCCTCCCCGACTGCCCCGCCTGCCCCAGGCCCGCCGCTGCCCCCCGGCCACCCAGGCGCACCCTGCTTGCGGTTCTTGTCCCAGCGGCTGCGGATGTCCAGTGTGAAGTTGGCGTTGCTGCGGCGGGCAGGGCAGGAGCGGCGGTGTGGTGGTGGGTGGGTGGGTGGGCGGGCGGGTGAGGTGCGAGGAGGGGGCTCAGGGCAGGCGCAGGGCCGCCGG
>NW_005435072.1:65309-71040 GCF_000147415.1 Chlorella variabilis | reverse complement strand
GTGGCCGCAGCAGGACCGCAGCGCCGGCCGCCGCACGCAGCAGCGGCGCACGATCGGCGGCGGCGGGGCAGCAGGCAGCCGCCACACACACGCCAGGCGGCCCGGCTAGGGTCTTTAGAGAAAAGCCCAAAAAGTCAGCTAGGGTTTTGGTTTAGGGGCTGCCCACCTCGAGCAGCACCGCCTTCACCGCGGAGATGGCGGTGATGATGCCGAGCGCGCCGTCAAACTTGCCGCCGTCCACCACTGTGTCGTAGTGGGAGCCCAGGATGATGGTGGGGGCCTCGGGGTCTGCATGTGTGTGTGTGTGTGTGGGTGTGTGGGTGTGTGGGTGTGTGGTGGGGGAGTGGGGAGCAGCGGAGAGGGGCAGGGGAGGCGGCAGGTGAGCTGTGGGGGTGATGGGGAGAGCGGCAGGGGCCAGGGGGAGGCGAGGGCGGCGCACCATACCCCTGGGGGGAATACATGTGAACCCCAGCCCCCCCAGAGAGCTGCTGCCAGCGGGGCGCACCCGAGGCCTTGACGATCCCATGCACGTTTGCCATCTGGTCCGCCCATGTGCGCATGCCGGCCGATGCCATCCAGCGCCGCAGCTGCGGGCGGGGCAGGCGAGAAGGGGGTGCTCACACGCGCGTGCGCTGGCGGCGGCGGGCGGCTGCGCTGGCACGCTTGGCACGGGCAGCAGGCAGGGAGTCTAGCTGCAGGCGTGCAGGGTCTGTTCTAGCCGCCTGCACAGCCGGTGGGGCGTTCCTGCCAGGACTCAGCACCCGGCAGGCAGGCAGGCAGAACAAGGAAAGTCCAGGGGGACACGCACCCGACCCGCGGCACGGCGGTGCGCCGGACTCAGGAACGTCCGGGACAGGCTGCCCGGCACATCGCTGATCTGCAGCGCAGCGCGGGAGGTCAGCAGCGAGCAGATCGGGTTGGCAGGGTGGCTTGCGGAGCTGAGACCGCGTTCGATGCACGGTGCAGCTGCCGTGCCGCGCCTCCAACCGCCGCCGTGCCGGCGTGCAGGTGGGTGCTGCCCAGGCCCGCCCCTGCCCTGTCTCACGTTGCCCAGGGACTGGAGGTAGTGGTTGGGTTCCACATACAGGAGCTGGTACAGCGTTTCGTCGGAAAGCTGGGGGCGCTTGTCGGCTGCCGCCGCCGCCACGCCGCCGGCCAGCAGGATTATGGCGCCGGCAGCAAATAGGAGGCCCGGGCCCGTGCGGCTGGCCATTAGCGCTCGGCAAGGTGCTGTGGGATCCCAGGAGGTGCGGCTGTCGGTCGGGGAGGAAGGGAGGTCGGGTGGGAGGGCAAGGCTGAAGCAACCCTGTGTGCTGCGTGAGCAATGCGGCGCCGCTTTGCCTTGGAGGGAAGCCGTCAATCACAGTCAAAATGTTTGAAAGCGGTAGCAATGAAATGAGCGAGTCTCCGTGCTGCCATCCTGCTCAGTTTTGCGGGGTAGAAAGTCGGCCTTCATTGGAAGTTTGGGCGGTTCTGTTGGGTCGCCTTTCGCCGCTCTGGCCTCGCCCAGAGCCTGCACCTTGTGATTTCGGTCCCAGCGGGCGTCCAGAGCGCTGTCCCTCGAACTGGGGATTCTGCGTTGCGCCAGCTTGCGCAGCCGGGCGGCGAGGCGGTGCTGGGACGGTTCCGGTCCCCGTGCGACGCCCTTGGCTATGTGACAGCGCCCCCCCGGCGCCAACACGATTTCGGGCACCATGACGCAGTCCCAGCTGCAGAGGGGCCTGTCGGCGACTTACCACGAGGGCAGCCAAGTCTGGGTGCCCGTGGAGGCCGCCGGGCCCGACGGCAGCAGCAAGCGCAAAGTGACCCACTGGCGGCGGGCGGCGGTGCAGGTGCGTTGTGGTATCGAGGCGCGGCATTCCCGGCCTCTCGGCCAGCTTACCGCAGCCAGCCAGCCTCTGCGCAGCTCAGCCCGAATCCACAGCCGCGCCGGCGGCAGCCCAGCCCATGCCGCCCGCCCCGGGGCGCCCCGCAGCGCCGCCGCCGGGCGCAACCGCTGCGCAACCGCCCGCTCCCGGCCGCCCACGGCCTCGCCGCCGCGCCCCTCCCTGCGCCCCGCAGGCGGTACACAAGCAGCCCGGCGGCGAGCCCCTGCTGGATGTGGTGACGGAGGAGGGGCAGGAGGTGGCGGGGCTGCCCGCGGGCGACTGCTGCCTGCAAAATGAGCGGGACGACACCGTGGATGATCTGGTGAAATCCGACTTCCTGCACGAGCCGGGGTGAGGCGGGCGGGGCCTCCACGCTGCCTTCCCTCCTTGTCTCCTGTACTATTTCCCGCCAGTTTGCTCTTTTCTTTCTTTATTCAGCGCCGGGAGTTGGGCAGCGGCGGCGGCAGCAGCTGCAGGAGCGGCCTGGCGCAGCCTGACGCAGCCTGACTCAGCACAAGCACTCGGCACCCGGTCCACACCCGCCTCCTCTGCCCGACCTGGTGCCGCCGCCTCCCTCCCCGCGTGCCCGCAGCATCCTGCACACGCTGCAAGTGCGGTACGGCCTGGATTCCATCTACACCTACTCTGGAAACATACTCATCGCGGTGAGCTACGGCAGGATGCCGGCCGCTGTCCTGGCCGGCAGCAGGCGGTGGCCTGCCGGTCCGCGTAGCGGCTGCCTGGCACCTTCCTGCCGCCGCCTGCCAGATACTAGACTCTGGGCCCTCGCCTCCCCCCCGTTCATTAACCCCGCCGCCGAAATGTGTGCCCTCCCGTGTCCATGCCTGCAGGCCAACCCGCACAAGCGGCTGCGCCAGCTGTACGGCCCGCGCATGATGGCGCAGTACAGGGGCGTACCGCTGGGGGAGCTGTCGCCGCACGTGTACGCGATCGCCGAGCAGGTGGGCTGCGCAGGGTGGCGGCGGCGGTGGCGGGAGGGCAGCTGGGGCCGGGCGGCTGCGGGCGTGCGGAGGACGTGCATCCGCTGCCCCCTGCGCAGCCCTTTCCGGTTCCCCCCCTGCCCTGCCCTGCCCTGCCCTGCGCCTCCCTGCCCGTTGCCAGCATCACAATTGCCTGTCCTCCTCTCTTGTCAGCATTATCGCGCCGTGTTCTTGTCCCGGCCACCCGTACCGCCCACCCATACCGCAGGCGTACAGCGCCATGATGATGGACGAGGCGCGGCAGGCCATCCTGATCAGCGGCGAGTCGGGGGCGGGAAAGACCGAGAGCGCCAAGATGGTGATGCAGGTGGGGCGGTGCAGGGTGGCGGTACATGGTGGCGGTACAATGTTGCTGTCACAGGGTGGCGGTGCGGTGCGAGGTGGCGGTATGGTGGGGCTGCTGGCAGCAGCACGAGGTGGAGGAGGGGCCTGGGGGCAGCAGAGCCGAGGGTATAGCCTGGGAGGCGGGGCCAGCGTGCACGGCTGCCCGCCGCCACTTTGGGCGCAGCTTGGTTCTTGGTGCGTGCTGGCAGCAGACCTGCGGCGTGCGGCGGCAGCAGCTTGACGTACCGCTGCCCTGCCTGTGCCCCCACAGTACCTGGCCCACCGCGCCATGCCCGCCCACCAGCACCAGCACGCGCTGGGCGGCGCCAGCGTGGCGCGCACTGGCAGCGGCGGCGGCGGCGGCGGCGCGGCGGCGCCGACAAACGGCGTGGAGAGCGCTCCGATCGAGGAGCAGGTGCGCGCATGGAGGTGGCGGGCCCAGGCCGGTGACTGTTCGCCTTCCCGCGCATGCAGCAGCGTGCGGCTGTGCGGCTGGGTTGCTGCATGGAGGGAGCGCCGGGCGGAGCCTACGGGGTGGCCCCTGGCCTCCCAGCTTCCCACGCCCGCCCTCCGCATGCCCTCACCTGCTTCACACCGCCACCACCACCACCAGTATCAAACCCTCCGCCCGCCACCTGCCTCTGCCTTCGCCCCTGCCCCGCCAGGTGCTCGAGTCCAACCCTCTGCTGGAGGCCTTTGGCAACGCCAAGACCTCGCGCAACGACAACTCCTCCCGCTTTGGAAAGTTTGTGGAAATCGACTTTGACAGCGGCGGCCGCGTGGCGGGCGCCTCCATCTCCACATACCTGCTGGAGAGGTGCGGGGCGGCGGTGGCGGTGTGGTGTTGGCGGTGGGCTGTGTTGTGTGTGGTAGGGGTGGTGTTGTGTGCGGGGCGGTGGTGGCGGGTGGTGTGGCGGGGCCGTGTTGTGTGTGGGGTGGTGGCCGCTGAGGGGGAGCTGCACGGCGTGGCTAGCGGTTGAGCGGTGCCGACCGCGGCTGCGCGCCTGCCATGCAGCTCTGCCCTTGCAGGCGCGCCACCAGCCCGACACACCGCGTCATATGCTCTTGCCTGGCCCACTACCCGTGCCCCACCCTACACCCCTCCCCCGCAGGTTCGCGTGGTCAGCATCAAGGGCCCCCAGCCGTTCCTACCTATTTTTCTACCAACTGTGCGCGGGGGCCAGCCCCGAGCAGCGGCAGGAGCGGGGGGGAGGGCCCGCAGCGCCGCCCCCGCGCCGCCGGGCGCCGCTGGCGCTCCTTGCCTTGCCTGTTTCCCCCGCCTGCCCCGGCCAGTTCCCGGCTGCCCTCCCTCACACCCACACCCACACCTGCACTGGCAAACCCCTGCAGCCTGGAGGGCGGCGCCGCCTCCTTCCGCTACCTGCACCAGTCTGACGTGTACACGCTGACAGATGTGGATGATGCCCAGGAGTTCAGGTGTGTGTGGGTGGGTGGCAGCGTGGGGCAGGGCGCAGGAGGCATGGCTTGTGAAGTGCCAGGCAGCTGAGGAGATGTCTGAGTCGATCAGGGGTGCTGCAGCAAAGTAGCTACGTGCCACCCTGGCGCCGGTGGGGCGCGCAGAGCAGCGGTCGAGCACGGCGGCTCATGCTGCTGCTGTGTGTACCGCCCCCGCCCGGCTCCGTACCGCCCCGCAGGCACACCCTGGAGGCGATGCGCATCGTGGGCCTGCAGCAGCACCACGTGGATGCGGGTGAGGAGATGGTACTGGCGGTACCGCGCGGTGCAGTATTTGCAGTACCGATGGAGCCAGCCCGCTTCCCCCCTGGGTGTCCGAGTCAGGACCGGGGCCGGCAGTGCTCCGACAGGATGCAAGATGCACCAGCAGCCGCTGCGCGGGGCTGCCACCACCCCACTCCCTGCCCACCTGCCTCCCTAGGGAGGACATAATAGAGCCCGGCTCCTTCCTCCCCCCCCGCCCCCTTGCTCCAGTGCTGCGCACAGTGGCGGGCGTGCTGCACCTCGGCAACGTCGACTTCACGCTTTCCAGCCGCGACGAGGCGGCGGTGGCGGGCGGCGCCGGCATCGCGGCCCTGGAGGCGGCGGCGCGGCTGCTGGGGGTGAGCAGAGCGGCACAGGGCAGGGCGGCGGGAATGGGGCTTGTGGAGGGCCTCCCAAGCTTGAGGGTGTGGCGCCGGTATGGCTTGGCGCCAGCGTTGCTCCCGGGTTACGGCTTTTGCTGTGAGCTCTGCACCCCAGCCCATGTCCCCACCTTTGCCTACATCGACCCCCGCCCGCCCACGCACTGACACACCACACACCTCCACACACACCCCGCCGCCCTCCTCCTCCCCCCCACCCACCCCGCCGCCCTCCCCCTCCCGCCCCCGCCCAGGTGTCTGACCTGGGGCTGGAGGCGGCGCTGACCACCCGCGCCATCGACGCACGGGGCGAGCGCATCGTGAAGCGCCTGGATGCGGGTGGGCGGCCTGGCTGTGTGTGCTGGCTGGGGCTGGGGCTGGGTGGCCTGTTTTGTCATGGCTGGGGCTGGGGCTGGTTTCTATACTGGGGCTGTTTGTA
>NW_005435072.1:63230-65009 GCF_000147415.1 Chlorella variabilis | reverse complement strand
TTTCCCCCCCCCCCCCCCCCGCCCCGCCCTGCAGGCGCCGCCGCGGAGAGCCGCGACGCGCTGGCCAAGACCCTGTACGCCCGCCTCTTTGACTGGCTGGTGGCCGCCATCAACCGCAAGATAAACTCCCTGGGTGGGCGCCTGGGCTGGGGTGGCGCTGGGGTGCTGGGCTGGTGGTTTTGGTTGGTGGGCGGGCTGGCGTGGTTGGTGGGTCAGTAGGCGGGTGGGTGGAGATTATTCTCCTGCCCACGTGCGCACCACAGCACGGCACCACTTTAGTGCGCGTGCCTGCGGGGTTCGAACAGGCGCCTGCCCTGCCTCCGGCTGCCCCGCCTTACCCCGCTCCACCTCGCCCCCTTGCTGCGCGCCGCCCGCAGGCTCCGGCGGCGGCGCGGCCTCGGGGCAGCAGCAGCGGCGCTCCATCGGCATACTGGACATCTACGGTGGGAGGGCCCTTCCTCGTGGCAGCAGCCTCGTGATGTGCTGCCTTCTTTTGCTGTCGCCGGCACGCAGTCGCATGCCTCGGCGCCGGCGCTGACTGGGCCGCGCGAGGGTCGCCCCCAAACCGCCGGCCAGCCCAGCGCTCTCGAGGGATCGACGCTAGAAATAACTGGAAAGAAAGGCACGCTTTCTTCCCCCCGCAGGCTTCGAGTCGTTTGACCTCAACTCCTTTGAGCAGCTCTGCATCAACCTAGCCAACGAGCGCCTGCAGCAGCAGTTCAACGCGCACGTGTTCAAGGTGGGCCGGCAGCAGCACCTGGCATGCGTGGGCGGGTGCCGCGTGCGCGGGCGGCAGTGCTTGGGGCCCTTGGCGGCTCCCCGCCGGCAGTGCATGCGCTGCCGCACGCCTCCCTGGCCCTTTCCTGACCCTCTCCTGGGCCCTCCCTCGGCCCTCGCCCTGCCCAGCCCACCCCCCGACCCTGCACACCCTTCCTTTCCCGGGTCGATCGTGCCGCAGGGGGAGCAGGAGGAGTATGCGCGTGAGGGCATCGCCTGGTCCTACATTGACTTTGTGGACAACCAGGACTGCCTGGACCTGTGAGGGGGTGGTGGTGGTGGCGGTGTGTGTGGTGTGTGAGTGCCTTGTTCTCTGGGTGGTGGCGGGCTGGGTGACGGGGACGAGCTGTGGGGATTGGGGGGTAGTGCTAGGCGCTGCCCCACCCCACCACGCACACCCCACCACGCACACGCCTCGCCCGCGCCGCCTGCCTGCAGGCTGGAGGGCGGCGCCGCCAGCCTGGGCGTGTTCCCGCTGATCGACGAGGCCTGCCGCCTGCCGCGCGCCACCTACCAGGCACGCCTGCGCTGGTCTAAGGTTTATCTTGTGCTGGGCCGCCACACAGGGCGCTGCGCTGCTGCGCCACATGCGGCCACGCGCTCATGCAGGCAGCCGTGCATATGCATTCACAAGGGGCCTTGCAGAGGAGCGTGCGCTTGGCTTGTGGGGTTATACGGGCTGTGCCCGCTCCACTCCCTTGGTGCCCCCTAGCACATTTGCCAAGCACACTTGGCAACCCACCAAGCTCCACCCATCAGCACGCACACAGACATACACACACAGACACACACTGTTCATGCACACTAATCTTCTCCCCCCGCAGGACCTGGCGCACACGCTGCGCACGCGGCTGGCCGGGCAGCCCCGCTTCGGCGCGCCGCGCCGCCAGCAGCACGCGTTTGTGGTGGACCACTATGCTGGAGAGGTGTGCTACTCTGCGGAGCACCTGATGGACAAGAACAAGGTGGGTTTAGGGTTTTGAGTTGGGGCGGGTTGGGGCG
>NW_005435072.1:54411-63180 GCF_000147415.1 Chlorella variabilis | reverse complement strand
CGATCGGGCTGGAGGGGCGCCGGCCGACCGGCAGCCGCTGTGTGCCCGTGCGCCGCACGCCTGCTCCTGCGGCACGCGCATGTGTTGCCAGCACATGCAGGGCACGCAGGGCCACCCCTGGAACGTGTGTAGCTGTTGGAACAGTTGGAATGCTCCCCAGACGATGGCACGCAGCCGGGCCGCCAGCCCCCCGCCGCTCTCCGCCTCGCCTGCACAAACGCATGCACACGCGCCTGCTACGTCCCATTTATTGTTTTGCAGGACTTTGTGGTGGCTGAGCACGCCCACCTGCTGGGATCCTCCTCCCTGCCCATGATCCGGGAGCTGTTTGCGGCGGACGCCGCCGCCGCCGCCGCGGGCGGCGCCGCCGCCGACTCAATCGCCGCCTCGGCCGGCAGCGAGCTGCCCAGCCCCAAGAGGGTGGACCCCAAGGCGAGGCTGGGCGGTGCCGCCGGGATAGGCGGTACTGGGGACGCCGCCCTCGCGGCGCGGTTCGGCGGCGGCTGTGGAGGGCTGGGCTGGCCGCTGCGGGGCCGGCGCGTGGCTCCGAGCGACGCTGCCTCCTTCCGCCTGGCATCCCGCTTGCCCTGCCAGCACCGCCCGCCTGCCTGGCTGCCAATGCCCGCCGCCCGCCGCGCCCCTGCCCTGGCTGCAGGGCCGCCGCTCCGCCTTCATGCTGTCAAGCGTGGGAGCCCGCTTCCGAAAGCAGCTGGCCGGGCTGATGGGCACCCTGGGGCGCTGCCAGCCGCACTACATCCGGTGCGCGAGGAAGAAACAGCCGCCAGCCCGCCGCCGCCGCGCCCGCGCCGTTGCCATGCCTGCGCTTGCGCCTGCGCTTGCCGCCGTCGCCGCCGGCACACGCTCAGCGTGCCCCGCGGCACCGAGCCGCCACCCCTTGCTGCCCGTCGCCCGCCGCCCTCCCGCCTGCCGGCGCGGTTTACTTGGTGGTGGTTTCTGGCCCGTCTCTCCTCCTGATTACCTCCTGGGCCAGGCCCGACATGCCGCCCTTTTCCACCCGCCCTGCTATTCTCCCCACCCGCGCCCACCCTGCAGCTGCGTCAAGCCCAACGCCGAGAGCCGCCCCGGCAGCCTGGCGCCCGAGTACGTGTTGGAGCAGCTGCGGGCGGGAGGGGTGCTGGAGGCTGTTCGCATCGCGTGCGCGGGTGCGTGGGCAGGGGGTGAACTGAAGTTTAGGGTTTTGGAGGCCGTGCGCAGCGCGTGTGTGTGGCACCGGTACCAGCAGCCCGCCTCCAGCTTGCAGCCAGCTGTCCTGCTGGATACATGGGCGAGCAGCTGGCCGGCCTCTTCCCCCTCCTGCCGTTTTGGGGTTTTGCCCACGCAGCGCTGGCGACCCGCCTGTGCCCATCAGCCCTGCGCCGCCCCTGCCCGCTCGACGCCCCCCCGCAGGCTTCCCCACCCGCAAGCCCTTCCTGCCCTTTGCCCAGCGCTACGCCCTGCTGCTGCCGGAGGCCGCGGCTGGCGCCAAGGGCGGCGGTGGCGCGCTGTCCCTGCCTCTCACCCCCTCTGGCTTCATCGACTGGTTTGCTCTCACCGAGGAGCAGGTGCGTCTCATTTTTTGCATTTCAGTTTACGTGTGGGTGCAGTGTGTGAGTTGCTTGCCCCCGCCCAGCCCAGCCCAGCCCCGCCCTGCCCCGCCCTGGCCCGCCCTGCTTGTCAGCGATGCGTGCCTCCCGGCCTCCGGTCCGTCCCTGTGGCCTGTCTGTGTATTTCTCACTCCTGCGGCGGCTGATCTATTCACGCTTTCCTCCCCAACCTGACTCCCCCCCACCCCACCCCATCACCACCACCACACCACCACACCCGCTCCCACACCTGCACCAACGACAGGTGGCCGACATCTCCCGCCGCGTGCTGTTTGCCAGCCAGCTGGACGGCTGGCAGCTGGGCAGGAGCCGGGTGTTCCTGCGTGCGGGCCAGCTGGCACAGCTGGAGGTGAGGGAGGGGCGGGGGGAGGGGAAACCCACGTTTGGCGTATAACCAAACACATGTGTATGTGTAGTGGTGAAGCATTGTGTGTGTGTATGTGTGGTGTGTGTGTGCACGCGCGCACGCTTAGCGGCGAGCCTTACTGTCTGCCCGCCTGCCCGCCTGCAGGGCGCGCGCGGCCGCCGCCTGAGCGCCGCCGCCGTCAAGGTCCAGTCGGCGTGGCGGGGCATGGAGGCGCGGCGCCAGCTGCGCGCCGCGCGGGCGGCGGCGGTCGCCATCCAGGCCGCGTGGCGGGGGCGCGCAGGACGGGCGGCTGCGCGGCAGCTGCGCCAGGACCGCGCCGCGGTACGGCTGCAGGCCGCCTGGCGCATGCACCGCCAGCGCTCCGCGTACCAATTACAGCGGCGGTGAGGCCGCGCGCCCGCCTGCCTGCCTACCTGCGGGCTTGCTGGGGCTGGGGCTGTGTGTTCAGTCGCAGAGGACGCAAGTCGCCGCATGAGGCCGCTTCGGCAGAGCTGGCTGCCGCGCCGCGCGCGTCCCTGCAGCCACCCGCTCGCCGGCCGTTTCTTTATCCTGCCTGGTCGTTTTTGGCTGCCCTGATCCTCCCGCTGCTCCCCGCCTGCCCCCTGCAGCACCCGCGCCGCCACCACCATCCAATCCTACGCCCGCATGCGGCAGCTGCGCCGCCGCTTCCTCAGGCACGCATGTGGGGTTTGTGCGCTTGGAGGCTGCGTGCCCGTGCCTGCCGGCCTCCCAGCGCCCGCCCGCCGTGCCACTGCGCTGCTGGGAAGCTGGCAGGCCCCGCCTTCCTCGTGTGTCGGCTTTTTCCCACAGGCCCCGCCTCGCAGCCATGGCACTGCTGCCACGCCCTGCACCCGCTCAACCGTGACCCCACGCCTGCCCGCAGGCCCGCCCACCCTCCACCCTTCACCTTCCACCCCGCTCCCTTTGCCGCCGCCGCAGGGACACGGAGCTGGGCAAGAAGCAGGCGGCTCGCGCGGCGGACGAGGCGGCTCGGGCGGCGGCCGCCACCGCCATCCAGGCTGCGGTGCGGCGCCTGCTGGCCCAGAAAAAGGTGACGGGTGGTGGTGGGTGGGGGGGTGAGGTGCCTTTGCCTGGCTCGGGGGCAGGTGCGAGTGTGGTGGCCTGCCGCCGCCTGCCTGCTGGATCAGAGGCAGGGAAGAGGGGGTGCCTCCCCGCTCCCGAACCTCCCTCGCTGCGCGCATCTCCCCACCTCCCCACCTCCCCACCCCTTTTGGCACACACATACACACCATCGCACCCGCCCTACCGACACTCCCGCCGCCACCCCTGCGCCGCGCCCGCAGGCCGAGCAGCTGCGGCGGGCGGCGGCCAGGCTGCGGGAGCTCTCCTCGCAGCGCGACGCTCTGCTGGAAGACAAGGAGGCACTGGCGGCGGCGCTGGCGGCCGCCACGGCTCGGGCGGAGCGGGCCGAGGGCGAGGTGGCCTCTCTGCAGGCAGGCCGGGGCGGGGCTGCTGGGCGGGGCTGGGCGGCCGGCGGGGGGTGCCGGCAGGCCTGCTGGGCTGGGCGGCTGGCGGGGAGGGCGTGTGCGCGGCTGCGGCTACTGCGGCACAGTGGGTGTGGGCGGGGCGGCATCCCCAGCCCCGGCGTGTGTCATGGGGATCGGGACCGGGGAGCACGCTGCGACAGTTGTGCCTGGCAGCTGTGCCCTCGGCTTCTACCTGCGGGCCTCCCCCCAGCGCGCCGCCGCTCCCCCTGCCTGCCTCCCTTTGGCCCCCTGCCCATCAAAACAGTATTTCCATTCATTAGCCATTCATTAGCATTCTTGCTCCTTGCCCCCGCAGGCCCAGGTGGGCCAGCCTGTCGTCCGAACTGGAGGCCAGCCAGGTGCAGCTGCGGTCGGCGCAGGCGGCTGCCTCGCAGGCAGCCAGCGCCGCCAGTGCCGGCGCCGCCGCTGCTGCTGCTGCGGCGGCGGCGGCCGAGCTGCAGGCGGCGCATGCCAGGGTGGAGAGCGCGCTGCAGCGGGAGATCGAGGTGCTGCGTGGGCAGCGCGCCGTGGCGGACGCACAGCAGCAGCAGCTGGAGGGGGAGGTGCGCAGGCTGCTGCTGTGTGGGCCTGCTGCCGTGGGCTGTGTGTTGCTGTGCGGCGTGTGTTGCTGTGGGTCTCATGTTGCTGCAGCCGCCGCGGCGGCGGCCGGTGCGTGCGTCGCCTGCGCCGCCCGCCGTGCCGGGCGCACTGAGTGGCAGCTCCTTGCTGCCCTACGCTGCCCTGCGCTGCCCTGCGTGTGTTGTGTCCCCCTGCCTCCTGTCGCACACCATGACCTTAGCACCTCAATACCCCTCCCACCCACCCCCCACCTTCTCCCCCGGCAGGTGCGCGACCTGCAGCAGCAGGTGCGCGGCAAGCGGGAGCAGCTGGATCAGGTGATTGCGGCTGCGCAGGACAAGGAGCGGGAGAACACGGCGCTGTGGGAGCAGGTCAAAGGGGGTGAGCGAGGCAGATTGGGGGGGGGGGGGGGGGGGGCGGGTATCTCGCCTCGGGAGGTATATGGAGCGTGCGCCGCCCATCTGTGCTCCCCCCCTGGGTCCTGCCTGGATACCCGCCGTGGCATGCCTGCTGCTGTGCATGGCACCCGCGGCGCCCCCGGATACCCCATCATCCTGCCTGGATACCGATATACCACCGAGCGGGATACCCGGGTCGCACCGCAGGCCGCCCAGGAGTACCAGCGCGAGTTTGCGGCCAAGGACGCCGCGCTGGGCACGCTGCGGGGCGAGCTGGAGGCCCTGCGGGCGCAACTGCTGGGCCAAGTGCGGCCTGCCTGCTGTGGCTGCCTGCTGTGGCTGTCTGCTGCCTGGCTGGCGTGCTGTGGCTGCCTGCTGGCTGGCCTGCGTGCTGCGTCTGCTGCTGCAGCTGGCCTGCTGTGGCTGCCGCTGCCTGGCTTGCCTGCTGTGGCCGCTGCTGCCTGCCTGCTGTTGCTGCTGCTGCTGGGCTGTCTGTTGTGGCCGCTGCTGCTGCCGCGCTGCTGTCTGCGGCTGCTGCGTTCTGCTGCTGTTGGCTGCCGCTGCTTGCTGCTGGCCAGCGTGCCGCTGCTTGCTGGCGTGCTACTGCCTGCCGGCGTGCTGCCTGGCTGCTGCTGCTGGCTGCACATGAAAGGCAGAGGATGGCTGCTGGCCGCGGTGCAAGTCAACACAGCGCCGGTCTGTCTGAACTGGCACCCCCCCCGCTGCCCGCTCCCCTCCCCGTGCAACCCCCGCAGGTGGCCTCCCTGCAGGGAGAGCTGGAGGCGCAGCGGCGGGAGGCCGCCGCGGCCGAGGAGGCCCGCCGCTGCGCGCAGGACGCCGCACTGCAGGCCCAGCGACGGGAGGCGGCGGCCGCCGAGGCCGCCCGTGGCGCCGCGGCGGCGGAATCGGAGGAGAAGGCGGCGCACCTGGCGGCGCGGGTGAGCCCTGCCGTGGCCGCTGCGCCTGATCGCCTGCGCGCGGGAGCGGCTGCTGCCCCCGCAGCCGCGGCGCCGGCCGCTGCGGCTGCCGCGTGTGTCTGCCGCCCACCTGTCAGCCCTGCCCAGAGCTTTAATTTGGCCAGCTCGTGTCAGCTCATGCTGCCGCTCCCCCTGCCTCTTTCCCGCACAGGTGGTGGCCCTCAGCAGCCGCACGCAGCGGCTGGAGGAAGATCTGCGTGGGGCGGCGGCGCGGGAGAGGGCGCTTCAGGAGGAGGTGGCGGCCGCCAAGCGCGCCGCCGCCGCCCTGCAGCGCACCCCCTCCAAGATCAGCGGTGAGGCGGCGGCGGTGGCGGCGGCGGCGGCGGCGGCCTGGCAGGGCCGGGCAGGGCCTGGCCTGGCAGGGCCTGGCAGGGCCGCCTGCTGCAAGCCTCTGGCTGGCGGGGAGGGCCAGGGGCTGCGCTGGGCGGTATGCAGCAGAGGGGGCGGGGGGCTGCTCGACAAAGGGCTCGATGCTCTGCGGCGGCGAGCAACACACAACGTTGCCGTCCCGTTCCAGCCAACAGCATGCCCTGCTTGTCCCGCTTCCACCTGCTGCGCAGCCATCTCCACCCCCGTCGCCTCCCGCACGTTGTCCGACCAGTTTGAAGCGGCAGGCATCCCCGCATTCCCCTCTGGCCTGGCCCCCGCGGGCGCCGTGCTGGGCGAGCAGCGCGCGGCAGCGGTACAGGCGCTGCTGGCCGCTGCGGTACATCGGCGTCTGCAGATGGTGGCGGTGCCGCTGGGGCCGGCAGGTGGGCTCATCAGGGGGCATGGCAGCTTGCCCGCTCTGGTGGCTGCACGGCAGGGCAGGGCGGGGCAGGGCAGGCAGGGCACGGCACGGCAGGGAGGGTGCTGTTGAACTGCCGCAGGCAGCTTCCAGCCAGCTGCCTCCCAACCCGCTGCCTCCAACCTGCTGCCCTCCAACCACCCGCGCCCCCCACCTTTGCAGGCCCGGCCCTCAGCATCCCGCTCGCCTCCTGGCTGCTATGCGAGAGCCTGATCCGGTGGGCAGGCGCTTGGCAGCAGCCGGAGATCGATGCCGCCACAGACGCCCTGCAGCGAACCATCGTCGCCGCGGCAGACGGCGGCGGCATGCACGGCCAGGCGTACTGGCTGGCCTGCTCGCTGGCCGCTGGCGGGCTGCTCAAGTTCCGCACCATCGGGCGCCGCGAGGGCGGCCACCTGCTGCGCCTGGGTGAGACAGAAAAACAGAGCGGCCAGCTGGCATGCCCTGCACCACACCTGCCTGCAGCGTGCGCTTGCATCTGCGTCTGCTGCTTGTCGCTGCTTCTGCTGCTGCACCTGGCGTGCTGTAGTTGTTTGGGGTACCCACCCCGCCATGCATGCTGCCCCCCCACAAACTCAAACCTCACATGCCCCCTCTATCCTGCAGGCGACTCGCTCATCAACTGCCAGCCGGTGCATGCGGCGCTGGGCGACTCGATCGCAGACATGCTGCCCGTCAATGTGGGGGTGAGTGGCTAGCAGTACGGTCTGCTGCCTGGCCCCCTGGCTTCAGTTAGGTGTAACCTGACTGCTTGCGCGGTACCATCGGCGCAAGCAGGCGCTTCAATTGCACCATCTGCCTGACCACCTCCCTGCCTGACCACCTCCCTGCCTGCCCGCCTGACCACCCCCGCCTTGCATGCAGGTGCTCCTGTCGGATGAGGCGAAGCGGGTGGCTCGGCGGCGGGGGCACACGCCTGCACCCGATGAGAGCCCCGGCGGCGGCGGCGGCGTTCGGAACCCGTGGCGGGTGCGCTGCTGGTGCCATGGTCCCCTGGGGCCTCGATCTGGGCTGGTCACCCTCTGCCTGCTGCTGCGGTGCTCGAGGGGGATGCCAGGGCAGCAGGCGCAGCGCTGAGGCAAGCCCCGAGCCTGCCCGCTTGCCTCCCTGCCTGCCCACCTGGTTTCCTGCCTGCCTCCCTCCCTCCCCCACCCATGCTCCCTGCCAGGCGCTGCTGGGCGGCGTGAGCAACGTGCTGGAGACGCTGCGGGGAGAGGGAGTGCCGCCCCCCGCCGTCCGCGCAGTGGCCTGGGCGTGCCTGCGGTGAGCGGCGCCGGCCTGCAGCGCAGATGCGTCGATTGGGGTCCCTGCTCAGCTGCAGCTTGTCGCAGCCGGCGCACGGCTCGCTGCACCGATCCGCGTCTTGCATGCACCGCCAGCTGTAGCAGCCGTAGCAAGGCGTGTCCAGGCTCCCTGGCCACCACAGCCCTCTCCCACCCTCCCCCCTTGCCCCTGCCTGCAGCTACATTGACGGCGAGCTGCTGAATGCGCTCCTGCTGCGCCGTGACTGCTGCTCTGTATCGGCGGCCAAGGTGGGAAGGACAGGGGCAGCTGGTGGGGTTCGGCCAGGACGCTGAGGGGGGCCATCCTGGCCTGCCAAGCTGTGCGTGCCTTGCTTGCCGAGCAAAGGCCCAGCCCGCTGCTGCCGCACTCCCCTGGCCTGCTGAGCCATGCCCTCCCGCGCCGCCCTTGCATGGCTGTGCACCGCAGGCGCTGCAAGCCGGGCTGGCGGAGCTGCGCGGCTGGGCGGCGTATGTGGGCGGCGAGTGGTGCTGCGGCGCGGAGGAGGCGGAGGGCGCGATTGAGCGAGTGACTCAGGCGGCGCGGTACCTCGTGCAGGTGTGGGGTATGCGGTACTGTTTGTATGCCTTACTGGTGGGAGTGATGAGGTGGAAGGGAGGGAGGGGTCGCCGGTGTTGGGAGGATATGGGGAGGTACATCCTGTCTGGGCTGGCGGTGTCCACCCAGCTCCCGTGGCCACCCACCTCCCGACCGCTGCCCTGTAGCCCCTGCCCTGCACCGCACCGCCGCATGCTAGGTCATTCCTATACCGCCTGTACTGCCTGTACTGCAGGGCAAGGACGACTGCGTGCGCAAGGCGTACCGCGGGGTGGACATTGTGGCCGACCTGGCCCGCTCCTGCCCCGCGCTCAGCCTGCAGCAGGTGTGCGTGTGTGTGTCTGTGTGCGTGTGTCTGTGTATGGGTGTGTATGTTTGTCTATGTGCGTGCACGGGATGGCAGCTGGTTAGGGGGGTGGGTGTCCACCTCACCTTGGGAGGCTGTTGACGGTCATGGTGTGGCGGGAGCCGGCACCTGCTGGGGGTGCTGACCAGGGCGGCTGATGAGCTGGCGCCACATAAGTGTATGTGCCTACGTGCCCGCCTGCCTCCCCCTGCAGGTGTACAAGCTCACAGAGCACCAGCACGACGACTGGATCGTGGGTGGGTGCCTGTGGCCGGGGCTGTGCTTCCTGCTGTGTGATGCTGCTTAGCGCAGGAGTGCCGGCAACTGGAGCTGTCGGGTGGGTGCCCCGCCGCCAGCTGCTGCCTCCCCGTCCCACGACTGCCTC
>NW_005435072.1:52460-54361 GCF_000147415.1 Chlorella variabilis | reverse complement strand
GCTGGCGCTGGCAGGGAGGTGGGGCAAAGGGCATGCACAGACCGATGGTGAGGATGGAGCGCAAGCAAGAAACGTGGTGGTGTGCTGAAGGAGAGCAGCAGCCTGGAGGCTGCCAAAACAAGACAAAGCACATTGGGGGTGGGGAGGGAACGAAAGAGGCAGGGCAGAGTCGTGTGGGGAGGCGGGGAGCCACCACATGGCTGCCCAGTGCTCGGCGGGTTGGGAGTGGGTTGGGGTTGGGAGGAGTAGAGAAGATAGAGCACAAGACGGAACCTCTGCACAGCTGCTAGCGAGCGGTGTACGGTAGGGTGGGGTGTGAAGGCAGGCGGCCACGATGGCAGCCGGTGGCGGCGGCGTGGGCAGGCGCCTGGGACAGATGTGGGGACAGGATGCAGGGGGATTGGGGCAGTGTGGTGGTGCAATTGGCACCGGGGCTGGAATCTGAGTAAAGGCGGGTCGGGAGCATTATGGAAGCTTCAGGGGGCAGGCTGTGCATGGGCCGAGGGTCTCCGGCCAAGGCCGGGCCGGCCCAAAATGCGCAACACGCCGCCGCCCATCCGTCCATCCAGCTCCCGCCGCCGCCGAGTCGTCAGGGCGGATTGGGTTCCCTGCCTAGGTAGGTAAGCTGATGCTGCTGCTTGGTGCTGCTGCTGACTACGGTGCTGCTGTTCGCTTCGCTACTGTGTTTGCTGGCTGGCGGCTGCGTGTGCTGCCTAGGAGGCCGGGCCGGCCACAACAAACGGGGCCGCGCTGGCGGGGCTAGGTTGGGGAAGGAGCTTGCGCTTGCGCTTCAGAAGGCCACCAGCTCGCCGCCGCCCACCTCTGGCAGCGTCTCTGGCGTGCAGTCCTCCTCATAGCCCACCAAATCCTGGAAGTCTCCCTGTGGGGCGGCGTGGGTGGGGAGGGCAGGTGACGGAGTGCTTGAGGCACGTGCCGCACAGGGTGGGCAGGGCAGGCAGCGGAGTGCTTGGGGCACGCGGTACAGCAATGGCAGTGTGTCAGGGCAGGTGGCAGGCAGGAAGGCGGGCAGCGGGCAGTGCACGCGGGCGGGCGTGGCGCAGCGGGCGGGCGCCCAGGTGGCAGGAGGAGGGCGGGGCCATGGCAGCGGAGCGTGCAGAGCAGCAGGAGCAGGACAGAGCGGCGGCGGCGCCTCGAAAACGGCTGCCAGCCAGCCAGCCCAGCCCAGTGCAGCCAGTCAGCCAGCCAGCCACCGCAGAACAGCCGCTCACCAGCAGGAATGCTTCTGGCAGCTCCCCCGCGCTGGTCATCTGGCACAGCTCTCCAGAGGAGGAGTTGGTGGGCAGCCAGCTGCAGGGGGGGCGGGGCGGGGCAAGGCAAGACGGGGCAAGGCCGGGCAGAGGGGCAGGCGGAGGTCAGACCGGAGCGGCAGGCGGCACAGGGGGGTCGGCAGCGGAG
This sequence comes from Chlorella variabilis, assembly GCF_000147415.1. Classification (NCBI taxonomy): domain Eukaryota; kingdom Viridiplantae; phylum Chlorophyta; class Trebouxiophyceae; order Chlorellales; family Chlorellaceae; genus Chlorella; species Chlorella variabilis. Next base: position 52,945 of record NW_005435072.1, on the reverse strand, counting down.
CGGCGGGGCGCGCATGCAGAAAACACCGCCGCGACTGTCCGAACCGCCTGTCTTCCCGCCCCACACCCGACGGAGCAGTCCTCAGGCATCACACTACCAGCGCCGTATCCACCCACACGGTGCCTCTGCCCAAATCAACACACACACACACACACACACACATATACAACAACAACAAAACACGCATGCCACACACGACACAAATACACACAAGAAACAACAACCACACCCCACCCCACCCCACCCCACCCCCACCTGATGAAGTAGTCCTCCACCAGAAGGTCCGCCTCCAGAGGTCCCAGCACGTTTGTGAGCGGCGGCAGGGTGGCTGCGGGCAAGGCAGGCAGGGGGTAGGGGCGGGGGCGGGGAGGTGAGGCGGGCGAGGGGCGGGGAGGCATAAGGGACAGGTTGCAGGTTGCAGGGGACGCGGCAGCAGCATGGGCTGCAGGGCGGCAGGCAGGCGGCAGGGGGGGTGCAAGCAGCGG
>NW_005435072.1:51059-52410 GCF_000147415.1 Chlorella variabilis | reverse complement strand
ACGCCCGCGGCAGATGCGTCCAGGCAGCGAGCAGGCAGCATTGCAGGGGCTGCAGCGGAGCAGGCAGCGGCGGCGGCCAGGCAGCAGAGGCAGCGCCAGCAGCAGGCAGGCGGCAGCGGCAGCAGGGGCAGCGCCCGCAGCAGCAGGCAGGCGGCATCGGCAGCAGAGGCGGCGGCGGGCATCTGGAGCAGAGCAGGCGCCAGGCGGGCGAGCGCCTCACCAGGGTCCACTTGAGGCACCGGCAGTTCCGCTCCCACCGCCGTCAGCGCCCTCACCGGCACCGGCTCTGCAGCAGCGGGCGGGGGCGAGAGGGCAGGGTGGCCTGAGTTTCGCGGCGGAGGGCAGGTTTCTGGGATACGTGGAGTGCCGGGAAGGGAGAAAGGAGGCGTGTGCGTGTGTGTGTGGTGGGGGGGGCTGCGGAGAGGGGGCTGAGGGTGGCTGGCTGGCCGCGGCACGCAGGCCGCCTGCTGCTGCTGGCAGTGGGCGAGGCGATGAGCGCAGTCGCCGTCCGTAAGGGGGGTGTAGAACGGAATTCAATGCATTGATCTGGGAATTGTCGAATTTCCAGGCGGCGGGGAGCTAGCAGGGGCAACAGGAAAGCCGGCGGCGGCGGCGGGCGCACCTGCGACCGGCGCGCTAAAGTCAAACGCGGGGTCCTGGGCGGTGGCTGCGTCTGCAGAGGGCGGCAAGGGAGGCGGCGCCGGCGAGCGTGTGTGGTGTGCTGGTCAGACCGGATTGTGCGGCATGCATGGGTGCATGCATGCCCAGGCGGCTGAGGTGGCGGTGGCGGTGGTCAAGGCTGGCGGCAGCAAAAGCAGCGGCACCACAAGCAGCGGCGGCAGCGCAAGCAGCAGCATCCCCCTCGCGTGCGACAGGCCACGGCGGCCGCCCCACCTTCCACCAGGCTCCTGCGCTCCGCCGCCGCCGCCGCCATCTGGAGCGGATCGGGCATCACGCCGCCGCCCGCAGTCAGCAGGTCGCCCTTGAGCTTGCGCCCGCCCCTCCACCGCCCCAGGCCGCCCGCCGCCAGTGACATCAGCCGCCGGCCCAGCCCCGCCGCTTGCAGCTGCGTCTCGGCCAGGCCTGGCGCCGGCGCTGGCGCCGGCGCCGTGGATGGCGCCGCCGGCACGGTTTCGACAAACGTTGGCACGCCGCGGGCGGGCGGAGAGGGCGGTGCGACCACAATCCCCACGATCAGCTGGGAGGGTGGGGAGGGCGGCAGCGGGCCGACAAGCGCCGCGGGCGCCGGGGCGGGTGCGCCAGCGTCGGGCGCGGCCGCAGGGGCCCCCGGCGCCGCGTCCGGCGCCGCCGGCAGCTCATCCACAAAACCCGGGACAGCGGGGGTGGGCGG
>NW_005435072.1:41799-46101 GCF_000147415.1 Chlorella variabilis | reverse complement strand
TTAAGCCTGGGCGGCGGTGATTTGGGGGGCTTGGGGCTCGGTGGGGGCGGCTTGGGAGGCCGCGGTTTGGGTGGCGTGGGCGGTGGCGGGCGCGGAGGTTTGGGGCGCGGCGGCGGCGGCCGAGGCGGCTTGGGGCGTGGCGGGGGCTTGGGTCGCGGCGGCGGCGGCCGGGGCGGCTTGGGTCGCGGCGGCGGCGGCCTGGGCGGCTTGGGTCGCGGCGGAGGCGGGCGGGGTTTGGGCGGCGGCGGCCTGGGCGGCTTTGGGCTAGGTGGAGGCGGTCTTGGGCTGGGCGGCGACGGTGGCTGCATCACGTCGCACCCGAGCACAGCGGCGTGGGAGCCACGTCAAGCAAATGCGGCGAGTCTTTGAGAGCAAGACGGCCCCGCCTCAAACCAGCGGCAAGGAGGCAGCGACAGGCAGGCTCTGTGCACACAGCCAAAGCAGCCAGGGTACATGCAGCAGCCGCATGCAGGTGGGTGCAAGCAGAAGGGGGGTGCATCGCAAGCAGCTGGCGGCTCCAGTTTGGCTGCTCTGCGGCCCGGCGGCAGCCCACCTCCTGGGCAAACACCACCACTCCTGCAGGGCAGCAAGCAGGGTTGCAAAGGGGCGCGGTCGTTAGCAGGGGCAGGTAACAGCGTTGGCAACAGCAGCAGCGGCGGAAGCCGCCGCCATCGCACGGCGGCCATGTGGGGCATGTGAGAGTGGCAGTAGTGGCGAGGTCCACCCGAGGCCCCGGACACCGCTGCACCGCTCTCAGATGCCATTTTGGCCGTGCCAGGGGCCTGGCCGGGGGGCTGGGCGCGACATGGGCTGTCCAGGCACTCATTCAACGCGGCAGGGGCGGCGGGCCGCTTGCGCGTTCCAACTGACTCGAGGCAGTCTGACGAGCGCACAGTAAGGGGTGCCAGCCCCTTGCAGGCGCCGCCAGAAGCTCAGGCCATGCGCTCACCCGCGACCAGCAGCATCGCTGCCAGCGTTAGTACTCCTCTCATGGCGTCATGTATGTGCGACAGGGTGCAATTGGGGGTTGATCGCGGTAAATGGCGCTGCCCGGGCCCGAACAACTTGGCTGACCTGGCAGCCGCCGGGGGGGGGGGGGATGCTGGGGACGGACCTCTGCCCTCTCCTCCAGATGCTTTAGGGCATCTCCCACAGCCGCATCTCCCACCCCTTCGCCCGATCATCGCTACAGTCTCTATGGGCCGTTTGCTGGCCTTGCAACGAAATGCTGTACAATTCGCAGGTTTGCAGTGTGCCTGCAAAGCACAAGCGCTGACCATCCCGCCGCCACTCCAAGGTGCGATTGCGGCAACGCCTGCGCCCGATGCCTGGCAAGCAGCTGCGGCAGCAAGAGGAGCCGCCAGGGCAGCCTGTGCCCGCAGTTGCCCTTGCTGCTCTTCCTGAGAAGGCGTACCGCACATAAAGGCAGCCTTGCAATGCTGCCATCAGCGTGTGGGCTGCCCTGCCCAAAGACGATTCTTTCAAGCCGCAGCGGCACCGCCAACTAGCACAAACGTGGTCCAAGGGCGGGCCGGGGCCACCGTGGCAGGTGCTCTCGGTTGATGGCTGCGGTCTTTCACAATGGTGAAAAGGTAGCACCTATAGCAGGAAACAATACGGTAGGCATAGAGGCTTTGCACGGTGCCCAGCTGATGAGCCGGCAAGCGTCCGCTAGCGGAGACAGAGAGCGGCAATGGAAGCGGCGACCGAGGTGCCTGGCAAGGCACACCAAGGGATGCGGCTGCTCGCGCGAGGCATCCCAGGTTGGCATGGCCAGCCACCCTGCCAGTCGGGTGCGTTACCGGTGCACAGCCTCTCCACGAGAGCAAAAAGGGAACAAAATGCGGCAGGGAACTTGCGGGGCTGCCCAGATGCCACCAGCTGCCACCGGTGGGCGGGCAGGGCACTATCTAGTGCCAGATGGTAGGGCAGCAGCGTGGGGCAGGGAGGCTGCGTGTGTGGTCCCCGGCTACCGCCGCCCGCGCCTGGCGCCGCTGCTGGGCACGCCGGAGGGCGAGGGCGCCGAGGGCACCTCCACCTCGGGCGCCTCCTCCTCCACCTCTGGCAGCTCCGCCAGGCACTCCTCCGCATCCTCCTCATACCCCCGCAGCGAGTCGGGCGCAATGTCGCCCTGCAGCAGCAGCAGCACAAGCAGGGGCGGCAGCGGCGCCGTGAGGCCAGGCGGCGGGTGTGTGTGGTAGTAGGGGGGGAGTGCAGCAGGGGGAGGCGCCCCAGGCCGGGGTGGCAGCAAGCAAGCAGGCAGCCAGGGCAGCCCAGGCGTGCCTGCAGGAAGGCCTCTGGCAGGTCTGCGGAGTTGACCATGTGGCACAGCTCGCCCGCGGTGGCGTTGGCAGGCAGCCAGCTGCAGGGAGGGCAAGGCGGGGCAAGGGGCGCGTCGGAGGGAGCCGGCGGCAGGCGGCGCGCGGCGAGGGCCGGCCTGGACACCAGGAGAGAAGAGCGGGTGCAGCACGGGGCATCGTCACACAAAAAACAAGCAGACCGGCGCTGCTGCCTGCACCACACTCCCAGCCAGTCACAGCACAGCCAAGGCAGTCACAGCACAGGCAAGGCAGCCAAGGCAAGGCAGGCGAGGCAGGTCGTGTGCCACCCCACCTGATGAGGAAGTCGTCCGCCATGACGTCAGAGGAGTAGTTGGCGGGCAGCAGCACGTCCACCAGCGGCGGCAGCAGCGCGGCGTCCACCGCAGGCACGGGCAGGTTGCCGCCCACGACGGTGGAGCCCAGCAGCGCGCCGTCTGCGGGCGGGACGCAACAAGGAGGTTGAGGGTGGGTGGGCCGTGGTGCGGCTGCTGGTTGTTTGGCAGGCGGGGAACTCGCGTGCAGGCGAGGTGCAGAACAGCCCAGGCAGCGCTGCCACCACCGCCCCCGCTCGACGCACCTGTCAGCACCTCCTCCTGCATCTGCCGCCGGCCTGCCCGGGCCGCCACCATGCCGCGCAGGCTGGCAGCCAGGCCTGCGGCCGCGGCCTGCAGGCGCCGCCGCAGGGGCTGCGCGTGCTTCTTCTGCTGCTGCTGCTTGGCGGCGGCGGCGCCGCTGCTGCCGGCCTCCCCTCCTTCCAGCGTCTGCACCCTCACCGGGCCGGCATCCTGCACCAGCCCGGTCTCGTCTGCAGGCACAAGGCAGCGGGCAGGGGGACGGAGGGAGGGATGGGGGCACCTGAGCAATTGGGGCGGGGAGAGAGAGGCCCGGCCCGGTGCCGCAAAGCAGGAGCGGCCAGCCGGGCAATGCGGGCAGCTAGGGAGAGCCTCCGCTGGCGGCGGCGGCCTGCTCAAGCTCCCGCCACAGCTCAGAGCCACCACGGCAGGCGCACCGGTGTAGTTGCCGTCGCCCCAGGTGGCGGCCGCCTGCTCGGCCTGCCTGTTGGCCTCCTCCACCGCCACCTCCACCAGCGCCTCCGCCGCCGCCGTCTCGTTGGCGGTCAGCACTGCGCGGGGCAGGGCGGGGGCAGCACAGGGTAGGGTGGGCCCAGGGCGGCAGGCATACACAGCAGGGAGGGAGCCTGGTCGGACCGGCTCCGCCACTGTGTTTTCTTGCAGTACAGCAGAGCAGCCAACCGGGCAGCTGCCACCCCGCCACCTACCCGACTTTATTGGGAGGGCCCTCACGGCGCCCACCGCCTCGTACACCACACCCTCCCACTCGCACGGCGCCCGCAGGCGCAGGCTGCAGAGGCCGTCCATCTCAGTCATGCTGCAGGCGGGACGAGCGGCAGGCGGGAAGGCACAGCGCAGCGCGCTCAGCACGAACCAGGCCACGCTTACAACGTGACACAGCGGCGCCGCGCCTAACCCTTCAAGCTGCCCCCACACCAACACAAAACAGGCCTTGCTCCCCTTGCTTCCTGCCCGCGCGTGCCGTGCACCTTGCCCCCGCTGCTGTCAGCCGGGCCGCCCTCGGCCCCGCCCTATGCCCCCTCACCGCTTTGGCTCCAGGTCAAGCGTAACCGCCAGGCGGCCAGGGGTGACAGAGATGGGAGCCACATAGTAAGAGAGCGGCAGCGACACGCTCAGCTCTGCAGGGCGCGGCGCAGACGGGGCGAGGGAGGGGGGTGCGGGGGAGCAGCGCCGTGTGGGAGCAGGCGGGGGAGGCGGGGGCGAGGCAGGGACGCAGGTGGCAGGGCGAGGTGGCAGGGGGAAGGGCAGCAGGAGGGGCGCAGGGAGGAAGGGCAGAGGGCACTTGTGGCAGGTGGCAGAGCAGCGGGGGCCCACCCTGGGCGCGGGCGTTGGGCGCGTCTGCCACCGCCACCTCAACGGTACTCAGCGGGTTGGGCGCCAGCGGGTCG
>NW_005435072.1:41180-41749 GCF_000147415.1 Chlorella variabilis | reverse complement strand
ATGCATGCGACTGCGGCGGTGGCAGGGGGTAAGTGTGCACGGCGCGGTACGGTGGGATGCTGGGCAAGCCGGCGCTCAAAGGGCGGCGGGGGGAGCGCGGGCGGGGAGGGGAGCGGGCGCCCCGCCTGCTGCCTTGCCACCAACGCCTCAGCCCAGCCCTGCTGGCACCACTCACTCTGCGTCACACAGCGGCAGCGGGTTGACGGCGGGGCCCGGGGCCGGGGCTAGGGTGGGGGCCAGGCCGGGGGCGCCAGGAGAGACGCCGGGGGAGAGCGGCCCGTAGCCAGGGCCCGGAGCGGGGGCTGCAGGCGGGGAGGAGAGGCTAGGTTGGGCGGGGAGCCAGGGTGGGATTCAGTGCAGCGAGCAGCGGCGCGGCAGGCGCAGAGCAGGCGCAGCGAGCTCGGCTCCCCCATGCCAGCACCGCACACTGCAGCCAGGCGGCAGCAAGAGCAGGTAGGGCCGGACATGCGGCGCGGCAGGCAGAGCACGGCAGGCAGGTCTGGCGGCGGCAGGCATGGGGGCGGGCGGCCTCACACAGGGAGTTGACTGTGGGGCTGGGGCTGAGGTAG
>NW_005435072.1:30737-39635 GCF_000147415.1 Chlorella variabilis | reverse complement strand
GGAGTGGGCGGTGTGTGTGTTCCTGCACCTGCTGAACTAACAGCATAGTATGCACCGCTCTCACTTGGGCCTGGGCGGCGGCCGCAGCGGCGGGCCGGGCGGCTTGGGCGGCATCGGCGGCGGCGTGCTGCCTGCAGGCGGGGGCGGCGCAGCCAGAGCCTCAGCACCCGCCCATGTGGCCGCTCCAACCACACCCACACTATACTATGTGCCAACAGCTCAGCACACACAAGCACCATTCTCACCGGAGGCGTACTGGAAAGAAGAATAGTTTGCGCTGAAGCAGGGCTTGGGCACCAGCGTGTCCAGTGTGTACAGCAGCCGTTGCTGCGGCAGCAGGAAGGGGGCAGGGCCGGTCAGCCACCGGGTGGCATGCAAAAACGCCAGCCCAACACCAGCCAATAGCCGCCCCCGTGCGCCGCTGCCGGCCGCCCCGCCAGCGCCTGGCCGCCTCCCGGGCGCCTCCCTCGTCCCACGCACCGGCAGCAGGCCCACGCCTGGCTCCCGGAGCGAGTCTGACACGTTTTTGAACACAGCATAGGCGTAGGGTGTGTTGACGCGCACAGATGCCTGCACCCAGGTGCCGTCCGCGGTACTGCACACCGCCTCCACGGCGCCCGGGAAGTTGGGCACGATGGGGGCTCCGGTGAGGAACCTGCGGCGGCGGGCGAGGCGCGGTGGGCGAGGTGTGTTTATGCGGACGCTGGCGGGCCTGCCGGGCTGGGCATGGGATGCTGGCAAGGGTGCACAGGGCCGCCACCCAAACCGCCCCAAGCGGGCCGCAAGGGAAGGTGGCATGTGGGAAGGGAGGGCAGCCGGCGCGGCATCACTCACTGCACGGCTGAGAGGGGCAGCACTGGCGGGCCGATGCCGCCCGTCAGGCGGTGCACGAAGTCCACGATGGTGGCGTTGTTCTTTTTGGGGGTGGGGGCTGCAGGCGGGAGGTGGGTGCGGGGAGGGTACGCCGCTCGTGCGCCGCATGCGGAGCGCCTCGTAAAACGACAATGCAGAGCACCAGGGGTGCATGGCAGGCAGGTCAAGTCAGGTTCTCCAGCCAGCCTCACCTGTCTGCTTGTAGCGCACAAACACGACCACGCCTTGTGCGGGCGGCGGAGGCGGCGGGCGCGGCGGCGGGGCCTGCAGGGGAGCGGCGGCGCACAGCGGCGGGAATGCATGTGAGGATGAGTGTTCGGCGGCAGTTAGGCTGTATACTACACAAAAATCGTGCAGCATCACGTATGCCAATGCTGGATTCGGTGTGCTGCTGCATCCCATGCTGGTGGCTGCCCCCAAGCAGCCTCGCTGGCCGTAATAGCCGCTCGGGCGACCGGAGCTGGCTTAGTGCCCCCCGCCTCCCATCCAGCTGCCTGGTTACAAGTAGCTGCATTCAACCAGACCAGAGAAATACTCACGTCTGCAGGGCAGGAGGAAACGCAGGCAGCAGGTTGGGTCAGGGGCGTGCTCCAGCAAACAGCGAGCGGTCATGGCGGCACGCCGCCCGCAGAGCGGTGTACGTCCCATGAGTCGGCAGCAACCGCTGCGCGGACGCCCCAACCCTGGGCCTGCCGCCCCATCATGCCCTCCTGGGGCCCCAGAGCGCAACGCGGCCCGCCCAGAGCCCAGGGGATCTGTTAGGAGGATCTGTTGGCACCCGCGCCCGCTCCGCAGTGGCGTCTGTGCAGCCCAAATGCATGCACAGTGGGTGCAGGCCCCGGTGGGCGGTGCCCCCGGCTGCAGCGCGCACCTGCCGCCAAACCGCAACAACAGCACAGCGCTGCTGCCACGAGCAGCAGCGCCCCGCTGCTGCCTCGTAGTCTCGCCATGTCAGAGTGTCTGGCGGGGATGGGGCGGCCCGGGCCCTTGTGCTTGCGGGCCTCCTCAACCGCGCTTGTACAACAACATGTACTTCTTGGTTCTCCTGTCAGCGCCTTTCGATGGCGGCGCTGTTGCGAGCAGTGCGAGCGAGGTAATGCGAGTGGTGATGGGCAACACTCGCGGTGACAAGGCGCCGTGCCAGCCAAAACGCCAACCAACCCTCAACAACTTGGGTTTGAAGCCCCGGCAACACACGGCAGACTCAAGTGCGGGCAGTGACGGCACGGTCGGGCGAGCATATGCAATCCCTTGAGTGCCGCATTTTGCCCCAGCAGCCACCTAGCCAGGGCATGCGCTGGCAACCGGCGGCGCATGCTGCACCGGCACAAGGTCTTGTTTGCTGGTTGCTACAGCTGAAGCGGTGTAGATGCATAGTATCAGTGACGGGATTCAGAGTCTGGCAATGCCGGCCGACCCTGTCAGTCCAGCTGGGCCAGCGCCGCCGCCGCGGCCTGCAGCCCCGCCCTGCCACCCCGTCCCGCCGCCGCCCTGCCGTTCCTGCCCACAGCAGGGGCCGCCGCCGCATCACCGCCCAGCACCTGCGCCGCCTGGGTCCCGCCCGTGCGCTTGCTGTTTGGCTGCTGCTCCTTCTGCTGCTGCAATATGTCTGCCGTCACAATCTCCTTGACCGCCGCCACCACCTCCTCCTCTGTCGGCAGCTGCGGCGCCCCAAACGCCTGCTCCAGCTGCGTCCGCATGCCCTGCACACGGCCGCGGGGCGACGCGCAGGGCGGCGCAAGGCGACGGTCGGCCGCTGCCCGCAAGAGCACCGCGCTGATTCGGCGGCCGCCGCAGCCACGGCCACTACACCACAGGTGGGCACCGCCGTCCGCCTTGCGCACACCACCCCGCCGTTGCCCACTGCCCGCGCGCCTCACCTCCAGCTTCTGCTGCTTGGCCTTCTCCTCCCGCGCCTTGCGCTGGTTCTGCAGGCGGGAGACCTTCCACAAGTCCTCCAGGTTCTGCACCACAGGCACGCCGGGGTGCTCCTGCAGGGCAGGCAGGCAGGGCAGGGGCAGGGGCGGGTTGGCAGGCAGGCAGGCAGGGCAGGCAGGCAGGCAGGCATGAGCAAGGGTGGGTGGGCAGCAGGCGGCGTCAGGGCAGCCACGCCAGCCTCCTGTGCATCGTTCGCCGCTGCCACTGTTGCCGAGCCAGCTGCCACCACCCTCATGCACAGCCACCTCCACACACACACACACACACACACACACACACTCTCCCTCTCTCTCTCTGCCATTCGCGTGGAGGCTTGAACATAATGCACCGCCGCCCACCACCACCGCCCACCACCCACCAGCCGCAGCCTACCACCTCCCACCCACCCTGATGTACTTTTCCTCCTGTGTCTCCTTCTTGGCCTCCCGCTCCACATCGCTGTCCCACCCAGCCATGTCGCCGTCGGCCGCAAACGCAGCTGCCGCAATGTCCGCCCACACACGCATCTCGTCCCGTACCGGCGGCGGCGGCGGCAGCGCCGGCGGCACCGGCTCGGGCTCCGCCAGCGCGGCAGCATCCACCTCGGCTGCCGCGCCAGCCTCTGTTGCATCCGGCGCGGCCATGCCGTTCGCGCCGTCGCTTGCGGGCTGTTGGCCTGCTGCTGCTGCTCCCGCGGTGACACCTGCTGCCGCCGCCGCCAGCTCGGCGACGTGGACCGAGAAGGGGGTGCGTGGCAGCGGCTGGCCGCGGCACCCAATGTGCAGCCGCCAGAAGCCAGGGGAGGGGGCTGGGGCGGGGCATGGGAGGGCAGGCAGGAGCAGGGGCGGGCGTCGGCAGGGCAAGGGCAGGCAGCGGCAGGGGCCTGGCAGGAGCTGTCGGTCCAGCTCGGCAGGAAGGCGGCCGGCGCATGTACGTGCAGCCAGCTGGCCAGCACACACATCCCTCTCCCACAAAGCGCAGGGCACCTGTGTAGCTGCAATGAAACTGGCCCTCCCGTGTGGGCGCCAGCTCCACCGCCACCTCAGCACCGCCGCTCTCCAGCCGCGCCTCCAGAGACAGCGCCGCCTGCAGAGCGGCCGGCTCGCCTGACCACCTGCAGGCAGGCGGAGCGGGCAGGCAGGCAGGTGGGGAGGGCGCCACGGAGTGAAAGTGATGGCTGGTTGGCAGCCGTCAAGTGGCAGGAGGGGCGGCATCCGCGGACGGTGACACCGTCATCTGCCAACCGGCATCCACCGCCGTCACGGTGGCAGCAATCCACCCACTTCCCCCGCTGGGCACACCCCGCCACTACTACTGCACCCTGCCGCCGCCACGGCCATGCCGCCACTGCCGCCGCACCTGTTGCCATACTCATCATGAACATCCACGGTGAAGCGGGCCAGGGTGCCCGCCCATGCGCCGTTGCGCCCCGGCCCCGCCACCTGGCACCGCCGGGCGCAGGGCGCCGCCGGCAGCACACGCAGCGGGTAGGGCGAGTGTGCCACGTGCTCCCCAGCACCTGGCGGGGAGCACAGGAAGCGGTGGGCGTGTGAGGGATGGCCAAGGGTGGCCGCAGTCGATGTCTTGTCACATGAAATATGGCATTCTCTGCTCTTGCCTGCCACCGCAAGCATCCAGCTATGCCAGCTGAGCCGCAGTTTGAGGTGAGCGCCGCAGCATGTGCACGGTGCAGCAGGCGGCAGCTGCTGCCAGGCGATGCCGGCGGCATGGCGGCAGCGCATGGCAGCTTCCCGGAAGCTGCTCACCGATGGTGATGTGCAGCTGGTATACTCCCGCCACGGTGGCGGTGTAGGACAGGCTGTATGTGCCGTCGCCATTGTCTGCCACGTCAGCAGTCACTGCAGCAGCACACCGCCGGTTCCCATTTGGCGGCAGCAAAGTGCGGCGGTGAATTCAGCCAGCAAGCGATACAGGCAGGCGGGCATGGAGGGTAGGGATGGGAGGCTGCCGGCGTGTTGAGGCCGGGGCCAGCAGCGGGGGCAGGGCCTTGCCACCGGCGGCACGGCATAACCGGCAGCAGAGGAGCACGCCGCACCCGCAGCAGGGCCCTGCAGCGCTGCCTGGAACTCGTCGCCGCCGCTGAGCCGCAGGCAGCCGTTGTCGTCACGTGCCTGCAGGGAGGCAGGCGGGGACGGCGGCCAGCTGGCACACGTCGGCGCTCCCCATGCAGAGCTCAAAAGCGGCCAGCGCACGGCTAGCACACTGCCAGCACACTGCCAGCACCGACATGTACCGCTATGTACCGCGCCGCACCTCCACCGCCAGCTCGACCCGCTGTCCCGCCACCGCCCGCGTCACGCCAGGCCCAGCCACACGGCAGTGCTGCGGGTCTGCCGCTGACTGCACCCAACCGTCCTCCTCCCAGTCGCCTGCAGCCAGCACCAGTGGGGCGTGCTGTCTTCAGTAGCGGCGGCGTTGGTACAGGTACGCAGAGTACATGCATGGAGCTGCTCAGCAAGCTGGCAAGGCCGGCCAACCTGGCCACCTTGCGCGCAGCACGGCAGTGCCCACCTCTAAACTTCCGGCCATCAGCAAACTTGCACACGCCGTAGCCGTGCCGCTTGTCCGCCTGCCACTCCCCTGCAGCATGGAGGAGAGGGCAGCACGCGCCCAGTGGAAGGGCGGAGGGCTGAGCTGGCGCCAAGTGGCAGCGACGGCGCTATGCTGCCGCCGCTGACATGAAGACAGCACATGCTGGCACCCACCCTGGTACTTGTCGCCGTTTGCGTACAGGCAGGCGCCCTTGCCGTGCCGCAGCCCGGCCAGCCACTCCCCTGCACAGCAGGCAGCGCAGCAGCCAGCGCAGCAGGTGACACACAGCCGCAGCACGCCCAGCACAGCGTGCGCCAGGGGGCTCTCATCGCCGGCCAGCGCTGCTGTGCTGGCAGCAGCAGGGAGGGCGCACCTTCGTACTTGCTGCCATCCGCGTAGTGGCACAGCCCCTTGCCGTGCCGCTGGCCCTCGAAAAACTCGCCTGCAGGCGCAATGCGAGCGGCAGCTGCTTGAGAACGTCCTTTGAGCGCTGAGGTGGAGGTGTGCAGCCGCCTGCATGCACCAGCTGTCGTGCAGGGCAGCAGCTCACAAGCTCTTGCAATCACAACCCATCACCGGCCGGCCCCTCCCACCTTTGTATCTGTCTCCCGCCTCCGTCTGGCACACCGCCACGCCATGCGGCCGGTCCTCCTTCCAGCCGCCCTCGTACCGGTAGTTGCCCAGGCTCAGCTTGCCCTGCCCGTGCCTGAGCGCACACTCGCATCGGCGGGCAGCATCAGCAGCATCAGCATCAGCGGGCCTGGCATGCAGCTGCCAACAGGCACGCTCGTCGACAGCCCATCCCTGCAGCCAGCTCTTCGTCCCCGTGCTGGATGGCCTGTCAGCCCACCCACCTCTGCCCCGCCTGCCACTGGCCGTCATACGTCGAGCCGTCTGCATACACGCACTTGCCCTCCCCATGCTGCAGATCTGCCTCCCACTGCCCCATGTACTTGAATGCTCCACGCTGTGGGCAGAGTCGAGCAAAAGGGTCAGGGACGCACGCTGCCTTAGAGTGAAGCACTGCCGCCACTGCCAGCATAGGCAGCAGCTGTCGGGCAGGGCCAGCAGCAGCTGCAGCTGCCTGGCTGGCATTCCGCGGCGGCGGGCAGGGACACGGCACTGCTGGCAGCCGGCGGTACCAGCGGCAGTACCAGCGGCGGCGCCCACCTGAAACAGCACGCCGTAGCCGTGCCGCTGCTCGTCCTTCCAGCCGCCGCTGTACTCGAAGCTGCCGTCGGCGGCCGCCACCTTGCCCTTGACCCGCAGCCCCTCCCGCCACTCCCCTTCGAAGAAGCTGCCATCGGTGTACGTCCACCGGCCCTTGCCTGCAGGAGCATGAGCGGTTATTGAAAGTCAGCAGAGACCTCAGCGCATGTGCGCCCAGGTGAGCGCCGTGCGGCGGATGAGCGCCAGGTTCAGGCAGGCAGCTGGCTGCCAGCCTGGCCATCCAGCCTGGCCATCCAGCCCGGCAGCCGTCCAGCCTGGCCCATGCAATCTGACTCACCTGAGATCTTGTCGTCCTCCCACTCCCCCTCATACTTGTCGCCACCCGGGAAGTAGTGGGTGCCCCACCCCCAGCGGTGGTCCTCCCGGAACTCCCCCACAAACACGCCGCCGTTCTCGTACTGCGCCGCGCCGCTCCTGCAGGGGGGCCGTGGGCGGCAGCAGGAGGGCGGCTGGCAGCACATCTGCCAGTGGCTGGAGGACGGCGGTGGCGGCGGGGTGATGTACGCAAGCGCTGTTGCAGGCACGATGCAGAGCGTCCTTTCTCCTCGCCCTGCATGCAGGCCCGCTTGTGCCAACCCGGCGCCGCACCCGTGGGCCTTGTCGTCCTTCCACTCCCCCTCGTACTTGAGCCCGCGCACAAAGGTCATTTTGCCGGTACCGTCCCGCCGATCGTACCGCCACTGCCCCTCGTACCGGTCGCCGTTGGCGCACGTGTGCACGCCGCGGCCGTGCCGCAGCGTGCACAGCATCTCGCCCTGCGGGGGTGGCGGCCGGGGTGGCAGGGTGGGCAGCCGCAAGAGGGCGGCAGAAGTCGGAGAGGCAGGGCGGGTGGAGGGGCGGCGGCGAGCACCGGGCCTCCCAGCAGCTCGCACCGAGTAGCTTTCCCCGTTGCCATAGTCCATGGTATGCTCGCGGATTACAAAGTCGTCGGGCGTCTGGAAGCCAGCCAGGAAGGAGGGGCTGCAGGGGGAGAGAAGGAGAGCGGCGGCACATGGCGGCACCGGCGGCGGCACGATGGGCGTTTGGGATGAGGGGCGCCGATCCGTCGCAGGCGATTGATGGTGCCACATGGCTGCATGTTGCGCACCGCAGCGCCGTGCAAGGCCTAAAACACAGCCGGGCGCGCTTTGACGCTTACTCGTGGGGGAGCTCCTCCTCCGCCTCGCTCAGCTCCTCGACGGGCATCATGTAGCCCTTCTGCGCCATTTCAACTTCAAGGCGCAGACGGTCCACCTCCTTGCCCAGCGCATCCAGGGAACGCGAAGAGTCATCGCGCAGCTCCTTGTATTTCACCATCGCTGGAGATGTGCTGGGTTCAGAGATCGTCTGATATCGAGAGGAACCTGTGTACATAGAGAGAAGGCGAAATGCGAGGGTTGCCCAGCGTGCCCCGTCAGCAGGGCGCAGGCACAGCGCTGGGCGGCGCAGTGGCGAGCGTCCCGAGGCAAGCTCATGAGCCGTCGGCCACGCTTCCTCACATCGTTGTTATCACGCTGATTTGCAGGACAGATCAAGTGCCGGCACCCATGGCTGGCCCGGTGCGGCACCTGGTGTCCCTGCTGGCCCTGCCTCGCTGCTCGCAGCGCCTCGTGGTGGTGGCGGCCTCCAAGCCGGCCATGGTGGAGCAAGCTGGTGAGAGTGGGGGTCACCTGATATGATGAGAGCCAAGCCCGTCTGCAAGCATTGCAGGGCCAATGCGCGAGCCCGCATGTGTTGCCCGCTGATGTGGCACCTCCCCCGATTCGTCTGGCTCATCAGGCACGCTCTCTCCCGCGATCCCTCCCTTTCCTTCGCCTTTCAAAGTCTCTAAGGCTTCTATTTCTCCCCTCCCGCACCCCGCAGCTGCCGCAAATTTAAAATTATGAACCAACCTGTCATCCTTTATGCCTTAGAACGGCGCCAAAACGGCGCCAAGAATGTGTTTCTCACTAAGTCAGATGTAGAGGGCATCATCCGGATCAAGCAGGGCGACCAGCAGGCGCCCTCAGGCCGGCGGCGGCGGGGTGCGGGAGGGGGGGCGGCAGTGCAGGGCGGCACCAAGAACTACAGCAAGAAGGTGCTGCAGTTCTTCCAGGTGCTGAAGGGCGCTGGCGGTCAGGACATCCTGTGCCGCTGCGTCAAGCGCAGCGGAGAGTGGCGGTGGTGCCCCGTGGTGCCGCTCGAGGAGCTGCCCCGAGTGATCAAGGAGCACCACGAGCGGGCGACTGGCTTCAGCGGTGTGGAGAAGCTGTACACACATGTGAGTGATACAAGGGGTGCAATGCTGCCGCCAGACCAACTGGAGAGTGCTCTGCATCAGGCAGCAACCGGATGCATCGCAGCAAG
>NW_005435072.1:24295-28372 GCF_000147415.1 Chlorella variabilis | reverse complement strand
AGCGCGGCAAGTGGGCAAGCAGCTGGGCCGCAACCGCATCGTGTGCCGCGTGGTGGAGATCAAGCGGCCCTTTGGCGTGACCATGTACCGGCTGCGGAGCGGAGCTGGAGTGGTGGAGGGTATGCATCAGGCCAGCAGGCTATCTAAGGCGCCACCCAGCCTGGCCAGCGAGCTGACCTTCAGCGGCACGGCGCAGCGAGGAGTGCCTGTGGTGTCTCTCAATGTGGCGATGGCGGCGCAGCCCGGCGGCGGCAAGGCAGCCGTGCGCTGCGGCTGCCGCGGCGCCTGCACCCGGAACTGCAGCTGCAAGAAGAATGGTGCGCGGTGTGGGCGGCACTGTGGCTGTATAACCGGTAAGGGTGGCAATTGCAAGAACCATTGAAAAAGTGTGCCTTGTACGCTTTGCCGTCTCCGCTGGAAGGTGCTGCCGCCTGTGGCGGCTTCATATTTCCTGTTCATTTCTGTTGTTCGGTCTCTCTGTTCGTGTTGGTTGGCTTGTAAGAGTTGTATTTCTGACGCTAGAGAGGTGAGATGACAGCGGGAGCGTTGAAGCGTGCATGCCATCACGTGTGCAAGCAGCCCCGCTCCGCCCCGCTCAACCCTCAAACAGGGCTATATGGGGTCAGTTCACGTATGGGAGGGGAGCGCCGCGCGGGCTGCCAGGAGGGAGCGGGGGCGGGGGTTGCCCAATCGGGAGGGTGCCACATCAGGGGGCAACACATGGCCACCGCGCTGGGGTCTGCGTGCCCCGCTGCCGCCACCACTTTCCATGCGGCCGATTCGACGCCTACTTTGCTCCCGATCGGCTCATCGACTGGCGCTCACTCCTACCTCCGTATGTGGGAGCTCCAGCGCTGCTTCTTGTTCAGAGATGGGCGGATGCCACAAGCCCACCAACCTGCTGCTGGCCCTTCTTTGCTGCTGCTATCACCTGTGCACCGTGCGATGGGCTGAAGGGGCTGATACCGACGCCTTGCTGTTGACCGAGGACCTGAAAGCCGACACCATTTTGCAGGTGAGTGAACGCCGGCCCGCCCAGAACCCGACACACGAATCTCTGCATTGCCGCAAGCCGATCCCTGTGCGCCACGGCACGCTTGCAGCACCACGGCTTTGCCGGCGACCTGCGCTCGGCGGCGGCGGCAGCGGCGGCGGCACGAGGCGAGGCCCTGGCGCGGCGTGCCTCTCCCGTGCTCGCCTACGTCACTCCCTGGCACGGCCGGGGATACGACTTGGCCAAGGCCCACCGGTGCAAGTGGGTGGCAGCTTTGCTGGACTCTGGTTGGGACCGTGATCACGCAGGCTCCTTGCCTGCCATGCACACCGCTCGCTGCTTACCGGCCACGTTTGCCCAAGCAGTGCCTCCTTGATTCTGGCGCAGGCTGGACTACGTCGTTCCCGTCTGGTACCAGCTGCGCAGCGCCGGCGGCATGCTGCAGCTGACGGGCGGACACGACGTGGATGCCGGCTGGGTGGCGGCGGTGCGCCAGCCCTGCGGCGATGGCAGCCAGGTGAAGATTGTTGTCGGGTCAGCAGCTGGCAGGAGCGTCCGGCCGTGCTGGGGCAGCTACTAGCTGCCTCCATACCTGCTCACCAACTGTTCGTACAGTGATTCGGTATGCCTGAAGTGCCGACGCTGCATCCTGGCCAATGCCTCCGGCTCTGTCCCTGCGTGTGCCTCTGGGCCATAGGCCCATGCCGCCAGGGTGCTGCCCCGTGTCATGTCCGAGGTGGCCGGCCGGGACGTGGTGGAGGCGCTGCGGCAGCCGCAGGCGGTGACGGGCATGCTGGCGCGGGAGGCGGAGCGCCATGGCTTTGACGGCTGGGTGGGTGGTCGCCTCTGCACGCCCACCTCCACGCCATGTGCTGTGCTGCGTGTGCGTGGCAGGCTCCTGCCTAGGCCTGGCTTGCCGCCTGGCAGGTCCCGCAGGGGAGCCAAGCGCCGCCGCCGCGCCGGCCGCTCGCCGGGCTGCAACCCAATGGCCTGCGCGGCGCTCGCCGCTGTCGTGCAGGTGCTTGAGGGGTGGTCGCATTGGGCAGCCATGGGCGTGACGCAGCACCCCGAGCTGCGGCAGGCCGCGCTGGGCCTGCTGCGCCAGGTGGCGGCCGCGCTGGCGCCAGGCGGGCGCCGCCTTGTGCTGGCCGTGGCGCCGCTGGTCCCCGCGCCGGGCCGCCCTCCGCAGCTGGCCGCCAGGGATGTTGAGGAGCTGCTGCCGCTGGTGGATGCCCTGTCAGGCAAGCCTGCTTGATGGCCCTGCTTGCTGGGGTATCAGAACGGCTGCCTGCCTGCACTGGCCTGTGGCTGTGGGTCCCTGATGCCGGCAGGGCGGGGCTGGCGGCGTGCCACAGCTGCCTGTTGTGCCCATGCCGAGGCCCCAACACCTTCCCTCCCTCCCTCCCTCCCTCCCTCCCTCCCTGCCTCCTCCTGCTCCTCTCCTGCAGTGATGACTTACGACCACTCCAGCCCCCAGCAGCCAGGCCCCAACGCGCCGCTGCCCTGGGTGCTGCAGAACGCAGACGCGTTTGCTGAGGTGGCAGACAGGTGGGCAGGGGGTCGGGGGGTGGGGGCTCTGAAGGGGTGCCCTGGCCCCTGCACTCCCTCTCCTGCCTGTGGACATGTTCAGCCTCTGTCCTGCAGCAGCTGCCCCATGCTCGCAGCGCATCAGCTGGCACGCCGCCTGGACTGCTCCCGCCGCCGACGACGCCCGCCTGCAGGCTGCCCGGCCAGCCGCGGCACAAGGTGCTGCTGGGCCTCAACTTTTACGGCTACGAGTATGTGTACGGCAGCGGCAAGCAGGTGGGGCAGGTGCAGGGCCGGCCAAGGCTAAAAGTAAAGACTGCCAGCAGCTGATGCTGTACAAAAAGTATCCAGGAGGGCGGGCCTCCCCACCCGCGGCACCTGCACCCTGCAGGCTTCCTCACCCCATGCATCTGCCCAACAGCATTTCGAGCCCGTGCCCTTCCTTGGAGCAGGTGCAGAGCGCCGAGGCTGCGCTGGCGGGGCGGCTGCTGGAGGTGCCGCGCCGCCATCAGCTGGAGCAGCAGGCGGATGCCGGCTTGCAGGGGGCAGCCAGTGCCAGCAGCAGCGGCGACGCCGAGGGGGCGTGCGGCGGCGGGGAGGAGGGCCGGGATGGCAGCCGCACCTGCGCAGCAGCATCTGGCGGCGGCAATGCTGGGGCGGGCAGGCTGCGCATGCAGTGGCTGGATGAGTCGAGGGAGCACCTGTTCCGGTGGCGAGAGCCCCGGGATGGCGGCAGCGGCGGCCAGCAGAAGGCAGAGAAGAAGAAGCGGGGCAAGGGGCGGCAGCATTTGCTGTACTTCCCCACACCGGCGGCGCTGGCCGAGCGGCTGGCGGCGGCCGCGGGGCGCGGCATGGGGGCGGCGGTGTGGGAGCTGGGGCAGGGTCTGGAGGCCTTCTGTACCCTGCTCTGAGGTGTGCACACCGCTGGCATGCGAGGCCCCAGTCCCAGCAAGCACCTCTACGCTTACACTGTGATGGTGTGCTCATGCAATCACGAAAGGCCACCTCGGCACTGAAACCCCGCAGCCGATTACATCCAGTCCTAGCCCCGCTCTGCACCCCGCTCCTCTGCGCCCGCTGCCTTGTCCTGCGGCTGCGCCTCCTGCTGCTGCGCCTCCTGTGGCTGCTGCTGCTGCTGCTGCTGCGCCTGTGGGGCCAGCGGCTGCGGCACCGAGTAGAAGACGGAGGTCTGCCCGCGCGGCTGCAGCAGGGGGCCGCCGTTGCCGGGGTCACCGAAAAGAAAGTAGCGCCAGCCCATCCACGGCAGCATGCCGCCGCACTCCTGCAAAGAAACGTAAGGAGGTGGTGGGCGGGTCGCTGAGGGGAGACAGCTGGAGGAGTTGTGCAGGAAAGGAGGCCCTCCTCGCTTGCTGCCTGTATTCACATACACCCACTAACCGACCGACCCCTGGGCAGCAGCAGGCAGCAGCAGTGGGCACTCACCGCGCACTTGCGCAGGTAGCGGCCGCGCTGCACCAGGCCTCGGCCTCGGCAGGCGGGGCAGCGCCGCTGGATGAGCTGCGCGGGGGGGGGGGGGGGGGGGGGGGGGGGGGGCC
>NW_005435072.1:11404-24245 GCF_000147415.1 Chlorella variabilis | reverse complement strand
CGCGGCGCCATCGCCGGGCGTCTGTCAGCTGCCTGCTTGAGGCGTGCGCATCGGCTGTGCAGCGCCGCTACCGCTGGAGATGGCGCAGTCAGCAAGGCATGCTGGCGGCAGAAGCGGCAGGAGGGGCGCCACGCCCGCCGGCCACTCACGATTCGCTTTCCAAACTCGAACGAGGCGATGGCAAAGGGCACCACGCCCGCCACAAATCCAACCCACACCTCCCAGCCGACCTTGACAGGTCCAGGCACATAGGCTGCGCTGGCAGCTGCCGTCGTCGCAGCCGCCGCTGCCGCCGCGTCGGGTGCGGCGTCTGCTGCGCAGGCCGCGGCGGCGGCCGACAGGGACGCCGCCACGGCGGCGGCGCCTAGCGGCATGTGGCGCAGCAGGGGACTGGCGCTTGGCTGCCCTGTCTGTGTGGCAGCTGCTCCTCTGCTGCGGGGCAGTGCTGGGGGGCGAGCGGCTCCCTGCTCGGAGCCCGCCAGCGGTGTGCCGTTGCCGCCGCCGGAGCACCTCACTTTCGTGGCCCTGACCGCCTCTCTATTGCGGCGTACAACTATGGCTTCTGTGTAGGACGACTGGTGTGGCTGGCGGGCGCAGCACCCGCAATGAAGCGAGGTTTGCATTGCGTTCGCCAGTGAACGGCTGCCTTTGCTATTGTTAGACCCTTTATACCGGATAAGCCGCCTTCTGGGACCAGGAAATGATGGAAAGGCGGTGGGCTTTGTGGGTCGCCAGACACGTCAGCAAAAATGGCACCAGGAGGATGGGGGGAGGAGGATGCATGGCCTCTCAGGCTGCTGCAGACGCCAAAGCACACACCCACTCATTTCCACAGGCCGAGGGCTGCTGCATTTGGTGGGGGGCCTGCCACCCCCTGGACTGGGTACCTTTGCTGCAAGCCTGGAGCCCCTACAAGTGGTGCACGGAGTCAATTTGCAGTTGTTGCACCAATGGCAGCCCCGCAGCTGCGGGGCTTTGCCCTACCGGGCGGATTCCCAGCGATGCGGCCAGCTTTTGCGCTGCCTGGTGCCCCCGTGCGGCTCAGGCGACCCAGGCGAGCGGCCGTGCCGCCCGCCAGCATCACGGCGCGCAGCGGCGGGCGGCGGGAGGAGCGCACCGCCGCCGCCTACACCCCGCCGCCAGCCCCGCCGCCACCTGCGGCCGCGTCGGAGCCTGCAGACGCCGGCAGCGGCTGGCGCACCTTCTGGACGGCGGTGGACACCTCGGCCTGGCTGGGCACTGTGGGCACAGCGGTAGCCTTCATCCTGACTCAGGAAGCCATGTTGGCGGCCGCCCCCGTGGTTCTGCCGCTGCTGGCCCTCTACGCCAGCCGCCAGCGCGAGCGGCTGGCCGTGGCGGCGCAGCAGCAGGCGCAGCTGCGCCGCCTGGAGCTGCTGCTGCTGGAGCTGCAGGTAGAGACGGCTGACGAGGTGGCGGCGGAGGTGGGTGCTGAGGTGCAAGAGCTGCTGGCGCAGGTGCAGCGGCAGCGCGCGGCAGACGGCGGCGCCAGCTCGGCAGAGACGGCCAAGCTGCTGCGCGGGGTGGAGGCCAAGCTGGCGGCCGTGGAGGGCTCGGTGGTGGGCACAGGTGCGTGAGTGGCGACAGGGGGGCTGCTGCGTGGCGGCGCCGGAAGCAGTAAGCTAACCGAGAGGTGGCGCAGGGTGCCCTGCGTGTCCCTTGTGGGACACCAATCGACCGGTTTCCCTTGCCTGTTGCTGCCCACACCCACACCCTCCCCAATCACGCGGGCGCCGCTGTCACCCCATGTAGGTGCCGCCACGCGCGAAGCGCTGCAGGCGAGCGCAGAGCAGCAGGGGCAGGTGGCCGACAGTGTGATGCGGCGGCTGCAGGACCTGGGCACCGCGCTGAGGCGGGACGTCTACGGTGGGCTGGCTGGCTGGGCGGGCGGCGGCGGCCGCGCCGCTGCCTTGTGTTTGTTGCGCCGTGAGCCGTGCATGGGAGCTGCTGCCTCTACTGCCTCCGCTGCCCACAGCTGCCGCTGGTCGAGGGCCAGCGGGGGTGACTCGTGCCCATCAGCAGGGGTGAGCTGTGCCCATCAGCAGGGTTGAGGCGCGCCCACCTCGATGCCTCCGTACGCCCCGCAGGCGCCCTGCAGGCGGCCGGTGGCGAGGAGCAGCGGTCGCTGGCGCGCATCGAGGCTCAGCTGGCGGTGAGGACGGGCTGGCAGGGCTGCTTGTGTTGCAGCAGGGAGTTGGGGCTTCCAGCTGTGCGGCTGAAAACCTTGGGCTCGTCGGCTGCAGCCTTGCGGTGCTGCGGGACCCATCGCTGCTGCCGCGTCGAACCGAACTGCGCTTCGCCCTCGCCCTCGCCCACCGCCCGCCCCACCCCTGCCGCAGGCTCTGGAGGGGGCGGTGGGCGGGCTGCAGGCGGCGCAGAGCGAGGGCCTCATGCGGCTCAGCAGCGGGCTGCAGGCGGCGATGCTTGACGCGGAGGGGGCGCTGCAGGTATGGCTATGCCTGACTGCCGCCCCTGACCCGGCCGCTGCTGCCTGCCAGCCCGCCTCTGCATGTCCCTGCTCCTCCTCCGCCTGCCTCTGTCTGTGCCGACGTGCTGAGATGCTGCCTGGCTGCCACACAGCGCCGCCATTCTCAACGCTGCCGCTGCCGGTGAGCGTCGCCCTGCTGCCGCTGCTGGCCCCGGCCGCGCGCAGGCGGCGGTACGGGAGGAGGCGTACCGCTCACTGGACCCGCTGCGCCGCCTGCCGGAGCTGCTCAAGAGCGCGGTACCGGTCACGCCCGAGGTACTGGCGCCGCTGGATGGATCCCTGGTGAGTTGGGGCTGTGCTGAGTGGTGGTGGCAAGATGGTGGTGATGTGGAGGGCCGGTGGTCTGGGTCGGCCCGCGGCAGTGCTGTGGTGCGGCCGTGATGGCAGGCGCTGGTGTGGGCCTGGCCTGGCCAGGCCTGTGGAGCCCTCCAGAGGAGCGCAGCTGCCCCTGCCGGCAGCGCCCCCTGAGCGCCGCGTGCCGCGTCCCCCGCCTGCGCCCCTTGCCGCGCAGCCGTCCCTGAGCGAGGAGGGGCTGCGGCAGGTGGTGGGCGAGGCGCTGGCGGGCGCCACCCGCGACATCCTGGACCAGCAGGCGGCGCTGCTGGAGGAGCTGGCGGGGACGCCGCAGGTGGGCTGTGGTGTGGTGGGGTGGGTGTGGTTTTGACTTGTATGGTGTGGTGTGGCGTGGTGTGGTGTGGTTTGACTTGTGTGGTTAAATGTGGTGTGGTGTGTTGCGAGGCGGGTGGCGGTCAGGCGGAAGCTGTTGTCCCTGAGAGGCCCTGCGGCTGGCGAGTGAGGCTGCCTGAGCCTACTGCACCAGCTGGCCGGATAGATTGAGACCGCATGTTCTCAATTTCACTAGTAGCTGTGTTGCAATGAGTCTTGACCCCGCCGGCCCCCGCTGCCCATGCAGGCCATCGCGCCGCAGCAGTGGAACCAGCTGGGCGTCCGCCTGGCCTCCCTGCAGGAGCAGCTGCACGAGCTGGCCGCGCTGCAGGCGGCGGCGGCGGCGCCCGGGGCAGGTGGCGGCGGCGAGGGCGCCGCCGGCGAGGGCAGCGGGGCGGCGGCGGCGGCGGCCACGGCTGAGGTGGCGGCGGTGGCTGCTGAGCTGGCGGGCCTCCGCTCAGAGCTGGGCTCCCTCACCTCTTCAGTGCAGCAGCTGCTGGAGGCGCAACGGCTGGGCGGCGGCGGCGGCGCCGCCGCCTCTGCTGGCGGCAGTGTCGGTGCTGCGGTCGGCCTGCCGCCGGGTGCGCTGGCGGGCGTGGCGGCGGCGGTACAGGCGGTACAGGACCAGGTTGTACTGCTGAGGCAGGACCTGGACGGCGACGACCCGCGGTACGCCTCCTTTGTGGCGCTGGAGCAGCAGCTGGAAGCTGCCCTGGAAGCCATGTTTGATTTCCTGCGGGACGCGCCACCTGGCGCGGCCAGCGCGGCCGCGGCGGTACCGGCGGCAGCCGCCGGAGGCGGCGCCGCCTCGCCCGCGGCAGCAGCCGCCCTGGAGCAGTCGCTGGCGGCGCTGGGCGCCCGGCTGGACGGCATGGGGCAGCAGCTGGAGTCGCTGCAGGCGGGCATGGCGGCGGTGGCGGCGGCCCCCACCCCCAGCCCCGCCGCTGGCTCGGCAGTCGACCCGGCGGCGCAACAACAAGAGGAGGAGCAGAAGGAGCGGCAGGAGGAGGGCGCAGATGCAGCGGCCGATGCTGGTGCAGAGCCAGCGGGGCAGGAGGGCAAGGAGGCGGCGTACCGCCGCATGCAGCTGCTGCTGCAGCAGCAGAGCGAGCGGCGGCCAGACGGCGAGGACGCCGGCGCCCCCGCCTCCAGCGGCAAAGCGTTTGCAGAGTGGCTGTCGGGCCACCGGGAGAACGGCGCCCTGCCAGCCGCCACGGCTAGCGCCAGCAGCAACGGCAGCGCCGCTGCGCTGGCTGCAGCCCCTCCCGGCGCAGCTCCTGGCGCCGCCGGCCCCATGCCCAGCGGTAACGGCAGCGGTGGCGGCGGCGGCGGCGTGCAGGGGCAGATCGAATTTGCTGCGGCCGTGGGGCTGACAGTGGAAGAGGAGCTGATTGCGGTGGCAGCTGCCTCATATGATGCAGCTTTCGAGGATGGCCAGCCCGCCTCCGCCAGGTGGCAGGGCGAGGAGCAGGCAGCGGCGGCAGAGGTGCCATACACAGGCGCAAAGGCGCCAAATGCAGCTTACAGCGAGCAGCGGCAGGAGCAGGACGCGCAGCAGCAGGACGTGCAGCAGCAGCAGTGGCAGCAGCAGCTTGCGACGCCGCCGCCGCAGGCCGAGGAGCCGGCGCAGCAGCAGCAGGAGGCGCCGCCGCAGGCGACAGCCGAGCAGCTGTACGAGCGCGGCGTGCAGCGGCTGCGGGAGGGGCGCGCCCTGGCCGCCACGCCAGGTGGGCTGCCGCCGCCTTCTGCTGCCGGCATGCCCCCGCCTGTGCACCGCTGGCTGCCGGCAGCTATGCCCCCTCCCGCTCTCTCTGACCGTTCGCCCTCCTGCTTGCCTCCCGCTGCCTCATGCTGCCTCCTTGCCTGCTTGGCTTGCCATGTGCCGTTTCCCTCCCATGACCCCGTCCCCCCTCGGCCCCCGCAGGCGCCGACCTGGGCCTGGCTGACTCGGCGCTGTGGGAGGCCGCGGACTGTTTCGAGCAGCTGCTTGCGCAGCACGACCCCGCCAACCTCCGCGCCCGAGGCAACTACGGTGCGCGCGGGGCGGCGCCGGCGGCTTCGGAAAGCTGTGGCACCCGGCGTCAAGCCGGCGGCAGCCGGGGTCCCTCCTCCGGTCGTCCCCGTTGGCTGTCCTTGCTTGCCTGGCCGTCTCATGCATGCCTGCTTGCCTGGCGCGCGATGCCCTGCCTGCTTGCAGGCAACGCGCTGCTGTCGCACGGGCGGCTGAAGAAGCAGATGCTGGACGCGCTGGCGGCCTCGGCGCCTGCCGACCAGGCGCAGGCGGCGGCGCTGGCGGCGGCGGCGCAGCGGCTGGCGGGGGAGGCGCTGGAGCTGCTGCTGCTGGCGGGTGGGGGTGGGGGCTGCTGTGGGCGGAGCTTGGGCGTACAGTAGATGGCTGCTGGGGGAGAGCCTGTACAGCGTAGCACTGCGTGCCACGAGCAACACGCTTGCTGCTGCTTGCTGTTTGCCCGATTTGCCCGTTTCGCCGTGTTGGCATGCGCCGTACCCCCCGCAGGGCGGCAGTACAAGGCGGTGCTGGAGGCCGACCCCTCCCAGGCCAAGGCCTTCATCAACTGGGGGCGGGTGGTGGGGCTGAGGGCAGACATGGCGCGTGCAGCAGGTGCGGGGGCAGGGCGCTTGTGTCGGGGCGGCCCCCGACTGTCCTGCCTTGCCTGTACTGCGTGGGTCCCTTCATGCTTGCCCTGGCAGGGCGGCAGCGCAGCTGCAGATGCTAATAGTAGGTTCGCTCGTGTGTGCTGTCCGCCTGCAGGCGATGCCGCCGAGGCGGGCCGCCTCTTTGGCCTGGCCGCCGACAAGTTTGATGCGGCGCTGGACCTGGAGCCGCAGGTGGGGGTTGGTGCCGGTGTGGGGCAGGGAGGGAGGGAGGAGAGGGTGGCAGCAGGGGAGCGTGGCAGCTGGAGGGAGGTGGGCAGGTACGGGTGGAACGCTGGGTGGGAAGGAGGGGGCTTGGAGGCAGCGGCTTGCAGCGCGCAGCCAGCCGCCATGCCAAACAGCGCGAGCCTTTCCTGCCCTCATTCCTCCCGCCCGCCCGCCCTGACCTGCAGAACGTGCAGGCGCTGCGGCTGGGGGGCCAGGCGGTGCTGGACGCCGCGCTGTGCACGCTGGGCAGCGACCTGCGGGAGGCGCGCGCGCTGCTCAAGGTGGGCTGGCCTTGCAGGCGTGGTGGTGCTGCTGCTGTTGGTGGGTGTTGCTGCTGGTGCTGGTGGTGTTGCGGGTGGTGGCACGTGCACAGTGTCCTGTTGCCTACTCCTGGCACATGCTGGTCCTGCGCTGGGCTGCCTCCTTGTGCAGGATGCGGGCAGCTACCTGGAAGCTGCGCTGGCGCTGGACCCGCAGGACGGGGAGTCGGTGGCGGCGCTAGAGCGGTGCGCCGCGCAGCTGGCGGCGCTGCGCGAGCAGCGGCAGCAGGCATGAGGCGCGGGCAGTGCGGCGCTCTGTAACACTACGCTGGCGTCGGCATGATGCTTCCGTTGATCGGCCGAATTGATCTGTTCTTTTCTCTTTGCTTTGCTCTCCATTGTGACTTGCTTTGCTTACACGCCAGCTTCCCTCGCATGGTAATTTGATGCTGGCATCAGCTGCCCTGCAGCGCCGTTATGTTTAGGGTTGGTGTTGATGTTGGCAGAATACACTAATGACAGGTGCCTGGTCTTATTCAGTCGACGCCACGTGGCTGCTTTCCAACCTGCCGCGCCCAAACCCTTGCTCCTCGTCCTTCGTTTCTGCCTCGTTTCCTACCTCGGCTGCTGCCACGTAACCCACAACCCAGTTCAGGGAGCCACCAGGCCTCCATCCCCTGCCATGTCCAGCGCCGGCACCAGCTGGGGGGGAGGGTGGCCGGAGCCATGGAGAGGGTGCTCCATGGTCCACCCCCTCTCTTGATGCCCCTTGATCACGTGTGCCCCCTGCCCAAGGTCTGCTCACGCGGCCTATCATAGCGGGGTGACTGTAACACATGACTGCAACCAGCGGCAGCGGCAGCCAGCCCAGGTACCTGGAGGGCGAGAAGGCGGAATTCGGCTGTGGCAGACGTGGTGCTGAAGACCAAGGACGGCGCAGAGCTGCCCGCCCACCGCCAGTTTCTTGAGCGGCGCTGCAGCGTGGTTCTGCGCGGCGCGAGCCTGCGTCGGGGCCAGGCGCGGCTGGAGAGCAGCGAGGATAAGTGTGTAATTGAGATGCCTGCAAGCCAGGCCGCCACGGTGGCCTTCCTGGCGGGCGTTTATGCTGGGCCCACCGGCGCCGCAGGTCAGATCCTGCTGCTTGCTGCGCTCACCCCGCTTGGCCCGGACATCATCATGCACGTTGCTGGCCAGCAACCCTGACACCATGCCTGCACTGAATGCAGTGCGCGATGCGGTGGCAGCTTCCGTGGAGGTTCTACCTGACAAAGACTTCTGTCAGGTGGTGGAGCTCGCAGTGCGCTTCGACTTTCCACTCCTGGCCCAGTGCCTCGTCGCCCCCAGCCTCCTCAGCAAGCGAATCAAGTCGCCCGCCTGCGTGCACCGCATGCTCAGGTGCCCCTTTTATGCATACCGCAGTCCTGTCAGCCTGCCTTTCGGTCGCTGCCGCTGACAGGCAGTGCCTGCCATTGAGGTGATGCACTGCTCCCAGACTGTGCACAGTTCTGAGACTGGGCAATCGACACAATTGCCTGCAGCCTTGCCGAGGTCGCCAGCGTCCCCGTCATGATCGATCTGCTCAGCGACGTGTTTGTGCGCCGTGCGACCCCCGCCCAGTGTTGCATGGACTGGGTTAAGCTGAGACTCTGGCTCGTGGTCAACATGCCGCTGCAGTGCATCTACTCTGAGACGTAAG
Source organism: Chlorella variabilis (assembly GCF_000147415.1). Classification (NCBI taxonomy): domain Eukaryota; kingdom Viridiplantae; phylum Chlorophyta; class Trebouxiophyceae; order Chlorellales; family Chlorellaceae; genus Chlorella; species Chlorella variabilis. The sequence goes on along the minus strand of NW_005435072.1, from coordinate 16,237 downwards.
AGTGTGGACGCAAGGAGGGTGTATTGCCTGCTAGCAGCCTCATAAGGAGGCAGATACCACACAGTTGCCCCTCCATGATCGGCTGTCCAACCCCACCTGTGCTGCAGTGCTCATCTGACTGCTGTATTCAATGGGGGCCTGAAGAAGGTGGTACAGGCCTTGTGCAGTGCCGAGGCACAGACCATGCTGTCGAACATCATGGTGCACTCGGGGAAATTGAACGCGCAGTTGTACACTGACTTGTGCATGGTGCCAGCCAGGGCGCTGCAGAGGATGCATCAGAAGAATGGCCGCCGATTCGACATAGCGTCAGTCGCCTCTGAATTGACGCGCGAGCTGCAGCAGGCGCAGGGGGAAGCTGCTCCAAGAGCGACGGAGGCAGCGGATGCATAAGCATGCTTAAGCAAGATGAGCTGTCCGCCCATCTGGGCTCCCTCAAATTACATCCGTTGCACCATGATAGATGCTGAGCATGTGTTATGACCATGTGAGTTTCTTTGCCAGGATACGCCAGGGAGGCAGGATACGCCACGCACCCTTGGCAGGCGCCGGCGCCAGCTGGCACCGCCGTCCTGGACGGCCGCCTAAATGCGCCCTGGCACGGTAGCACAGCTCTCATTGCGTTCTCACACCACTGCGCTGCGGTCTGGGCGACAGAGAGGGCCGATAGCCCGCGATTCCGGTGTGCAACAGCCGATTCTCGGTCCTCTGGCAGCGCTGCAGGCTGCCTTCGTAGTGGAGGACACCAGCGGTCGAGGGCTGCATAGCGCCGGCAAGGGGCCTGGCGACCGCTCGCAGGCAGTTGGACACAGGTGAGGCGACATCTCCGCTGCCCGGCGCCGCCCCAGAGCGTCTCGATTGTCATTTTAGCATGCTGGCATGCATTTAGACGGGCCAGGATCGCCCCGCTTGCCTTGCCACATGGCGTGCCCAGCGCTTTCTGTGGCCCAAGCCCCTTGCCTGCGCACCCTGGGATATCGGCAGGCGTGCCATTCCACTGGGAGGCAGCAGCGGTGTGCAGGGGCTGGGCTGGTGACGGGCGGCGGCAGGCGCCGCCCATGCTCTAGGGGATGGGAGACGCCAGCGACGCCGCTCCCTGCCTCTCCTGCCCCTGCAGGCAGTTGTTGCCGCGCCAGAGCAGCCATGCTGCCGAGTGATTGCTGACAGGTGCTGCCCACCAGCGAGCACGCGCATGGCAGCCGCGCGGCCGCCGCGGCGCGCCCACCGCCGCCGCATCCAGCCCGCCCCCGCCCCGGCACGCCTGCTGCTGGCGGCGGCGGCCCTGGTGCTGGCCACGCTGGCCGCGCCTCGTCCCGCGTCCGCCGCCATCGTCCCGGGGGACAAGGCCGCGCTGCTGGCGTTCAAGCAGGGCTTGACGGCTGAGGGCGGGGACCTGCTGTCCACCTGGGTGCCCGCCACAGACCCCTGCCTGGACGGCTGGACGGGGGTGCGCTGCAGCTGCCACGACTTCTTCGCAGCGCCGCAGGACGGCAACCAGTCGCAGGTGGGGCGGCCACGGTGGTGGCGGGGTGGAGGAGGAGGCGCGGCGGGCGGGCTAGTGCGCAGTGTGCGGGAGGGATGCGTGCGCGTGGTCCATCCCGCCGCCGGCGCCTGCAGCCAGCCACACGCGCGCAGCGCTCACCGCCCCGCCCCGCCGCCGCCGCCGCCGCCGTTGCCGCCGCGCAGGTGTGCACGCAGCCGGCCTCGCTGCCCGACGGCCGGCGCGTACTGCAGCTGAACTTTGGGGACCCTCGCATCACTCAGTGGAACACGCTGACCGGCACCATCTCGCCCGCCCTCGCCAACCTGTCGTGTGCGCGCCCGCGGCCTCGCGAGGGGTGCCTGTGTGTGTGTGCGGCTGCGCCGCCGCCCGCTGGCTGCAGGAGCGCCAGCGGCAGCACGCAGAGCCGGCCCGCAGCGCTGCAGCGGGCAGCGGGGCAGCGGGCGCGGCGGCGGCGCTGCCGTGCGTCCGCCGGCCACGGGCCGGGCTTGTGCTGCAGCGACGGTCTTGCTTGCCCTCCTCCCAACCCCTTCCCTGCCCTCACCGGCCTGCCTGACCCCTCGCCCCCTCACCTCCGCAGCCCTGCGCGTGCTCAATTTCCACGCCAACCACCTCTATGGCTCGCTGCCGCCCCAGTTTGCCCGCCTGCGTGTGCTGGAGCAGCTGTGGCTGGGCGGCAACCGGCTGACCGGCTCGCTGCCGCCCTACCTGTCAGCCTTCCCTTTCCTGCGGTACGTGGCGCTGGACCACAACCAGTTCCAAGGTGGGTGAGCTGCCCGGCAGCTGCCGGCGGGGGCGCGGTGGTGTGGTGGGTGGGTGCGTGGGTGGAGGCCATTCCTTGCTTCTGTGCTGTAAGCTGTTAAGATGCAGGGGCCGGGGCACGGCTGCCGCGGCGTCGGTGTCATTGTGAGGCGCTAGTGTTGTCCAATCCGGCATGCGCCCCCCTGCCCTGCAGGCGCCCTGCCACAGCAGTGGTGCAGCGGCAGCTGGTGGCAGTTTGATGTGGAGGGCAACGCGGGTGGGCGGCCTGGCCCCGCTTTGTGCCCGCTGGTGCCTGCTGTTGCCTGCCATCGCCTGCTGCCTGGCTGCCTGAGGAAAGCGGCGCTGAGCTGTGCCGAGGGCGTGCGGCGTGCTCCTGCGCTGCGCCCGCCCTGTAGCCAACGGCCCTGCCCCTCCCTGTAGCCGTCGGCCCTGCCCTTCCCCCACCCCCCACCCCCACCACACACACACACCGCCCTGCAGGCCTGTGCGACGAGGTGCCCTCCTGCCTCTCCTCCCGCATCGCCTCCTTTGCCGGCACCTCGCTGATCGACTCCATCAACAATCAAGACAAGGGCATGGGTGGGTGGGCTGGGCTGGGCTGGGCTGGGCTGGGGGCGGCAGGGGGCGGGACGCAGCGTGGCGTGTGCTGCGTCTCCACTGCAGGACGGCTGGACATAAAAGACGGGGGCTGCGTGCTTGTGCTCCGTGCCGCCCCTCAGGCTGCCGCCCCTCGGGCTGGCGCCCCACCCCACTGTCACCCCTGCTCCTGTGCTCTCCCCTGACCCCACCCCACCCCCTCCCCACACACACAAGCAGGCGGCTACTGCGGCGTGGACCCGCCCACCTGCGAGCCCGACCTGGGCTGCCGCTTCCTGCGCCCCGACCCGCCCTTCTTCACCAACACATCCTCCATATCGTTCGCCTTCTCATCCTTCCACTCCCCTCGTGAGTGCACCGTTGCCGCGCCGCCTTGCTGGCCCTGGCTGGCCCTGCCTGGCTGGCTGGCCCCGCTGGCTGGCCCTGGCTGCAGTCTCCTTGCTGCGTGCGGGTGGCCTGTGCGGCTGCGGCGTGCTGTTGCGGCGGCTGGGCCTGGCTGGCATTGCCTGCCGTGTTGCCTTGGGTGCGGCCGGCCCCGACTTTGGCCCGCCCGCACGGCCCGGCTGCCGCCCACGCCGCCGGCCTGAGCGCTGCGCCCTGCCGCCTGTAGTGGGGGGCGGGACCGTGCGGTACCGCTGGGCGCTGGGCACGACACGGTGGGGGCGGGACGTGCTGGACTGGCAGGAATGGGCCGGCACCAACGCCACACAGACAGTGCTGGTGAGGGCCGTGGCAGGGCAAAGGCTGGGCGCATGCAGATCAGCCGCTCGAGCTGCCCTGGCGCCGCCGCCGGCTTCGCGGCAGCGCTCGCGGGCAGGGCAGCGCCCCCACGCGTGCCGCGCTGGCAGCATCTCGCCTCACCAGCGTGTGGCCTGCTGGTAGCACACCAGTCCCCTTGCGTTGGCCCTGTGTCGGCGTCGCGTTGGCGTCGCGTTGGCGTCGCGTTGACCTCGCATTGCCCTTGCGTTGACCGTCCCAGTTGCGTTGACCTCCTGCCGCAGACCCCCGCCGGCGGCGTGGTGAAGCGCGTGTACCAGGTGGAGTGGCCCCTCAACCAGATCTCCCTCACACCAGGGCAGCAGTACTATGTGACGGTACAGGGCAGCAACGACGCGGGTGCGCGGGGCGGAGTGGTCGGGTGCAGCCAACCCTCTCTGCTGCCGCCCGCGCTGCGCTGCGGCCGTGAGACCGCGGTCTTCGCTGTGCGTCCTGATTCCCTCGCGTCAGGCCTCTCCACGCCTCTGCACCCTGCCCTGGCCTGTGCCGCCGCCGCCGCCGCCCCTGCAGGCCAGCAGCTGGGCACAATGCTGAGCAGCCAGCCGGTGGTGGCAGACACCACGCCGCCGTACCTTCCCGACGGCTCCTCCGTGTACAGCGGGCAGGATTTCACCAACCAGGCGGTGCAGGTGCGGTTCTGGTGCGGTACGGGCGGCCGGCGCCTGATCTGGCGGGGGTGCCGGCGTGGAGGTGGCAGCGGCAGGGCACAGGGCTCCCATCCACGGCTGGGCCCGTCCCGCCACTCTGCGCACGCCGCTGCAGCGCTCCCGCTGGTGTGGAGGAGCTCTGACCCCGCTCGCCACCCGCCGCCTGACCGCCCCCTGCCCCCCTGCCTGCCTGCAGACTGAGGTGAATGCGCTGGCGGCCTCCTGGGACCCCTTCCAGGACGACGAGACAGACGTGGCATCCTACGGGTACCAGGTGCGTTTAGGGTTGGTGGGTGCTTTTAGGGTTGGTGGGTGCTGGGGTGGCAGGTGGTAGGTGGTGGGTGCTGAGGTGGTGGGTGCTGGGTGCCTTGTGGTGGGTACCGGGTGCTGGGTGCTGGGAGCTGGGTGGCAGGTGCTGCCGCCGGGCACGCCGCCTGGCCCTCAGCTGCGCATCCATTCCATGTAGCCTCTGTTTCCAACGCACCCATCAGCACCACCCGTCCAGACGACGCCCCCTGAACTGCGCCGTATCCCCCCCCCCCCCCCCCG
>NW_005435072.1:6339-11354 GCF_000147415.1 Chlorella variabilis | reverse complement strand
CCCGCCGTCACCAACAAGACCCAGGTGGGGCTGGCTGGGTGGCTGGGTGGCGTGGGGCGGCTGGGGTGCGGCCCTGGGGTGAGCCTGGGCATGGTGGGGAGGCGGGCGCGCACCTTTGCCCCCTTGCTGCTCGCACACATCCCCACCGCCCAGCACCAACCCTCCCCTCCCCTCCCGTCTCCTGCCTGCCTGCCCCCCTGTCTCTCCCGTCGCCCGCAGCTGGACTTTGACCCGGCTGCCCAGGGAGAGTTCCGCGTGTACGTGATAAACCTGGACCTGCAGGACGGGTGGGTGGGGGGCGGTACCGCCTTTTTACGGGCGGCAGCTGCAGCGGCGCCGGGATGCCTTCCTCTCGCTGCAGCCTGTGCAGGGCTGGTGGGCTGGGAGCGTGGCAGCGTGGCAGCCTGCTCATCAGCAGTGGCGCCTCCTGCCCTACCACACCCGCTGCCACACCAGCCGCACACCCTGCGCTGCCTGCCGCAGCTCCGCCTACTTCATGCGCATCTACGCCACCAATGGGGCTGGTCTGGAGGGGTTCAGGTGGGTGCTGCCCGGCCGCGCCTGGTGGGCCGGCACGGCTCGGTGCCGGTACAGGCGCACCCTTCCCTGTTTGGTGCGGGCCTGGCGCGCAGCTCGGCTGCCCCGCAGGCAGGGCCGGCAGGGAAAGAAACAGCGGCCTGGGTGGCCCTCGATCCGCCGCTGATTCGGTTGGCGCTCCCGCCGCCGCCTTCAAACCACTGCAGGGACGCCCCGCCCGTCACCATCTCCTCCGCCGGCACCTGCTCCTCCTCCGCCGTCTCGGTGTCAAAGGTGGGTGGGTGCGGGTGGGCATCAGCTCAGCTGGCCGCGGCCGCGTGCTTGCACCGGCCCGCCAGTCCGAGGGGCGGGATGGTGTGTGTGTGCGTGTGTGGAGCCGGTCCCTGACCCAGCCTCGGCCGGCTGCCGGCTGCCCCTGCCAATGAAGCCTGCCCGCTGCCCCCCTCCCGCCTCCCCTCCTGCCCCCCGCAGGTGGTCATCCTGGTGGCTGTGTTTGTGGGGGCTGCCTCCGCGCTGGTGGCGCTGGTCACGTACTGGCTGATGCGGGAGAGGTGGGCAGGGATGACGCGGGTGCTGGTCGGTGCTGGCAGCTGGCTGGCGGCAGCCCTTGCGATGCCGGGATGAGCTGTGTGCCGTGCCTTGCCCCAATGCACTGCGTCGCCACCTGCGCCGCCTCCCTCCGCGCCGCGGCTGACCGGCGCGCCTTCCCTCTTGCCCCTCTTCCCCCCGCCGCCGCACCGCCTGCAGCATGCGTCGCCACCAGGCGGCCCGCAAGCTGCAGCGCGGCCAGATGAAGAACTTCAAGTACCTGATGCAGAGCCTGGTGCAGCAGACGGGGGACGCGGAGCAGCGGCAGCTGGAGGAGCTGAAGCAGCTGCGGGAGCTAGCATTCGTGATCACAGACCTGGAGGCATCCACCGCCATCGCCGCCGCCGCGCCGCGCCAGTTCGAAAAGGTGGGCCCGATGCGGTCGTGTGTGCTGGAGCGCGCGGGGCAGGGGTGAAACGCAGTCGGCAGGGGTGGCGAAATAACCGTCTGTGAGGGCTCGCGGGGCAACCAGCGTGTGTTGCTAGCAGCACCCACCTCGTCGGCTGCCAGCCTGCCGGCCCACCGTACCGCCGTACCGTGCAGGTGCAAGAGATGCATGACAGCCTGATGCGGGAGCTGATCGGGCGGTACAACGGGTGCGCGGTGTCGGGTGCTGCTGGCTGCTGCTGCGCCGCGGGCCCGCGGGGCCTCACCCCGCCGGCTTCCCTAAGCACATCTAAGCGCTCAAGGCCCCACCACTCTCACCTGGCCTCCCAACTGTTGTTGCACCCCCTCCCAACCCACCCACACCCACACCCACACAGGTATGAGATCAACACCGAGGGGGACGCTTTCCATGTGGCATTCAAGGACGTGCAGCACGCGGTACTGTTCTGCATGGAGGTGCAGTACCAGGTGAGCGGCGGTACCGGGGGGCAGCACCGAGCCGAGGTGGGCGGCGGCGGGAGCGGCGGCGCTGGCTGGGCGCCCGCCGGGCCTGCCTGCCGCCTTCGCTTGCAGCGCTGTTAGCCTAAACTTGTTCGTGCCCATCTGCCCCTGCCACCACCACCCCACACACCCCCACTGACAGATGATGGAGCTGGAGTGGCCGCGCGAGGTGCTGCGCCTGGGGCCCTGCAAGGAGGCTAAGGCGCCGGACGGATCGCTGGTGTACAGGTGTGTGTGTGTGTGTGTATTAGGCAGGTGTGTGTTTTGGCAGTGTGCCTGTGTGCACGTGTGTGTTGCTTTGGAGGTGGTGTGGGTGTGTCGGGGCGTGGGGCACTGGGCGGGCCTGACCGCTTTGGAGTCCAGGGATGCGCAAGCAGCCGGGCGCGGCGACGTGAGGCTGCACGTGCCACCCGGCGGCGCCTGCCGTGCTGACGCCGCCGCCTGCGGTGTCGCCGCAGGGGCCCGCGCATCCGCATGGGCGTGCACTGGGCGGCGGAGGGCACGGTGGTGCAGCGCCTGCACCAGATCACCAAGCACCGAGTCTTCACGGGGCCCGCCTTCCAGGTGAGAGTGGTGGGGTGGAGAGCGGCTGGGGCGGCGCCCGTAAGGGAGCCCCGCTGCGGCTGCTGCTCCCGCGGCGCCGCCTGCCCGTATTGCAGGGGCAGCGCGGTCCCCCACGCTGCAGCTGTGGCCTGCTGCGTGGCTGTGCGTCCGCCCCCACACCACCCCTTCCCTCCCGTCTCAACCCCCACCAACACGCACTCCCTCTGCCCTGCAGGTGACGCGCGAGCTGTGCGAGGCGGCGCACGGCGGCCAGGTGCTGCTGAGCCACGAGGGCTGGGTGCACCTGCGACAGGTGGGTGCCAGGGGGCTGGGCGGGGCTGGGCAAGACGACGAGGAGGTTGCAGGGGGAGGCTGCATGCCGCTTTGCCTGACACGGCAGCGGGTGCAGGCTGACGCGCCTGGCAGCACCGGCGCCGCCCGCACGCGTGCATCTTGTGTCATGCCCCTCTTGTACTGCTCGGTGTGTACCGCAGGACATGGCTACCGCCGGCTTCCCGGTGGTGGAGCAGCTGGGGCAGTACAAGGTGGAGTCGTGGCCGGCGCCCATCTGGGTGTACCAGGTGAGGCAGCTGCCGCCGCCGCTGTTGGCGCTGCTGCAGCTTCCGGCTTGATCCCCCCTGCCGCTTGATCCGCGGCCGCCTGCCCTCCCCGCCCTCTGGCTGGAGGTCCTTCCCCCCACCTGCACCGTCACCTTCCCTGAGCCTGTACCTTCCACCTGTCCCGCCCCCGCAGGTCACCCAGCTGCTGGGCCGCCCGCTGCACCGCCAGCCGGGCCCCCTCAACTTTTTGGAGGCGCTGGAGGCGGGGTGGGGCATGTCCATCACGCGCCCGCCCCAGCCCCACGGGCCCAAGGGCCACCTGTCGTTCGTGGCGGCGCGCCTGGGTGGGTGCTGGGTGGTGGGATGGTGGGTGGGTGGCGTGAGTGGGTGTGGGTATGGCGGTGGATCAGTCGACCGGCGGGGGGGCGCTGCAGGCTGCTGCCCTCTCCCCGCTCCGGCTGTTGGCTGCCGCGCGGGCGGCGTCTGGGCCCCCGCCGCCCGCCCCTCCTTATCTCCACATGCCGCCCTGCCCCCCACCCCCCTGCCTGCAGCCCTGGAGGCGTGCCCCGGCGGCAGCAGCGGCACGGGGGAAGCGTCTCCGCCTGTGGCCAAGCGCCTGCACGAGGTGCTGGCCACGGTGGCCATGCAGTTTGGCGGCTACATCTTCCGCCTCAGCGAGTCGCAGGTGGGGGGCGGCGGCGGCGGCGGCGGTGGTGGGGGCGGCAGTTGGTGCAGTTGGTGGTGGTGCCGCAAGCCCCTGCACAGGCAAACTGCTGCAGTCCCCCGCTGTACCTACGGCGCTGCGTGGCTCAGGCCCCCCTGCCAGCCTCACTCCCCCCCCGCCCCCCCCCGCCCCCCGCACCCCCTTGCAGGCCGCCTACCTGCTGTCCTTTGCCTCTGCCTCCGACGCCGTGCGCTTTTGCCACTCCGCCCAGGCGCTGCTCATGTACAGTGCATGGGGGCAGGACAGCCTGGACTTCTGCGGCAGGACAGGTGGGTGGGTGGTGGTGTGGTGTGGGTGGCGGTGTGGGGTCTGGGCTGCATCTGTGGTTTAGGTCAGCGCATTGGTGGGGCATTGCACGCTGGTGGGCTGCAGCTGCAGGGAGCTCCAGAGGGTGCCTGAAGAGAGGAGGGGCCTGCCCCGGTTGGGGGCGCCTGCCTGCCTGCCTCTGAGCCTCCCCCCTGGCCTCGCCCGCGCGCAGAGCTGGCACCCGACGGCAAGCCTGTGTTCAAAGGGCCGCGGGTGGCCATGGCGGTGCACCAGAGCTGCGAGTTCACCGCAGTCAGGTGGGCGGGTGGTGTGGTGCGGGGGGAGTAGGGACGGTGTGTGCCGGCGCCTGCTGTGCGCTGGCCATCCAGTCCTTGCAACCCTACAACTCCTGATGTGCCCCCTTGCACCCCATCAGCCCCGCCTGCCCCGCCCCGCACCCTCCTGCCGCAGCGTCCCACGCCAGCAGGCGGCCGCCGACGACGTCACCACAGACTACCTGGGCACAGCGGTGGAGCGGGTGCAGCAGCTGAGGTGCGGGGCCGCGTCTGTGTGCTGCAGAGGCGGCAGCCCGTGCAGCCGGCCTGGCGGTCGGCCCGAGGTGCCTGCCTGTGGTGCGGGGCTCCTGGGCTTGCCCCTGTGTTTCGGCGAGCAGCGGCTGCTGGGCTGCCTGCCTGCTCACCCCGCCCCGCCTCCTGCTTTGCCGCCTGCCCTGCTCTCCCCGCCGCAGCGAGGCGGCGCACGGCGGCCAGGTCATTGTGTCGGAGAAGGCGTGGGCGGCAGTGCAGGACCAGCTGCCCGGCCAGCCGCACGTGAGCGCCGCGCCGCCGGTACCGCCTCTGTCGCAGCAGCCCGCGGCTGCTGCAGCGCCTCGCCACCCACTGCTGCCGAGCAGCTTCTGCCGCCCGCGA
>NW_005435072.1:4968-6289 GCF_000147415.1 Chlorella variabilis | reverse complement strand
CGCCCCATCCATCCCCCACCTCACGCTCATAGTCCCCCCCCCCCCCCCCCCCCCCCCCCGCCCGCCCCCGCCCCTGCAGGTGGTCAGCCTAGGCAGCCACCTGCTGGATCCGTCGCCCTCCTCGCCGCCGCTGCTGCTCATGGAGGTCATGCCGCAGGGTGGGCGCTGCGCCTGCGCCTGTGGCTGTGGCTGCGGCTGTGTATGCGCTATGCGGGTGCTGGGTGTGAGGGGCGAGGGCGCTGCGGCTAGCACCCACACAGCCCAACGCCGCCAGCCAGCAGCCCTGCCGCCTACACCTTCCGACCCCACCCGCCCCGCCCCGCCCTCGCAGTGCTGCTGCGCCGCACCTTCCCGCCGCCCCGCACCCTGGGCATGGTGGAGCCGGGCTACCGGGACGCCCCCGCCGCCGACGAGGCCGTGGCCTTTGTGTATGTCAAGGTGGGTGCTGGCGATGGTGGTGGTGGTGGGTGCTGGCGGTGGGTGGTGGTGGGTGCTGGTGGTGGTGAGTGCTGGCCCGCGTGCCTGCACCTGTCCGCCTCGCTCACTGCCCAAGTGTGGCGCCCAGCTTGCGTAACCTTTGCCCCCTGCCGGCGTCTCCTCCCGCCTGCCCGCCTGCCCTGCCTTGCACCAGGTCAGCAAGCCCGCCGAGGTGGCGGAGGCGGAGCAGGTGCGGTCCGGTGTGAGTGACGACACCATCCTGCGCGTTCTCACCGCGTACAACGTGGCGCTGGGCAAGGCCACCAAGCTGATGCGGGGGCTGCTCAGGCAGTACAGGTGATGCCGCGGTACCGGTACAGGCTCTGGATGGCGGACGCGGAGGCTACCGCTGAAGGGTGCTGGGTGCCGGGTGCTGGGTCCTCCCGGGCGGCGGTACCGCCACCCACCCGCCGCGGCCGCCCCACCACCGTGTCCTGCTGGCGCCCGCCTGCCCGCCTGGCTTGCAGGGGGTATGAGTGCAAGGAGCCGGAGCCCGGCAAGCTAACCCTGGCCTTCCGCCAGCTGGAGGACGCGGTGGCCTGGGGATGCGCTCTGCAGCAGGAGCTGCTGGGATTCTCCTGGCCAGACACGGGTGGGCCTGGGACCACCGGGGCTGGCGGGGCGGGGGCAGGAAGAGCGCACCGCCCGCTGCCCTGATCTCGCTGCCTCTGCCTCTCTGCCCCGCCCGTCGCGCCCGCCCACCTGCCTGCCTGCCTGCGCCCACGCCTGCCTCACCTCGCCGGCGCCGCCCGCCCCGCCCCCCCCTTCAGTGCTTGAGTGGGATGAGTGCCGCGAGGTGCGCCACCACGACTCCACCAACCTGCTGTGGCGGGGGCTGCGCGTC
>NW_005435072.1:2774-3780 GCF_000147415.1 Chlorella variabilis | reverse complement strand
TGCTGGGGCAAGGCAGCAGCAACTGCACAGCGGGGTGGGTTAAGGGCGTGCCTGCGGCAGTGCTGCCACAGGTCGGGCGGCAGGGGGCGTGCAGGCTGGCGCTTGGCCGCCCGCCCCGCCCCTCCCTGCCGACGCGTGTGTGCCATGCCGCACCGCCGCCGCCCGCCGCGCGCCCGCAGGGCTCCTTTGCCAGCATCCGCACCCCTTCCCTCAAGCGCGGCGCCAGCTTGCAGCCCGGGTCTGGCGGGCGGGGGCGCCTGCGCGCGCACATCCTGGCGCACGGCGCGGCGGCGGGGGGCCTGGGCAGCCGGCGGCACAGGTGGGGTGTGTGGTCGGCTCGCGGTGTGTGTGTGCAGGTGGGGGCGCCGCCCTCGCGGTGCGCCCCTCCTGCCGCGCTGCTGTGCAGCCTGCCCTGCCGCTGGCGAGCCGGGCCAGTGCTGCTGTGTTGTTCTGTGCTGCCGCGCCGTCGCTGCGCCGGTCGCCGCTGATCCTCGGCCCCCTGCTCTGCCCCGCCCCGCGCCTGCCTGCCCTGCAGCGTGGAGGGGATGGGGGTGGAGGAGGCGCACCTGGTGCAGTTTGGCGACGCGGCGCACGAGGCCAGGTGGGCGGCGCTGCGCTGCCATGTGCCGGGCATACACCCACACCAAAAGTGCATGCCTGCTGCATGCTGTGCCACGCTGCGCTCGTGCTTCTCCTCGCCTGCCGCCTGCCCCCCACACCGAGCGCGTGGCTGTGTGTGCTGCCTGCTTGCGCTGCAGGAGCTACAGCGTGGCCTCCAGCGGCGGCTCGCTCATGCGCGGCGGCTGGCTGGGCGCGCTGGGGGCGCGCATCTCGGGCGCGCTGGGCAGGCGCAGCGTGCAGTCGGGGCACCCCTCTGAGCTGGGGAGCCCGCGGTCGGGTGGGTTTGGGGCGCCTGCACGGCCGCCGCTGTGCCTGCAAGCAGCTGCGTGGGTTCTGGTGGTGTGTGGGTCTGCGGGCTGCCCACCACCTGCACCCCGTGCAATGC
>NW_005435072.1:1767-2724 GCF_000147415.1 Chlorella variabilis | reverse complement strand
GCCGCGGCCGCCACGATCCCCCGGCGGCAGCACCCCGCTGGGGGCCCAGCACAGCGACGCCAACTCGCCGCCGCTCACGGGTGTGTGGGAGCGGGCTGTGCGGGGTGGGGAGGAGCGGGCCGGCAGCGCCTGGCACATGGTGTGAGCTGCCCACAGCTCCCCAGCCCTCAAAGGTCAAATCTTGCCTGCCCGCCTGCCCGCCTGCAGCCACGCGGCTGCGGGATGCCGCCGACTGGAGCTACCCCGGCAGCACACTGACCACCCCCACCACGCAGGCGGCCGGGTGGGTGGCTGGCGGCTCTGCTGCTCTGCTGCTTTGCCGCTGCTGGTCGGAAAGCGGCGCCCGGTCCACTGCTGCCAGATTGCTGCTGCTCTCCTGCTGGCTTGGCTGGCTGTTGTGGTGACGCGTGCTGGCCTGCGCCCCTGAGCCACTCATGCTCCCCTGGTCCCCCCTGCAGCGGCGGCAGCGAGGACCCCTGGGATGCGGGGCTGGCTATGGAGGCTGCCCTGGGTGGGGCTGAGGGGCTGGCGCCCGGATCATCGCATCCGCCCCCCCCGCAGCGCCAGCTGTCCAGCGGGCTGCCGCCGCGCGGCCCGCCGCCGCCGCACCACCACCAGCACCGCGCCTCCAGCGCCAGCAGCGCGGCACTGGATGCGGCGCTGGCCGGCGCCTCCAGCCGTGAGCCCAGCCAGGCGGGGCTGCTGCCCGCGGGGCGCACCAGCAGCAGCAGCAGCACGCCGGCCTTCCTGGAGGCGGTGGAGGCGGAGGGCATAGTGGCGGCAGTGCAGGCGGCTGCAGCACACCCAGGCGCTGAAGTTGCCAGCACCGCAGCGAGCGGAGGCAGCGACAGCGGCAGCGGCAGTGTGGAGGCGCCGCCGGTGCCGGCGCTGGGCGTGCTGCCGCCCTGGCAGTCCCCTGCCCGCATCGCGCCAGCGGCAGCGACCGTGCCGCCGCTG
>NW_005435072.1:0-991 GCF_000147415.1 Chlorella variabilis | reverse complement strand
CAGGGGCTGACCTTTGAAACCTTTGGGCTGGAAAGCCCAGATACCATCACTCCCGGCCTGCAGTATGCACGCCAGGTGGCGCAGCTGTTTGTGGAGGGGAGGCGGCGCAGCCACCCAGGCGGCCTCGCAGCTTCCATTGCCGGCACTGGCAGCAGCGCCAGCAGCCTGAGCAGTGCAGCGGCAGGCAACAACTCCGTGGCGTCGGCGGCAGCACCGGGGCACTCCCCCTGCAGGCTGGGCCAGGCACCCGCAGTGCCTGACGCTGGGGCTGGTGGTGGCGGCGGCGGCGTTGAGAGCCAGCAGCAGCAGCAGCATGCCCACCGCCCTTGGCGGCCGCCCAACCCCACCTAGTCAGAGATTGAGTGCTCTCTATGTTTCTGGTTCAGCGTTTGATCATGTTTGCTCATGTGCCTCCTTGTTTAGGGTGTGCAATGATCTTGAGAGACAGACAGAATGAAGGGGGCGATGACCTGGCAACCATTAAGAGTCCGGATATCCAATGCTGCATCGACTCGCGGATTAGCAGGGGAGCACCGATTTAGGGTTTTTAGGGTTTAGGGTTTAGGGTTTAGGGTTTTTTAGGGTTTAGGGTTTAGGGTTTAGGGTTTTAGGGTTAGGGTTTAGGGTGTAGGGTTTTTAGGGTTTTTGGGTTTAGGGTTTAGGGTTTAGGGTTTAGGGTTTAGGGTTTAGGGTTTAGGGTTTAGGGTTTAGGGTTTAGGGTTTAGGGTTTAGGGTTTAGGGTTTAGGGTTTAGGGTTTAGGGTTTAGGGTTTAGGGTTTAGGGTTTAGGGTTTAGGGTTTAGGGTTTAGGGTTTAGGGTTTAGGGTTTAGGGTTTAGGGTTTAGGGTTTAGGGTTTAGGGTTTAGGGTTTAGGGTTAGGGTTTAGGGTTTAGGGTTTAGGGTTTAGGGTTTAGGGTTTAGGGTTTAGGGTTTAGGGTTTAGGGTTTAGGGTTTAGGGTTTAGGGTTTAGGGTTTAGGGTTTAGGGTTTAGG
>NW_005435073.1:1236195-1237014 GCF_000147415.1 Chlorella variabilis | reverse complement strand
CGCCACCACCCACCCCCTTTCCTCCCCACCCCCACCCCACACCCCGCAGGCGCCGACCTGGCCAACCTTCTGAACGAGGCCGCCATCCTGACTGGTCGGCGCAACAAGGAGGGCATCAGCCAGCGCGAGATTGACGACTCCATCGACCGCATCGTGGCGGGGATGGAGGGCACCCCCATGACAGACGGACGCTCCAAGATGTTGGTGGCATACCATGAGGTGGGCTGCGGGTGGTGGCGGTGGCAGTGGTGGTGGTGGTGGCGGGTGGTGGTGGTGGCGGGTGGTGGTGGTGGCGGCTGGATGTGTGTGCTTAGGGGCTGGAGCGCAGGGCTGGAGCGGTGTGGGCTGGGCCAGGGCAGGCGATGCAGCAGCCGCTGCCGCAACGTGCGCTTTCCTTTTCCGCAGCCTGCGCCCCGCATCCCCCCGGCCCCGCGGCCGCTGCCTCAGCCCCGTCTCACCCTGCCCGCCGCCATCCACGCGCCTGCCTGCCTGCAGGTGGGCCACGCCGTGTGCGCCACCATGACCCCCGGCCACGACCCCGTGCAGAAGGTCACCCTCATCCCGCGCGGCCAGGCCAAGGGCCTCACCTGGTTCATCCCAGGTGAGCGCGGGGCCGGCTGCAAAGGGCAGGCCTGCGGGTGCAGGGCAGAGGCAGGCAGGCGGGCGGGGCGAGGCGGGGCGGGGCACAGCACGCCGCGCGCGGCCTGGCAGCGCAGCAGGCGCAGCAGGAGCTGCAAACCCGGCTCAGCGCGTGCGTGCCCTCCCCTCCTGAACCACACCCCGCCCCTCCCTCCCTGCCCCTCCCTCCCCTGCAAACAA
>NW_005435073.1:1235681-1235904 GCF_000147415.1 Chlorella variabilis | reverse complement strand
GCTGGGCTGCGGCCGCGTAGGGGCCTTCGCTGTGCGCGCCTGCCCCTGCCCCTGCCCCGCTGCCTGCGGCTCCCAGGTCGGGCGGCGCTGGAGCACCACACTGCGCCCTAACCCTGCCCCCTTTGTTGTCGCTGCCACCTTGTGTTGCTGCTGTCGCTGTGTGCTGCCGCGCCCTCGCGCCCCGCCCCCTCACAGCCCTCCCCCCTGCCCCTCCCCCGCCCCG
>NW_005435073.1:1234783-1235631 GCF_000147415.1 Chlorella variabilis | reverse complement strand
CGATCCCGCCCCCCGCAGGTCAGCAGCATGGCTCGCGCCATGGTCATCAACTACGGCTTCTCGGAGATCGGCCCCTTCTCCCTGCTGGACCCGTCCGCGCAGGTGGGTGGCAGTCCGCGCGCCTGGTGGGCGCACTGGCCTGGCCTGCGCGCCTGTGGTCTGGCCTGGCCCGGCTGGGGGGCGCAGGGGCCGGCAGGGCCTGCGGGGGAGCGGCGCAGGGCTGGGGCGGCCGATGTGCGCCGACGTGCGGCGCATGTCGCCCTCGTGCAGCGCAGGCCCTGCCATGCGCCCACCGCAACTCCACCTGCCGCTCCACCTGCTCTCACCGCCGCCCTTTCCTCCCTCCTTTCCTCCCCTACGCTTTCCTCCCACCGCAGAGCCAGGACATGATCATGCGCATGATGGCGCGCAACAGCGTGAGCGAGAACCTGCAGCAGAAGATTGACGGCAGCGTGAAGAAGATTGCCAACGAGGCGTACGAGGTGGCGCTCAAGCACATCACGTGAGACCCGCCCCGCCTGGCCTGCGCGTGTCTTACTGTTGCGTTCGCGATCGCGGCGGCCAGTGGAGCATGCCCTACCCGTGCGCTTGCTGCCTTCCGCCCCCGGCTCACCCGCCTGCCCCGCCCACCTGCCCTGCCCCGCCCCTCCCCGCAGCGAGAATCGCGAGGCCATGGACCGCATCGTGGAGGTGCTTCTGGAGCAGGAGAGCATCACCGGAGACGAGTTCCGGGCGCTGCTGTCGCAGTACGCGGCCATCCCGCAGGAGAACCTGGATGCGGTGGCGCGCCAGAAGCAGCCTGACGCGGAGCTGCAGCTGGCGTGAGGGCCTCCCTCACGGAGGCCCTC
>NW_005435073.1:1225672-1230677 GCF_000147415.1 Chlorella variabilis | reverse complement strand
GTGGGGCGCATGTGGGGGCCATGCCAGGCTGGGGTGGCGAAGAGGGCTGTCGTGCGGTGGCGGGCGGTTGCTTGGGAGCGCGTGTTTGCTGGCTCGCCGCGCCGACCAGCGCCCCGTTCGGCTTGCCCCCCCGCCTCCGCCCCTCAGGTGCACGGCGACTACAGCGCCGAGGCCGCCGCCGCTGCCGCCGCGTCTGAGAAGATTGAGCGGCCCGCGGAGGAGGTTGTGGGCCTTGCGCCCGAGGAGGCGGCCGCCTGAGCAGCCCACCCGCCGCGGCGCACGGCGCGGGGCTCTGGGAGAGCCCGGGCCGGCGCGCAGCGGCAGCAGCAGCTGGGGATGATGGCTGATCCCATGGGATGAGCGGCGCCCGGCGCCTCCTTGCTCGGGGGGGCCGGGCTCGTCGCCAGTTAGCCGTGCCAGCGGCGGGCGCGGGCGGTGCCGCCCGCCGCGGCACCCGGCGGCAGGCAGCCTGGGCCGCCGGGCGCGCAGAACCTGCATGCATGCGTCCCGCGCTGCGTGTAACACAGCTGAAACACCTGGCAGGCGCAGGCGGGGCAGAGCAGAGCGACGGGAAGTGCAAAGCAGCGGCGGCCGCGCACTCTGCGCTGTGGCGGCGCGGCTGCACATGCCTGGTCCGCTCCTCGCTGCATGCAGTCTGCACCCTGAGGTTCTGCGATCGCGCCAGGAGCAGGAGGATGTCGGGCCTGCGCTCTTTTCTGCACAGCACCTACAAGAGCGCCGCGGAGGCCGTGCTGCCTGCCCGATCGCAGTCGGCATTCAAGGAGAAGGGGGTGAGGACCTGGAGGGCACGGGCTGGGCCCAGTTGCGCAGCAGCGGAGCCAGTCCTCCCGCCGACACCGTTTTCAGCTGCCCTCCACCACGCCCCGCCGCGCTCCCGGCCGCAGGTGCTGACCCCCGAGGAGTTCGTGGCCGCGGGGGATTACCTGGTCCACACATGCCCCACTTGGAGCTGGGAGGCGGGCGACGCCAAGAAGGCCCGCCCCTTCCTGCCGCCCACCAAGCAGTTCCTCATCACCCGCAACGGTGGGTGCCTTGCAGCGGGGTTAAGGTGCACTTGGACAATGCTGCTGCTGGTTCTGGCAAGGCTTTCCATGCAGCCTGGGTCAGGCAGGGTCTAGCGATGAGAGTTTCCCGCCGCCGCCAATGCCGCCCCGCTGCTGCCGCCCCGTGGCGGCGGGAAGGCGCCCTGTGCAGCCAGCCTGTCACCCTGAGGCCCTGGGACGGCTTTCCAGCGCATGCACGGCTGCCTGCCTGCCCTTCCCAACCTGCCCGTGTCCCCTGCGGGGTTGGGTGCAGTGCCCTGCCTGCGTCGCGCGGCGGCGGTGGAGGAGTATGGCGAGAAGGAGGAGCAGGAGGTGGAGGCGGATGAGGAGGGCGAGGGCTGGCTGACGGCGGACCAGAGCTCGGCGGGCCGCGCCGCGGCGGGCACCACCACCACCAACGCAGAGGGCTTTGAGGAGATTCCCGACGTCGAGGAGGAGGCGGGAGGAGGGGAGGGCGGCGGCGTGGCGGATGCGGCGGCGGCCAGCGCCAGCGATGGGGGGGCGGCGGGGCCAGGGGGAGACGAGGATGTGCCTGACATTGATGACCTGGATTTGGAGGATGAGGAGGAAGAGGACGAGGTGGGTGCGCCCGGGACTGGGGGAGAGGGAGAGGCACTGATGTGGAGGAGTGTCGGTCGCTCGCCGGCGCCCTCCCTGCCTGCCCAGCCAGCCGGCTGTGGCGTGCGTGCCTGTGCCTGCGCTGTATGGGGCCCCGGCGGAGCAGCGGTTAAAATCTGCCCGCCCGCCTGCCCCTGCAGGCGGCGCTGCGGCCGGCGCCCACAGCCGGCGGCGGCGGCGGCGAGGAGCACATTGTGCGCACCCGCACCTACGATCTGCTCATCACGTACGACAAGTACTACCAGGTTGGTGGTACCGCATGAAGGGTACCAGAGGGGGAAAAGTACCATGTGGTACCGCCCTAGGTGCCTGCACATTGCTCTGCTCGTTCACCTTCCTGTGGGGTGCCTCGGCCTTGCCTGATTGGGACAGGAAGCCCGTGCGGCTGCGCCTGGGCTGTGCCTGCTTCACAAATCGTGTGCCGCCCCGCTGGCCCCCTGCAGGTGCCTCGCTTCTGGCTGATCGGATACGACGAGGACCGGCAGCCGCTGACGCCAGGGCAGGTGGGCGGGCGGCTGGCGTGTAATCGCGCGGTGGCGCAGCGGTGTGCTGCGGCCCATGGATCGACGATGAGATGGTGGTGGTGCGATCTGGGCTGCGTGGCAGCACGCCACGCCCCCATGCCTGGCGCAGTGGTTTCTGCTGCCATGCCGTGCATGGCTGGGCTCACCAAGCCGCTCCTGGCTGCTGCTGGGGGGCAGGTGCTGGAGGATGTGTCTGAGGAGCACGCCCGCAAGACGGTCACAATGGAGCCGCACCCTCACGGCGGCGTCACCGGCGGCGTGCAGGTGGGGAGAGCCGCATGTGCCGCTGCGCTGTGTGCGTGGCCCAGGGCGCGCACGCATGCGGGCACCTATTGGCAGCAGTGCTGCGGAGCGCTGGAGGCTCGGCGGTGGCCCCTTCTCGCGGGCGACCACGCAACATGCCCTGCCGCGCCTGCCCCTCGCCCTCACCGCCGCGCCGTGCCGCGCCGCTCGCTGCCGGGCCCGCAGGCCGCCTCCATCCACCCCTGCCAGCACGCCAACGTGATGCACAAGCTGGCGGAGCGGGTGGCGGGGGAGGAGGGGGAGTTCAGCGCGGAGCGGTGAGGGCTGGCAGCGGCCGGCGGGCCGTGCGTGTGTAGCAGTGGCTGCGGCGCGCTGGGCTGGGTGGCTGGGTGGCTGCGTGCGTGCCCCGGCGCCGCCGCTCCCTCCCCGGCGTGTCCCACTCACGCTCTGCTGCCCCGTGCCGCCGCGCCGCTCCCTCCCGCCCACCGCCTCCCCCCCGCAGCTACCTGGTGCTCTTCCTCAAGTTCATCGCCTCTGTGGTGCCCACCATCGAGTATGACTACACCATGGCTGCGGGAGGGGGTGCGTAGGCACTAGTAGGGGGCACACACACACACATATGTCGCACACACGCTCCACAGGAGGCAGCCCACCCCGCCAGCAGCAGTAGCAGCGAGGGGAGGAGGCGGAGGTGCCCACCCGGGCAGCCTAGCCCGCCGGCGGGAGCGGCAGAGAGGCGGCAGGGCTGGGGCGAGCGGCTCGGCGGCGGCGCGGCGGGAGCTGGTGCTGCCGCCAGAGCTCCCGTCCGTGTTGTACACTATATCTGTAGCATAGTGCATTTCTGTATTTTGGCTGCCGACTCGCCACGGCATTGTGATAGTGCAGTTCATCAACAAACACAGGCGACTGCCGTGTCGGTGACGGCGCGGTACAGCTGCAGGGATGTGGTCATGCAGGCTCACCCAGAATAAATGCCGCGCCCGTCGCCGGCCCTGCTTATGCTGCTTTCAAAGCCTATTTCAAACCCTGTTCCACAAGGCTGCAACTCCCACAAGGCTGCGTTCCGGAAGTTGGTGAAGCGCGACCCCGAAGGAAACCCAAGCCTACATCCTTGATACGAGCTCCCTGTGGCTACCGAACACGCATATTGCTTGCGGCAAGCGGTCCGACACCAGCTCGCCCGCGCTCTCCGAGCTCACGCTGCGTCCACAACTCCATGGCGGTCCCAGCAGTGCTTTTCGTTTTGGTTCTAATCTCCCTTGCTACTGCCGATGCGGCCGGCAGCGGCCGGCGGCCAGGGGACGGCTCCCGCCGCGGTTTGGTCGGGGACGGCGGCGCCGGCGGGGCCTCGCCGTCGCGCAGGCTGCTGGGAGGTGGTTTGAATGACACTGCCACCGCTGCTGGAGCTGTAATATTGGAGACACCCTGCCCCTCAAGTAAGTGCCAGAAGTTTCGCTCCGCTTGCCCAAACCAGGCGCCTCGCAGTCCTCGCCGACTCGCCGCACCTCCTGCCTTCGTCTTCCAGGCCAGGTGTGGTGCCCTGCCCTGAGCAGGTGTGTGTACGTGGATGCCTACCCGGAAGAGGACTGCTGCACCTTGTGCGGGGATGAGTGGAAGGGACTGGTGTGTGGAAAGGACCACACGTGCGTCTGCAAGCCGGGTAAGCCCGCCAGCAGCATGTCCCACTTCCCACCCGGCAGGCGCTCCTGGATTTGGGCAGTTCGTCCATTCACTATCAATAATGGCCATCTCAGCTCGAGCTTTGGTGGCTACAAGCATGCGATCCCCCTTGCTATGTGCAGGCTACACCCCTGCTGTTGCTTACGGGGGACGGAAGTCGTGCCTGAGGGACGGGACCCTGGGCGACCTCGAGGAGTGCGCGGCCAGCAGGCAATGCCGCAGCGGCCGCTGCGCCCCGGTGCTGGTGGTTGATGTGATGTCCAACCTGTGCCTGTGCTCCGGTAGGCGACGTGGCGCTGCTGGCAGGGGAGCGCCAGGGGTGCCATGCCATGCCAATGCACGACCCACACCCTGTGTTACCCTGTGTTACAGTCACCCCGCTATGATAGGCCGCGTGAGCAGACCTTGGGCAGGGGGCACACGTGATCAAGGGGCATCAAGAGAGGGGGTGGACCATGGAGCACCCTCTCCATGGCTCCGACCACCCTCCCCCCAGCTGAGCGTCCCAGGGTCACCCCACCCTGGCCCCGCTCCCCGTCCTGCCGGACACGCAACCCCCACAACGTGGTGGGGGACGTGGGGATCCTTAGCAGCTTAGGCCTGCCAGGCCGACGGGTGCCGATGCTGGTGCGGGCTCCCGGCGGCAGGCAGCGCCGCCGCCGGGCACTCAAATGGCATGGGGCACATGGGCCCCCATGCCCGCACATCTCCCAGGCACATGAAAATACCAGAAGGCTGCACATGTAAGGGTGCAAAGTGGCCTGCCGCGGCGGTCGGCTGTGCCATTACTCAGTCAGCCGCCGCTACCGTGCCGGGCTTGGCGTTCCCATGCCAACATGCCGGCGTGCCATCGCGCAAGGGGCCAGTGAGTGTGTG
>NW_005435073.1:1206852-1221013 GCF_000147415.1 Chlorella variabilis | reverse complement strand
AGGCCCCCACCGGCCTCCAGAGCGAGCCCCTTGACCACGATATGGGGGAAATCGGGCCGCAGGGATGCCCGGGAGGCCGGGTTGCTGATCGGCTGCTGGCTGCGCTGCCCAAGGCTGGCTCCCTCGCTGCTTGACATGCTGATGGGTGGGTGGGTGAGTGTGGAGGGTGGGGGTGTGGGGGTGATCGGCGCGAGGCCGGCGCGATGGCTCTCTGTGAGCGGACGGGTGGGCTACTGTTGGCTATAATAGGCTATAATAGGCTATAATAGGCTATGTATAATATGTGCGTACACACGCACGACTGTGGTGGTGCACGCCCCCTAGTCAGCATGGTGGCCCCCGCACTCGCCGCTGCATCCACGCCCCCATGCAGCCGGCGAGTATTGCGACAACTACCGACCGTGGTGGATCCCTACCGACCCGCAAACCCAGTGCCTGCCCAAGACGGGCGCATTCCTGCCCGACGGCGCGGGCTGCTGCCACTCGACGCAGTGTGCGAGTGGGTCGTGCGATGCACGGCCGGAGGCAGACTGGCTGGACATCCAGAAGACGTGCCGCTGCACCGGAGGTGGGTGGCGGCACGGCGCTGCCTGCGCAGGGCTCCTGCAGGCACGCAGGCTGGGAAGTGCGGCGCCGAGCATGGTTTGGATGGCCGTGGTGCAGGGACCAGCTGGTGCCAGCCAGCGCGCACATGTGCGAAGCCGGGGAGCCTGGGGCACCTAAGGACGTGCTGCCAGGACTCGGACTGCCGGAGCGGGAAATGGTGAGGCGGCCTAGGTGAGGTCATGCTGGACGGGACTGCTGAGATTGCCTGCTGGCGGGGATGACTGCCTGCGGGTGCGTATCGAATGGGTGTCCCGAGCAGCATGTGCTTCGCCCCCGGGCTGCTTGCCCACGCAGCATGAATGTGACGGTTGACATCTTCGACCCATCCTGGGGCAGCGGCTACCCTGACAGGAAGTGTGCCTGCTCAAGTGGGTCGCAAGCAGCACGTGGCATCGGGGACGGGGATGTGGGCTGTAGCCCTGCCGGCCATGTGCCCGGGGCTGTGGAAGGCGGGGGTCGCCCACCCACAACCTCCCACTCGCGACCGCCAATGGGCATGGGTGGGGACACACCCTCGCGCTGCTGAGCACTGCTCCCCGCTGATCTTTGAGGCCTCTGCCTGCCTGCCTGCCTGCCTGCCTGCCTGCCGCTGCAGATGGCATGTACTGCAAGAACATCGAGCCTCGTGTCATCAATGGGATCAAGGTGGATGCTTGTCTGCCGCCAAACAAGCCCATCCTCCCAGCCGGCGCCGGCTGCTGCCACGGCTCGCTGTGTGCGACAGGGCGCTGCATCGCTCGACCCTGGGAGAGCCATGCAGACTACAGGGCCTGCACCTGCACCGGGAGCCCGCACCAGTATCGGCACCCGTCGGCCTGGCAGGCCTAAGCTGCTAAGGATCCCCACGTCCCCCACCACGTTGTGGGGGTTGCGTGTCCGGCAGGACGGGGAGCGGGGCCAGGGTGGGGTGACCCTGGGACGCTCAGCTGGGGGGAGGGTGGTCGGAGCCATGGGGAGGGTGCTCCATGGTCCACCCCCTCTCTTGATGCCCCTTGATCACGTGTGCCCCCTGCCCAAGGTCTGCTCACGCGGCCTATCATAGCGGGTGCGCACCCGCGTGCTGCCATGCACCAATTGGCAGGCGGAAGGCATCCGCAGATCGGGGAGCGCTGGGGAGATCCAGATGGCTGCCGCCCGTGCTGCAGCGTGATGAGCGAGCTGCCTGCCGCCTGGCTGTCCCTTGCTGCAGGGTCTGTCTGGTGCCAAGGAGTGACCTACACCGCAGGCAACGTTAGGGCCGGCAGGTGCTTGAAGGCAGGCAAGGTCAAAGACCTGAAGCTCTGCTGCACCGACCGCGACTGCGCCAGCAAGCAGTGCATCAGCGTCACAGAGGATGGCGAGAGGCACGGCATCTGCGCCTGCTCCCGTGAGCCCGCAGCGGCTGCGGCACGGCAACACAGCAGGCGCTGTGAGCCCGACACAGGACATGTCGTGGCAGCTGACCCGCGCCTGCTCTCGCTCTCCTGGCAGGTGGCAAGTTCTGTGCGAGGACGAGTTACTCCAGAGTCCCTCGTGCCATCAGGTCCGCGTGGGACCCATTCTGAGCGCTGGGGAGTCGTGCTGCTTCGATTCCCAGTGCGACACGGGGCGCTGCATCGCATGGCCGACGCCAGAGGACAAGAGCAACCGCGCGTGCGCCTGCAAGCCAGGTGGGTGGCGCTGGAGAGGATGACCAGTGAACCGGTGAGGGGAGGCGTGCTTGCATGCCTCTGCCTGCCACCGCCAGCACGGTCATGCGGTCTGCTGCCCGCTCGCTGCCTCCCGTGAAGCGTCTGCAGGCACAGCATGGTGCCCGTACCCTGTGGAAAGGTGCGTGGCTCCCGGCAGCCTGGCCGAGCTGGAGTCGTGCTGCAAGGATGCCGACTGCCACAATGGGCGGTGTGTGGCCGCCAAAGATGTGGGCCAGGAGACCCGCAAGATGTGTGCCTGCAACAGTGAGCGCTGCCTTGGCTGCCGGAGCAAGCCAGCCTGGGGTTGAGTGGCACGCCTAGCGCCAGCGCCCCGCCGTCTCTCGCCCTTGGGCACAGCTGACCGTGCCGTGCATGCTGCCTCGCAGGCGGCGAGTTTTGCATCAACTATAAGGCAGACTCGCCATACGAATTTTTCTGGAGGATGAATGTCCTGGCCACCAGCGGGCACTGCATCCCCACCGGCCTCAAGCTGCCCACCGGTTCGGGCTGCTGCAAGGACAGCCAGTGCGCCAGCGGCGCGTGCCGGGCGTTGAAGGAAGACTGGCTGCACCAGCCGGGCTGGAAGCAGTGTGTGGCCAAGGCGTAATCCCGGCTGCAGGGCTGTGCAGCCTGGTGGGGCATGGTTGGTGGTGCTGGTGGCGGGCAGGGGTGCTCCCTGCGCATGGGCGCCTGCGCGGGTGGCGCCGTCGGTTGGGGGCCGGGGAGGCGGCGATGCGCGCACACGCTGGATGTGTCCCTACTTCTTGCCGTTGCTTGACTATCGAGCTGTGGATTGATTTGTGAATCTGTAAGCACGAGGTGGAGGAAAGCACAGGGGGCAGCTGCGCGCCACCTGACGCAGGGCGGTGGTGGCAACCCCGGGCGACAACCCCCGGCAGCCTCCCAAGCCCTCTGCCAGCTTCCTTTTGTCATTCCTTCCCAGTTCTGCCAGATCTTCAGGTGGCAGGGAGCCCTGGAGAGCGTAATGGCAGTGTTGACGCAGGGTGGAAAGTCAGGATGGAAAGTCGGGCTGACCAATCTGGGAGAGTCTATAATCCCCCAACCAGCCCTTCACACCACCAAAACATCCTTTCCAAGCAGCCCACTTGCCCTCGAGCCCTGCCCCGCCCTGGGCACCTGCCAGACATCCCCCACCCCCGTCTGACACCCCCCACCCTCAGCCCAGCCACCGCGCCATGGCCCCCACGCGTGCCCAGCGGCTGCAGCCTGCCACTGGCAGCGCCAGCCTGCGGCTGGGCCTGGCCCTGGCAATGCTGGCGGCCACGTCGCTGCCGCAGCGTGCGGCCGCCGTCAAGGGCATCTCCGACTGGAGCCCAGGCCTCATCACCCACTTTGGCGGCAAGCAGGACGGTGAGCGAGCTGGGGAGGGGCTGGGAGGGCGGCAGCAGAGAGGGGCGGGGCGGTGATGTGGCGCCGGCCGGCGGCAGCGCCCGCCTTGCGATGGCGCCGCTCCGAGCGCTGTTGGCTGAGCTGCTGCCCCTTGTGCCCATCCCCATCTGCAGGCATGGACCCCAGCTCCCCCTCCTTTGGCACCAAGGAGGGCTCCTGCGGGTACGGCGTCATCCCCAAGGAGCAGGTGGGTGCTGCTGGACGGCGGCACACCCTTAACTCTCGTTTCCTGCCAGCAATCTGTCCTGCCTTGCATCGCCTGCCCTCCCCGGCACATGCCATGCCCCCGAGTGCTTGTGCAGGGCAGAGTCCCAGCCCATCTGCTCCTGCGTGCTTCCCCATCAGTCCTTCCCAGCCTCCCACCCCCTGCCTGCCTGCCTGCCACCCCGCAGTACCCCTACTTCTCCACCGCCGCCCTGGCCCCCTCCAACAAGTTCTACAAGGCGGACGAGCTGCACGGCTGCGGCCAGTGCTTCCAGATCCAGTGCGCGGACAGCCGCGGAGGTGAGCGCCGGGGCTGCGCAGCGCAGGGGGGCGGCCGCGCAGCATGCTCTTCAGAGCTGGCCGGCACTGCTTGGCACACTGTCGGCTCGTGCACTCCGTGCCCCCTGCTCTCCCTTCTGCAAGTGCCTCCCCACCCACCCCTGCCTCCCTACTCCCCCTGCCTCCCCACCCCTGCCACCTCCTGCCCCGCAGGCGTGTGCAAGACGGACGACGCGGGCAAGCCGCTGAGCGTGATGGTGATGATCAGCGACGAGTGCCCCGAGTGCGGCACAGACCACGTCGACGTGCAGTCCCTGGCCTTTGCCAAGGTGGGCCCCTGCAGGGCTGGCAGGGCGTGCCCTCAGGCAGCAGAGGGTGAACTGAACTTCAGATGCAGCAGCAGGGGAGCCCCGCCTGCGCAGCCCCGCCCGCAGACGCCACCCCGCCGCGCGCCAGCCCACTCGGCCACCGCTCCTGCCCCGCCTGCCTGCCCCCTGCCTGCAGCTGGCCAACCCCGACATCGGGCGCATCACCATGCAGTACCGCCGCGTGGAGTGCGCGCCACCCGAGGACATGCAGGTGGGGCTCACGCAGCCGCCCGCCTGGCTGCACCTCCTCCTCCCCTCCTCTCCACCTCTCCACCTCGCCTCGTCAGCTCATCCCTGCTTCACGCCCAACTGCGCCCATCCTCCTGCTCCGCTCCCTCCCCTCCACCCCCTCCAGGTCTCTGTCATGGACTTTGGCGGCGCCGGCAAGTGGATCCGCCTGGCCATCGACGAAACAGGGGGGCGTGCCGCCGTCAAGAGCGTGGCGGTCAAGGGCTCCGGCAGCAGCAGCTGGACCGAGATGACCAACTCCTGGGGTGCCACCTGGGAGCACCCCAGCGCCCCCGCCCCGCCCCTCTCCTTCAAGGTGGGGCTGCGGTGGCGGTGTGCGTTGCGCTGTTTGTGCCTGCTGGCTGGCTGGCTGGCCGGCTCGGAAGCCATCCCCCACCCCCTCCCAGTCTTCAACCCCTGACCCTCCACTCCCTGCTCCTCCCGCCTCTTCCCTCCCAACCGCCGCAGATTGTGGGCGACGACGGCGAGGAGGTGGTGGCCGCCGACGTGGTGAAGCAGAACGGCGGCATCAGCGGCGGCGCCAACGGCGAGCGCGCCACCTTCTCCTCCAACGTCCAGTTCACCATCACCGACCCCGCATTTGGCAAGGTGAGGCCAGGCACCGTGAGCTGCTGGCGGCACGACTGTGCCTGCCTACTGCGGCGGCCTGCAGCGGGCTGCCCTGCCCTGCACAGCCCTGCCCAGCCCCGCGGCCTTGCCAGCTACGGCCGGGAGGCTGAGGGCCACCCACCTTCTGCCCCATCTTACCTCTACCTCTACCCTCACCTGCCTCCCTGCCTCCTCACCTGCTGCCTCCCGCAGTCGGTCACCGCCTTTGACGGCCCCTCTGATCCCATGCTCATCACCTCTGACACCCCCGGCGCCGACGGCTCAGCCGGCGGCGAGGGTGCCAGCCCCGCCAACTCCTCGGCCAATGCCACCGCACCCGCCGCCCCATCCTCTGCCAACGCCACCGCAAAGGGCAGCCCCGCCGCCGAGGGCAAGCCCTCCTCTGCCTCCGCCTCCGCCTCCTCTGGCTCCTCCGGGAAGTGCCGCGACCAGCCCACCCCCGACGGCCACAGCTGCGCCCAGCAGAAGCAGTGGGGCAAGTGCGAGCAGGACTTCATCAAGGTCAACGGCTACTGCGCCGCCACGTGCGGCCGCTGCGGCGGTGCCGACTCCGGCAAGAAGGTGCAGGCGTACGCCGGGCCCGCCAACTCGGGGCGCAAGATGCTACTGCGCCGGTAGGCCCGCACCTGCGGCCCTCAGCTCCCTCCCCCAGCTCCCTCCACACAAAGGCCCCTTGTTTGATTTAGAGATCCCCGTACCCCAAGCCTAATTGCTATTCTTTTACCCCAATGAAACGTTTCTTCTTGCTTGCCTCCTGCAATCTTCTCCCTCTTGTGAGCCCCCCTTGTTGCGATTCGATGCCCTAGCGTGCTTTGACTTGCTTCCCTCTGCCTGGAGGCTCGCGAGCCGACCCACCCGCTACATCTTCCATTCCCTTCCACCCCTTCAATTCCTGCCACCTTCCTTCCCTGCCAATCAAGAGCTGCCTCGCATGCCATTCATTCCTGCCAGCCTTGCCCTGCCCCACTCACTCCCCTTTTTCCCTCAAAAGACTTGTGTGTGTGCATGGTTCCTTGTAAGCAGGCCAACCTCATTTCAGCAGGGGTGTAAGGAGGCCACCTCATTTCAGCAGGCCACCTCATTTCAGCCACCTCATTTCAGTGCGCTGCCAGAGGCCGCGCGCTGGGGGACCGCCTCTCCCGGTGTGGGAGGTGGAGAAGGGAAGGGACCAGGTAGGGAGCGTCCGCCACGCCTGGCCGCCTGGGGGGTGCCCGCTCCCCTGCTCGCCCTGCTGGCGCGCTGTCGCCGCCAGGTTGACCGGCGACCTGGCAGCGCCAGGCCATCTCCCGTGCTCCCCTGTGATGGATGGATGGCCTTTGGTCCTGCAACGAGCGCCATGGACAACAGTGACCTCCCAGCTCACCCCATTCCGTCCCTGCGGCAGACGCTGCGCAGCACGCAGCAATCTGATGGCAGCGCAAGCCACACGCAAGTGCAGCCCGAGCCGGAGGGCGCCGACACGACGCCCGAGACGGAGCTGCGAGCCGCGATTCAGGTCTACGCTGTGCAGGCGAGTGCAGGACGCAAGGCATGGTTTGTCAGAGGGGGCAACGTAGGCCTGAGAGGTGCCGCCCCTTTGACAGCTCGCTGCGGCGCCGCCGGCTGGCGCTGCCGCTCGCCGGTCCCATCGCTGCCCCTGCTCTTCGCTCGCCTCCTGTTCATTTCCCTTGCCACCCTCGCTGCCCCTGCTGCAGCCAGGACACTCGCCGGAGCCCTCTTCGCCTCCTTTTGTGGCCCTGAAAGCCCCGCCGCCCACGCCGGCAGCCCCGGCGGCTGCCCCAGCGCCCGCGGCGCCGCCGCCTCACCCCGTGTCTGCGGTGCTGTCGCCGGCAGAGGTGTACCGCGCCACCCTGGAGGGCGCGGCGTACAAGGTGGCTGCGCCGCTACCCAAGCTTGTGCTCATGGGCATCGCCTCTGGCATGTACATCGGCCTGGGCTTCTCCACATGCGCCCTTGTGGGAGGCAACCTGTCGCCAGAGTTCCGCAAGGCCCAGCCAGGCGCCTTTGCCGCGCTGTACTCGTGAGCGCGCCGAGCCCGCCGCTGCAGCACGGCCGCAGAGAACAGCAGGGGCAGCGGCAGAAGCAGCAGCGGCTGGCGCACCAGATCCCTCGCCGCTGCTCCGCGTTCCTAATGCATTTGCGCCGCGCCTGCCGCTGCCACATCCACCGCCCACCCCGCTGCCCAGCCCTCTCCGCCCTGCTTCCCCTGCACCCTGCAGCCTGATCGGCTTCCCGCTGGGCCTGGTGCTCATCGTGTTCTGCGGCGGGGACCTCTTCACTGGGGACTGCTTCAGCTCACTGGTGGCGGCGATGGAGGGTGAGCTGCACGTCTCCCACTGCGCAGCCGGCAGAAGGCGCCTTGGGTTCAGCAGCTGGAGGAGCCCGGCAGTAGGTCAACCCCTGGCCCCGCCAGGTCGCCTGGGCCTTTGATGGCGCCTGCCTGGCTCGAGACTGCCTGCTCTCCTCCTGGCGCCGCGCCTGGCCCTCTGTGCAGGCAAGATCAGCGTGCTTGCCGGCCTGCGCCTGCTGATTGTCTCCTACTGGTCCAACCTGGTGGGCTGCCTGCTGATGGTGGGGCTGTTTGATGGCGGCGCCATCTACCCAGGCCGCGACCACTACCTGATCCACCTGGCAGAGGCCAAGTGCAGCCTGGGCTGGGGCGTGGTGGTGGTGCGTGGTGAGCGGGGGGGGGGCAGCCAGGGGAGTTCCGAGCGAGCCCGCAGCCCTGGCATCCGCCGCTGGACCGGCCTGCCCACCGCCTCTGCAACCGCTGCCCGCTTGGGCCGCCCTTTCCTACTCAGCTGACCAGCCCTTCATCGCTCACCACCCAGCTGCAAGCCCTGCCCGCGCCTGCAGGCATCCTGGCCAACATGCTGGTGTGCCTGGCGGTGTGGCTGGCCACGGCGGCTCGCGACGCCGGCGGCAAGATCGTGGGCATCTACCTGCCCATCATGAGCTTCACCTCCATCGGCCTGGAGCACAGCATCGCCAACATGTGGGGCCCCGCCGCGGGATCCTGCTGCCTTCATTTGGCTGGGGCCTCGACACAGAGGAGCACCCCGTCTTGAGCCCCCCTGCCCCCTCCCCTGCTCCCCCTCCAGGTTCATTGTGCCCATGGGCATGGTGCAAGGGGCGGACGTCTCGGTGGGGCGCTGGATTTATGCCAACCAAATCCCCGCCACCATCGGTGAGCGAGCCGTGCAGGACTGCCGCCGGCGCTGCTGTCGCTGCGTCACTGAGCTCTTCAGGCAGCCATCAGAGCTCCAGGGGCCAGCCTGCCTCCATCCTGCTTGCTGCGCCACTGCTGCAGGCAACTGGATTGGCGGCGCCATTATGGTGGGCCTGCTCAGCGCCGGCATTTTCGGCTCCCCAGGCGCCAGGGCCTGGGCGGCGTGGGAGCGCGGCGTGGCGGGCACGCGGCAGCGCCTAAGGGAATGCACATCTGCCGACCGCCGCCGTAGCGTGGGCAACGTGCAGTAGGGCGCTGCCTGAACTCGGGGTAGCGGAGCATCTCGCCCGCCAGGGACTTGCTTCCTTATGTCACAGCACTGATACTTATTTGGTACTGCTCTGTTCTTTGCTGCTCTATTTCTGTAGCCCTTGGTAGTTTAGCCTTGAGCGCTTCAGCAGGTGCAGCCAGAGGGCAGCAAACAGGAGGTGCCGGTGTCGGTACCGTGGTACCGCTTGTCCCGGCAGTGGCCAAACTCTGCTATCTGTTCCTGACGGGCATGCACGCAGCCAGTACATTCTGGCTAGCCAGGATCCCAGGGTGGGAAGCGGCGGCTGCCGCCTGCAACCTGGCGCGCGCACCGCCGCCGGGCGGTGGCGGCGTTGACGCAAGGGCAGCGGCCGTCGCCGGCTCTGGCTTTGTCCACAGGGGCCGTCCCCGGAGCCCCTCCAGCCTCGTAATGCCAGTATGTAGGCTTCTCAGGGTCTCAGGGGGATCGTGGGGGCCGAGGCAGCCCAAATGCTGACAGCTGTGCAGGTCTGACGGGGCGCGCGACAGACAGCGTCGCGCACGGCAGCTCTTCAAGGTTGCCTGGCTGACAGCTTGCCTTGCCTTTTGCCTCTTCCTTCGCAGCCTTCTGGCCACGACGCTGCGTGCTAGAGCTCTCCCTGCTATCCCCTTGCACTGCCCTTTGAACTTGACCTGCTCCCCTCTTCTGCTCGCTCTCCACTTGGCAGCACCTGCCTCCTCCTGCTCCTCTCCATCTCCCATTCTTGACCTCCCCAGCTCAGCCAGCCATGGCCGCCCCCTCCTGCTCCTCCTCGTCCTTCCTGCTCCTCTGCCTGCTGGCGGCGCTGCTGGGCGCTGCTGCAACCCAGGGGGAGTGGCGCAAAGGACGTGCGTGATGGTGCAGAGCTGTGGGGGAGAAGGGGGCAGGCGGCGTGTGAATGCGGCTGCGGATTTGCAAGCGCGTCGCCGCGGCGGCTGACGGCCGTCTCACGCCTCTCATTCCCCGCCCCTGCTGCCTGCAGGTGCCACCTTCTATGGCATCGACGGCTGGAGCATCCACAAGGGTGAGCAGAGAGGCAGGGGCAGTGGAGCGCGTGGTGGCTGCTTGAGCGCTGGCACCGCCGCCGCCCCCGCCAGCCAATCCTTGCATCAACGCCCCGCCACTACCACCTCGCCCTCAGCTGCTGCACCCACCTCGCCCGTCTGCAGGCGCGTGCGGCTTTGGCTACCAGTACAAGAACCTGGGCACCGGCTGGGACGTGGCCGCCGTGGCGGATGCCAGCCCCGAGTTTGCCGGGTCGTGCGGGTGAGCGTCAGGGTGCCTACTCACCTCCCGCTGCCTGCTCTCACGCCTGGCCCACGCTGCTCATCCCGCCACTCCCTCCTTGCCTCCCCATCCCCGCAGGCGGTGCTACGAGGTGCGCTGCGAGGCGCGCTCCACCGTGACCGACGGCTACGGCAACAACTTTGACCGATCTGGCGTGTGCAAGGCGGGCTCCGCCTCGGTGGTGGTGCGCACCGTGGACAGCTGTGAGTGGGCTGGGCTGTGGTATGGAGCGGGGCTGTGGTATGGAGTGCATGCTGGGATGTTGCTGCAAGAGCTTGCATTGCTGGTTTGCTCAGCGCATGCCACAACCTGGCACCAGGCTCACTTCTGCCTGCGCCCCCTGGCACCTGCGCAGGCCCCTGCAACTACCCCGGCAACGCCTACAGCAACAAGCGGTGGTGCTGCCACGACAACTCCGCCACCCAGGGCACCCACTTCGACCTGTCCATCTGGTGAGTGGCAGTGCAGCACAGGCGGCAGCCAGAGCGCATGGCTGCCCTGCCACAACACCTTGCGCCATCATGCGCTTTGCCTTTCTGACCCAATGCTACCGCTGCCTGCGCACTCTCTCCTTGACACCGCAGGGCCTTTGAGAAGCTTGCCGACGTGAAGCAGGGCATGGCTGCCATCCAGTACCGGCGCGTGCCCTGCGGCCACAACCCCTCCAACCCCGCCCTCGACGGCCCCACCAAGATGCCGTCCTACGAGTCCCCCTCCACCCTGGGCTACCCCGGCACCCCCTACGCCCCCGACAGCCTGGACCAGGTGTACGAGCAGAAGCTGGTGCAGCGCTTTGACGGCCCCGGCAAGAAGCAGGGTGAGCGGGAGGCAGGGAGGGCTGGGTGGAGTGGAGGGCTGGGTGGAAGGGGATGTCAGCAGGACCAGCCAGCTGCCCTGCACTCCGATCAGTGCCTGCCAACCCTCAACCGCTGCCTGCCTTGCCCGCTGATCCCCGCAGGCGCCGTCACGCCCGTGAAGGGGTGGAAGCCAGGCAATGGCCAGTCCACCGTCACCCTGGAGCAAGTTCTGGACCAGCACGATGGCGGCTCCTCAGCTGATGCCTCCTCCTCTTCCTCCGCTGATGCCTCCGCCTCTTCCTCTTCGAGCAGCAGCGACAGCAACAGCGACAACGGCTGCACCGACACGGCGCCCAAGGGCAGCACCTGCCAGGAGCAGAAGGTGGGTGCAGGCTAGAAGGGTCTGAGGCAGGCAGCACCGGCCGGCAGCACCTGTCCCGCAGCCAGCTGCTCCCCGCCTCGCTCATGCCACCTGTCCTGAACCCTCCGCTCCCTGCCCCTCCCCTCGGCCCGCTCCGCTCTGCGCAGGACAACAAGCAGTGCTCCCAGCCCTGGCTGCTGTCCGGCAACTACTGCCGCGCCACCTGCGGCCGCTGCAAGCTGGCCGGCCAGCAGAACAGCGGCGACGGCAGCAAGGACAAGGAAGGCGGCAGCGACGGCTCCAGCAGCAGCAGCGACGATGGCCAATCAGATAGCTCCTCTTCCTCCTCCTCCTCCTCCTTCTCCTCCTCCTCCTCCTCCTCCTCCTCCTCTTCCGGCGCCTGCTCCGACGTCACGCCGCCTGGCGAGGCGGGCTGCCAGCAGCAGAAGGAGTGGGGCAAGTGCGGCGACGCGTACATGCAGAAGGGCAACTACTGCGCCAGGAGCTGCGGGCGCTGCGGCCAGCAGGGGCAGAAGGTGCAGGCGTACGCCGAGGCCAAGGGCGGCGGCGGCTGATGCCTTCCTGCCCAATAACTGCTCTCCCTGTGTAGTCTATACTGTGTGTGGCGCTTGCTGAGCCCAGGCAGACAGCAGGCGCCCCCCCTTTCATGCAGTACCTTTGAGTATGCTCTTATATGCTCCCCTGAACTCCCTTTGAGTCCCTTCTTCCCCGTGCCACTCCACACCTCCCCCTGTGCACTGCCATTTGCGGTATGCTTGCGCTTCTCGAGTCCCCCCCAACCCCACGCGGGCCAAGCGTTGTTCACAGCCGGCCAGTTGGCAGCCCCTTGTAACACGCGCCGCCCCCGAGAGGCACAGCAGCAGCCCAGCAGGCGACCACAGCCTGGCCCCTCCCTGCTGCTGAAGACGGCTTGCTGCTCAAGCGGAAGGGTGGTGCACGTTACACTATGCCTCAGCAAGGAAGAGGCAGCCCCAAAACACGTGCAGCAGACACCTCCTCGCTCTCCCTAGGTTGCGGTGCGTCTCTCTCAAGGGGCTGCCGCGGCAGCAGGGCTGCCAGCAGTTCTCGTCTGCTCCTCCTCACTCTCCTCCTCCTCCTCCTCCTCCTCTGCCTCCTCCTCCTCATCCAGCAGCCGCAGCAGCCCCGCGGCCGGCCCTGGGGGGCAGCGCCCCCAAGTAGGCGTCGCTGAAGGCGGCACGCGGCGGCGCCTGCCCCCCGCACTCCCCGCCGTCGCCGCAATCCAGCAGCTGCCGGCGCTGCTGCTCGCCGTCGGCCTCGATCAGCTCCTTCCAGCGCTGCGCCTCGTGGGGAGGCAGGCAGGCAGCCAGCGCCTCGTCCAGGCTGGCGGCAGGCTGCGCGGGGCCGCGGCCGCGGGCCCCCGCCCGCCCGCCTGCACGGCGGGGAACCGCGGCGCGGGTCAGGCTCAGGCGGCGGCGGGCCACAGCCACCCCACTGCATGCTGAAAGCACCACCCCGGCCACCTGCTTTCGCGGCAGAAGGCCCACCTCAGCCAGCCCCGGCCCAGCCTGGCCAGCACCTCCCCACCTGGCAGGGCGCGCCCTCCAGCCTGGGGCGGCCCCATGCCCCCCAGCAGCTCTCCCATCATGGGAGCCATGGCGCTCATCATGCCGGCCAGGCCGCCGCCGCCGCCGGCGCCGCCGCCGGACCCGCCGCCGGCGCCGCCAGACAGCATCTGCAGCAGCGGCAGCAGCAGCAGGCGTGGGAGGCGGGCCATGCCGTGATCGAGGGCGGTCCAGGCAGGGAGGCAGGGGCTGGGCAGTGTGTGGGCGAGTGTCGCCAGGCGAGGGTCTGGGGCTCGGCCGCCCACCACACGGCTAAAATGGCCCGGAGCCCCAGCATCGGAGCCCACAGCCCCGGGGGCACACCCGGGGCGCCGGCTGCACCCCACCCCGCCCCACCGCCACCCCACCCCTGCCCCGCCCCAGCCTGTCTTGCCTGCTCAGCCATGCGCTGCATGGCGGGAGACTGAGTCATCTCCAGGATGGCGGGGTTGCTCATCATGCCCTGCAGCATGCCCATCAGCCCGCCGCCGCCGGCAGTACCGGCAGTACCAGAGGCGGTACCGGCACCCAAGCCGCGGCCCGAGGCGCCGCCCAGCAGGGAGGCGAGGTCGAGCGCCTCGCCGCCGCCATGGCTGGCGCTGCGCGCCGGCGGCTGGGCAGGGGCAGCGGCGCTGGGCGCCGCGCTGGGGGCCCGCTCCTCTGCCTCCGCCGCCGCCGCCGCCGCGCCGGCGGCCTCGGCAGCCGGCTGCTCCTCTGCCGCAGCTGGGGCGGCGGCGGGGGCCGCGGCAGCTGCGGCTGTGACCTCAGCAGCCCCGGCAGCCTGGCGGGCGGCTGCGGGGTGCGGCGCGGGGCCGGCAGGCTTCTTGGCGGGCTTGCGGGGCAGCAGCATGCCCTTGCCCATCCCCGCCGGGGCAGCCTTGCCGGCGGCGGCGCCGCTGCCGCTGCCGCTGCCGCTGCCGCTGCCGTCACCAGCGGCGGTGCTGCTGCCGCTGGGCCCAGCTGCTGCGCCGTCGGCGGGCGCAGCGTCGCCCGGTGAGACGGGCCTGGCGGCTGTGGCGGCGGGCGGCTGAGGCGCTGCCGCCGCGCCGCCCTTCCCTGCGCCCGCGCCCGCCTCGACCGCAGCCTCCGCCCGGAGGCTGCTGGGCTGGGGTGCGGGAGCCGTGGGGGTGTTGCGGGGTGGGGCTGCCACCGCCGCCGCCGCTGCCGGCGCCGGCACAGCAGCTGAGGCAGCAGCTGAGGCTGAGGCTAAGGCTGGCGCTGAGGCTGCGGGGTCCGGTGCA
>NW_005435073.1:1204556-1206606 GCF_000147415.1 Chlorella variabilis | reverse complement strand
CCGGGCAGGCAGGGGGCAGCCGGGTGGCGGGGCTGCACCAAGGCGAGGAGCCAGGGCTGTGCACGGCTGTGCACGGCAGGGGCGGGGCTGGCTGGCTGGCGGGCGGGCGGGCGGGCGGGCGGGCGGGCGTGGCTGGGCTCACCGCAAAGGCGGCCACGGCAGGTGAGTCGCGCAGGCGAGCCAGGTGCGCCTGCAGCACGCGCCGCACCTCGCCTGCGGGCGCACGGCGGCGGCGGCGGGGCAGGCGGGGACCCGTGAGCGGCTGCCGGCGGCGGCAAGCGGCGGCGCGACGTGCCTGCCTGCCGCGGCGCTTCAGAGGACAGGCAGGCAGCGGATGGGCTTGTGCCTGCAGCCTGCCGTCGCCCTCATGGCTGGCGCCTGCCCCCTTGCCCAGCCCACCTGTCACTCTTGGCATCACGCGTCGCCCAAACGCGGCCATCCGCTCCTCGCGCGTGGCGGCAGCGGCGCCGGGCGCGGGCGTCGGCGCCTCGCCCTCCTGGGCGCCGGCGCCGGCGCCGGCAGGTGCGGCGGCCTCGCCCGCCGCGGCCAGCGCGGCCGCGTGCTCCGCTCGCATCGTGTGCAACACCTGCAGAGTCTGCCGCACCGCCGCCTCGCCCACCTCTCGGCTGATGGTCGCCACGTCGAGCGAGGCAACTGCGGGGGTGTGCGGGAGTGTGGGGTTGTGGGTTGTGAAGTTGTGGGCAAGGGGGAGGCAGGGGCTGGGTGCAAGACAGCAGCTGGGGTGTCTGCCAACGGCTGCGTACGCAGTGTGCCGCAGCAGCATGCTCCGCTCAAGCAGGGCCAGGGGCCAGGTGCAGGTCAGGTGCCTGAGCTGTGCTGCGCGGGCGGCTCACCCGAGGTCTGGCGCAGGGCGCTCATGATGCCCCCAAACTGCCCCAGCACCTCCTGCTGCGCCTCGGGCCGCACCCCCAGCTGTCCCAGCAGCAGGTGGGCCATGCCAGCCAGCTGCGGGGGCAGCCCGGCGGGCTGCTCGGCGCCGGCGGCGCCGCCGCCGATGCCGCCGTCGGGCGCGCCGCCGCCCACGGGGACTGCCGCCGGTACCTGCTGGCCCTGGGGGGCCCTCAGCTGGATGCGTACCACCCGCTGCTGCTGCTGCTGCTGTGGCTGCTGCTGCTGCTGGTCAGCGCCAGCATCGGCGCCGGCGCTGGCGCCGGCACGAGCGGCGGCGGCGGCGGGCGCCTGCCCGGCTCCCGGGGCGGCCGCGGGAGGCGCCGCGCCGCCCATCTGGCCGCCCATCTGCCCACCCATCTGCCCACCGATCAGCGGGCCCAGGATGCCGCCCAAAATCTGCTGCCAGGGCGCCATGCCTGGCGCGCCGCCGCCGCCCGGCGCCGCGCCCGGCACCGGGCCGTGCCCCACAGCAATGTCCACCACAGCAGGCATGAACGCCACGCGCTGGGGGCGGGGCAGCGCCACGCGGGCAGAGCCATCTGCACGGCAGCCACGGCAGGCAGGCAGGCAGGCAGGCAGGGGTGAGCAGGCAGGGGCGTGCGTGTGTGGGGCATACACGCATCCCCTGCCCAGCAGCAGCCAGCAGGGCAGCGTGTGTGTGTGGGGTGCGCAGCCGCGGCCGCGTCCCGTGCTGCCCCTGACAGCCGGCCAGCTGCAGCGCACCCCCCAGCCAGCTGCAGCGCACCCCGCAGGCAGCCGGGGCTCCCACAGGCACCCACCCACCCTGCACAGACAGGTAGCCGGGCTGCACGTGTGTCAGGTACACATTGCGCTGCTCCACGCCTGCGCAGGGCAGGGGCAGGGGCAGGGTGGCGGCGGGCGTCAGGGTCAGGGTCAGGGTCAGGTGCGGGGTCGGGGTCGGGCAGGGGTGGCGCAGGGGCAGTGCCGATGCCAGGGCGAGCGGGGCCCGAGCGCAGCGCCGCAGCGCCGCAGTGCCGCAGTGCAGCTCAGAGCAGTGTGGTGCGCTGGTTCCGGCTGCGCCGCAAGCACGCCCCGCTGCCCGCACCCGACCCTGACCCTGACCGTGACGCCCGCCGCAACCCTGCCCCGGCCCTGGCCCTGCGCAGGCGTGGAGCAG
>NW_005435073.1:1196695-1204506 GCF_000147415.1 Chlorella variabilis | reverse complement strand
TCTGCCCCCCCTTGCATCCCTCCCGCTGCACCTGCACCCCTGCCCCGCTGCACCCCTCTGCCCCACTGCACCTGCACCCCTGTGCCCACCTGAACCCAGGTACTGCATGCCACGCATCAGCTCCCCGGCGGCCGCCCCCAGCTGGCTCATGCGGGCAGCCAGGAGGCGCACGTCGGCCTGCACGCGGGGCGCGGCATGCGGGGCGGGCGGCACGGGGGGGTGGTGAGAGGGAGGGAAGGGCGGGGTGGGGCAGGCCAAGGCGCGCGCGCAGCACCAGCAGGGCGGCCGCCTGCCAGGGGTGGGCAGGCCCATCCTGCCAGCGAGGCGAGCAGCGCGGCGCCGCTGGCTGGAAGGCAGGCAGGCACGTGCCGCCGCCGCCGCCTCACCGCGACTGCATCCCTGGCCGGGCCGGGCGAGGTGGGCACCGCGGTGAGCTGCCGAAGGCGCTCCACCGCGGCCGCCACCACGGCCGCCTGGCCGCCCGCGCCGGCGCCGGCGGGCGGCGGCGCCGTGGGCGCGCCCAGCGCCAGCAGGAGGCGGCGCGTGAGCTCCCCCAGCGCCACCGCCCCCAGCAGCAGCATGTCGCCCGTCGGCAGCAGCGCCTGCGGCGGCTCCTGCGCGCCGCCGGCGCGCTGCCAGGGCCGCGGCTGCTCCTCCCCGCTCTCCTCCCCAGACGACACAGAGGCCAGGCCAGGCATGTCGCCCTCCTCGTCCTCCTCATCCTCCTCCTCATCATCCAAACCAGCCAGCACGGGGGGCCCCTCATCATCGCCCGACGACACATAAGCATCCACGCGCCCATCCTCCTCCTCCTCCTCCTCCTCAGCCTCAGCCTCGTCCTCAGCCTCAGCCACCGCAAATGCTGCAGCAGCAGCCAGCTCCTCCTCCCCCATCTCCTCCCACTCGCTCTCGCTCCCTTCTGTGTCCATCGCCTCAGCCAGCGGCGGCGGCGGCGTGGCGGCGCCGGCGGCGCCATCGCCCTCCTCCTCGCTGTCGAGCAGGGGGAAGGAGCGCACGCGGCGCTCCACCGCGCTGCTGCCGCCCGCCGCGCTCAGCCTGCACCGGCGCCGGAGGGTGGGAGTGACGGGTCGGCGGCGGGGGCGGGCGAGCGGCGGCGCTGGGCTGCTGGTGCCGACGGCGGCGGCAGCGACACCTCTCCCTGCCAGCCAGACAGCCAGCCGGGCAGCTGCTGGCCGGGCAGCAGGGCCACACCTGAGGGGCTGGGCGCCCGCAGCCTGGAGCACGCGGTTGATGGCGGCGCGGGTGGCGCCGCTCAGCTGGGCTGCGCGCAACCGGCGGGGGCGGGGCAGGCGCAGGTGAGCGCCAGCCAGCCAGCCAGCTAGCCAGCCAGCCAGCCAGCCAGCCAGCCAGCCAGCGGCCGCAGCAGCCAGGGCCCAGGCCGAGGAGGGCTGGCGGTGCGGTGCGGTGCGGTACGGTGCGGCAGGCAGGGGATGGCAGCCTGCTGCGGCGCGCCGGCCCCGGCCCCAGCCCTCCGCTCCCCCCCAACCCGCCCACCTTGCTCCAGCACGCCGCGCGCGGCAGCCGCAAAGCTGCGCTGCCAGGCGGCGAGGTTGCGGCGCCAGGCGGCGCGGTGCTGCGCCGGCACGCCCTCCAGTTCTGCACGCCAGGGGGAGAGGCAGGAGCAGGGTGGGGCGCAGGCGCAGGGGCACAGAGAGAGCACGAGGCAGGGCTGGCAGGAGGCCACCACTCCCAGCCGGCGAGGGTGAGAGGCTGTCGGGACACGCATCACACGCCGGCACGCATCCAGCCGCGGCTCGAGCACAGGGCAACACAGCAGGGGAGCTGGGGTGTGGGCGGCGCGGGGGCGTGGCGGGCACAGCACCACAGCGCAGCGCGGCGCGCCTGGCGTGATTTGGTGGATGGCTGGCAGCACGTCTGTGCCGTCGCCGCCGCCGCCGCCCTCCCCGGCCTCCATCTGTGCCAGCAGCAGGCCGAGGCCTTCGAACAGGTGGGGACCGCCCTCGCCCTGATGCAGCAGCGGCATGTGCTGCTGCTGCGCATCCCACCAGCCCTGCAGCCCCGCGGCGTGGTGCGCCTGCGCCTGCTGGCCGCGCCCGCCGCGCCCGCCGCGCCCGCCGCCGCGGCCGCGCCCCGCCCCGCGGCCGCCCGCCGGCGGCGACGCAAACAGGTTGCCAAAGTTGAAGGGCGAGGCACCGCCGCCGGCTGCCGCGCCGCCGGCAGCCGCTGCTGCTGCTGCTGCGCCGCCGCCGCCGCCTGCCTGCGGGGCGCCGGCGCCTGGCTGCGGCATGGGCATGCCCGCCAGCGCCGCCGCCATCTGCTGCTGCACCTGCTGCCAGCCGGAGGCGTCGGTGATGTGGAAGGGGCCCAGCACCTGCGCCTGCGGTGGGGAGGGGCGGGGCGGGGGCGCAGGCAGGCAGGGGCAGCCAACTCATGAGCATCACCCACCCAGGCACTGAGTCGAGTGCACTGGCAGCAGCGGCCGCCCATGCATGCATGCACGGCTGCCAGCCCCACCCCCGCCCAGCCCCCCCAACCCTGGGCTCGCGCCAGGGCCCCGCGCACCTGCACGTCTCCCGCGGCGGGCGGCGGGCCGGCCCCGCCGGCGCCGCCGCCAAACAAGGCCCGGAAAAACTGGGAGGGATCCATGGGCTGCTGCTGCTGCCCCTGCTGCTGCTGCTGGCGCTGCTGCTGTGCCTGCTGCGCCTGCCGCGCCTGCTGCGCCGGGTCTTGCTCCACAAGGTGCAGCACGTGCCCCTGCCGCACCCCCGCCGCCGCCAGCGCCTGCCCATCCTCCAGCACCCGCCCCCTGCGCCAGGCGGGCGGCGGGCGGCGGCGCGGCGCGCGTCGGGGCATGGAAGGGGGGCGGGCGGCTCCACGCGGGCCGCGCCGGCGCCCCGGAAGGCGAAGGGAGCGCCCGCGCGTCTGGTCAGCGGCAGGCGCCTGGTTGGAAGCACAGGGCAGGGCAGCATGCGCCTGCCCCTGCTGCTGCCCGTCCCGTCCCCGCATGCTGGCATGCGCTGCAGCGGCTGTGCGCTCACCCGTAGATGACGCGCTGGCGCTCGACTGGCAGCCCGGTGGGGCGCACCAGCACCCGCTTCAGGTCGCCCACGGTGGCCTGCAGGCAGCAGGGCGGCAGGCGGCCGGGCAGGGTTGCACGGGGGCGAGGCATCGGGCCCAGTGACTGTGTCTTGGGAGGGACAGCGATGGCGGCCCCAAGGAGGAGCAGCGGCGGCAACAGGAGCCGATGCAGTTGGGCGCTCGTGGCGGGAGCGACGAGCGGCGGCTATTTGCGCCGGCGGCGGAATGTGGTTAGCCAGCTCCCTCCAAGGTTGCCTCTCCCGGACCACGCCGCCCGCCGCAGCCTCACCTGGGCTGGCACCTCCACGTCGTGGTTGCCAGTGGCCATCGTGCGGACTTGGAGACCGATCACCAGGTCTCCACCCCCGCTGGCCATGTTGATCGACCTGACCTCACCCGCTCTACACACTGGGAGCGGGCGGAGGCGCCGGCCAACCCTTGCGGCCGCCTTCCGAAGCTACGGGACCGACGGCAAGGCCAGGCACGCTGGAGGGCTAGCAGACGGTGCCTTCGAAAATGTAATGATCAATGGTGTGTGTGCAAATAGCGCAGGATGCGAAAAAAGCGGGCAGCCAGGCCCAGCACTTGAGACCCGCCGTCTCGCCCGAAGGAAAGACGTAGCCGGCCGGAGTTCTAAGAGTCGATACAGGAAGGGTACCAACGGGGGCCAAAACGCCCAGCACGCCCAGCTCCCCAGCACGCCTGGCTGAGAAGGCTGAGCTTCTAAGAAGCGTATCTTGCAACTTCAATTCGCCTGGTTTTTTCACTCGTGCGGCTTGTTGCAGTGTGTGAGCACCTCAGCCGACATGTCTGCAGCAATAGTTTGTGGCAGCGCGCTGCTGGCCAGCTCCCGGCAAGCTGCAGCAGCACTGCAGAAGAGACGGCCGTCGGCAGTCGCCCAACGCAACGGCAGCACGCGCATGGTGGTCGCGGCCGCGGCTGCAGACACCAGCGAGGCGAGTTGCTGGCTGGCGCTTCCCTCTGCGGATGAAAACGAGGCCAAGTCGGGATTAGGGCGGCCCCGAGTCCTGTGGGCCCCCCACAGCTGGGCTGCCTGTTGCAGCGGCCGGCGCCGCTGCTGCCGGCGCCACTGCTGCCGATGCAGGGCCCTTCTGCCCTGCCCAGCCGC
The DNA here is from genome assembly GCF_000147415.1 of Chlorella variabilis. Lineage (NCBI taxonomy): Eukaryota > Viridiplantae > Chlorophyta > Trebouxiophyceae > Chlorellales > Chlorellaceae > Chlorella > Chlorella variabilis. The sequence continues at coordinate 1,200,317 of NW_005435073.1, read as the reverse complement.
AGGGCCGCGCCTGCGGCTAGTGGTGCATCCTGTGCAGCCTGGGATGCTCCTGCATGCACAAACTCTGCCCCCCTGTCTGCCCGCATCCATGCAGGAGGTGACGATCCGGCGGCGGCCGCCCCACGGGATTGAGGCGCAGAACTGCGGGCCCGTCGACTTCAAAGTCCCGCTGCAGGGTGCGCCCTGCAGCTGCTGCCACCACTGGCCTGCTGCAGCGGATGCTTGCTGGGCCCAGCCGCCTGTGTTGATTCCATGACAAGTTTGTCTTCTTGGATCCATGCCGGCACCTGTTGGGCCAACTTGGAGTGCACTGCGTGCCCCCCACCCCCCGCAGATGAGCGCGCCGAGGAGAACCAGCCGCGCAACATCCTGGAGGAGATTGTGTGGCACAAGGGGGTGGAGATTGCCCGCTGGAGGTGCGGGCGTGGCATGGGCTGGACTGTTCATTTGTTGAGATTGTTTGTGTGCCGGCGTCCCTCCAGCCTCTGCTCCAGCCCCGCTTACCCCGGCCGGCCTCCAGCCTCTGCTCCAGCCCCGCTTGCCCCGGCTCTCTGCCTGGCCAGTGTAGTACGCAGATTGGCTGCCATGCACCCTGCCAGCAAGCCAGGACATGCAACAACATCTTGGTCACGCTAAACATGACAGCTTGTCGACTTGGTTGCCTGATTTGTGTGCGCAGGGAGAGGGTTCCGCTGGGCATGGTGATGACGGCGGCCAAGGCCAGCCCGGCGCCACGTGACTTCATTGGCGCCATCCAGGCTGCAGCAGAGCGCACCGCTAAGCCAGGCCTGATCGCAGAGGTGGGCAGGCAGTGACGGAACGCTCCTACATGGGAATGTTGTTTGGTGGTGGCTTGCTGGGTCGTCGGACGGTGTGCCGAGCCCCGAAACTAGCAGCCCTCTGGCGCCTCCTGCCACCGACACAAGTCTTCCCCCTTCACCCGTGTCTGTGATGCTGCATTGCAGGTAAAGAAGGCTTCGCCCAGCATTGGCGTCATCCAGCCCGACTTCGACCCTGTCAAGGCAAGCCCTGGGTTGGGCAGTGAAGGGGGGTGGCTGCCTCTTTGAACCACTGTCAACACCCGGTGTGACAGACTGGCAGCAATTTGGTCTCTCTTGCCAGCACATGAATTGAGCAAGGTGGATTATGCATGTCGTGTGCAGATTGCCCAGGCGTACGAGCGTGGAGGCGCAGCTTGCTTGTCAGTGTTGACGGACAAGAAGTTCTTTCAGGTGGGTTTTGGCAACGCGCAAGGGCATGCACTGAACTCCTTTGTTGAGCTTCCTGTTTAGGCTGCTAAACAATGCCTGCCTCTCCCGCCCCGCATGGCTACAGGGAGGCTTCGAGAACCTGACCCTGATCCGGCAAGCAGGCGTGCAGTGCCCTTTGCTGTGCAAGGAATTTATTGTTGAGGTGCGCCGGTTGCACACAGTTCCACACCCTGCAAGCTTGCCACAGCCCGCTTTGCTACTCATCGCTTACCCGGCTGCCCCTGCGTCGTGCCGCAGGCCTACCAGGTGTTCAAGGCGCGGGCCAGTGGCGCTGATGCCGTTCTGCTGATTGCCGCGGTGCTGCCCAACAGCGATATGAACTATCTGATTAAGGCGGCGCGGTCGGTGGGGTTGCAGTGCTTGATAGAGGTGAGTTGAGCATGCATGCATACACAAATAGTTCTGGAGTGCCACGTCGTGCTGGACTTTGTCCTGTGGCATCTGCACCCCCTCTTGCACCCCCTGCACCAGCACCCCCTGCACCAGACCATGCCACAGGCCTAAGTCCAAGTGTGCTCGGATTTGCAGGTGCACACCGTGGCCGAGCTGGAGCGCATGCTGCTGCTGAACAACTTGGAAGGGTGCATGCTGGGCATCAACAACCGCGACTTGCAGGTGTGTTGCGGGCTGCGCCGTAGGCTTGCTGCCGTGATGTGTGGGGATCATCGCATACCAATACCGCGTAATTTCTTGGGGCTTGCAGACATTCAAGGTGGACCTTGGAAACACCAAGCAAATCATGGAGTCGGCAGCTGGCCAAGAGGTGCGTGGCCAAGATTAGCTCGCCCTATGTCATTTGTATCTATGTCGTTTGTTGTATGCGCGCTGTGGTCGTGCACAATTGACGCAGGGCCATTTTTGGTCTATTGCAGGTGCTCAAGCGGGGGATCATAATGGCGGGCGAGAGTGGCATCTTCACGCCAGATGACGTGGCGTTTGTACAGTCAGGTTAGTGAGCTAGCGGCCTGTAATGCATGCCCGTGTTGCATTCTTTGCGGCACGAGCTTGCTTCACACGCACACTACCTTCCCGGCCCAGTCTGACCAGCTTTGATTGTGCCCCTGGCCTTGACCTTGCTCTGCAGCTGGCTGCGGCGCCATCCTTGTGGGCGAAAGCATCGTGAAGCAGGGAGACCCAGAGGCGGCCGTCAGGACACTCCTGGAGCAGTAGCAGGCGGGCGCGCCACGCCAACTCCTTTTCTGTTCGTTCATCCTCTCCTTCATCATCTTCCTCGTCTTTAATTTCCATTCAGTTTAATGCAGAGATGCTAGAGTAAGAACGTGAGGAGCTGCCTGCGCCCCTGGGTCGGCCGCACTGAAGATGATGGCGGCAGTGCGCCACCGCTGCTGTTGGGGCAGGCCTCGCGGCTCGTGCCCGCGCGTTCGCATTGCGCGTTGGCACTGTCACCGCGTGTTTCACGCTGCGCCGCGTTCTGCAGCCACGGCGCAAGCCAGCTTTCGCTTTTGCGCGCTGGAGGCTCCAGCGCGCAAAAACGCAGAGTGGGCAAGCAGCGCGACGTTAGGCAGGACGAACTACTAGTATGATGCTCTCTAGAAGAAGCCTGCCCTTTGCTGCCGCCTACGCGCGCCTGGCGGCGGCGGCGGCGCCGGCGCCGGCGCCAGTCTTCTCATCCCCCCCCTTGTTGTTGCTTCACGGGCCGTCTAGGTGTTACAGTCACCCCGCTATGATAGGCCGCGTGAGCAGACCTTGGGCAGGGGGCACACGTGATCAAGGGGCATCAACGGGCAACAGGCTAGTTCGCTATACCGTATTGAGTGAGTCTCGGTTACCGGACTGGAATAGTATGAGCAGAAAGCCAAATGAAAAGCAATGCACAGGGGGGAGGGGGGAAGCAGGAGAGGGCAAGGGAGCAAAGGATCGGGCAAGGAGCGAAGGTATGATGGTACAAGCAAAGGTGTGCCCCCGGCCCTGGCACACCCGCCGCCAAGCTGTGTTCAAGTTGTGCCAAAGTACTCGGGGTGTTGCTTCTTGTATGCGGTCTTGTGGCGGCTCAGCTGCGAGTCGGAGGGCAGGCGGTTGTTGGCGCCCTTCTTGCGCTCCATGAGCCAGCCCACCCGCATCAGCCAACTAGGGTACTTGCGGGGGTAGAGTGCACAAGCGTAGAGAAGTGACTCGCGGAAGTGGTAGTCGGCTGTGGTGCGCCCGCTGCTCCGGGCGGGCTGGTCCTTGCGCATGTGCGGGTTCACACCGCTACATGCGCGAAGGATACGCTCCGCCTCGGCCAGGAAGGCCTCATGCCTCTCATGCACGGTCCGCTCCTGCGGGCAAGGTACGCGCAAAAGGCGAAGCAGTGAGGGGCGGATTGTGGGGAGGGTGAAAGGCAAGCATGT
>NW_005435073.1:1188165-1194525 GCF_000147415.1 Chlorella variabilis | reverse complement strand
ACGCCGTGCGCCTGTGGGACAGCCTGCTGGCCGACCCCGCGGGGCGCACCGACTGCCTGCTGCGCCTCTGCGCCGCCATGCTGCTGCACGTGCGGCAGGAGCTGATGGAGGTGAGGGTGGGAGGTGGGGAGATGGGGGGTGGTGGGGTGGTGGAGTGGTGGTGGTGGGTGGGGGGTACAGAGACGGGGTGTGGGAGAGCGGGGAGATGTGCGGGTTGGAACAGGGGCCGGGACGGAGGCTGTGTGGCAAGGAGGCAGAGCCAAGTGTGGGCAGCGTGAGCTGGAGCAGGACGCGCTGGGTTTTGGAAGGCTGGGCCGCCTGCCGCCTGCCGCCTGCCTGGCGTCTGTCGGCCCGGCCCCGCGCATGCGTGCGGCCCACCGCCGCTCCCGCCGCGCCGCCTCGCCCGCCTCCCCGCAGGGCGACTTTGCCAGCAACATGAAGCTGCTGCAGCGCTACCCGCCGGTGGACGTGCACGTCATCCTGAGTCGCGCAGAGGCGCTCAAGCACGGCAAGACCGTCATCGTGCTCGACTGACCCGAGCCCGGGTGTGCGTGGTCCCGCCACGCCCCTGGCCTGGCCTGGCCTGGCCTGGCCTGCCTGGGCCCTGGCTCTGGCCCGGCTGTGCTGTGCTCGAGGCGCGGCCAAGGGTGTGGCCGGCTGTGGCTCTGGTGCCTGGCCCCGCCTCGCGCCTGCCTGTCTACCCTAGCAGTAGGTTCTGCACCAGACGGCTGCCGGGCCTCCCGCTCCTGCTGCGCCCCTCACCTGTGTGCTGCTCCCGCGCCTCGGCTGCCCGCCTGTAACGCTTGTTTTAACGCACTGTTTCCTCCCCCCCTCGTTGAGTTCCTTTGCTGCTGCCCCCCTTCTCCGTTTCCAGCTGGATTTTTCCCCGACCCGATTCCCCGCTGCCCCCACCGCTCCCCCCACCCCCCGGCGCTTGTGTGCCATCCGCTGCCACCAAACTGTAACCTGACCCACTGTGCCCACAGCCTGCTAAGGGCGCAACAGCCTGCAACTCATGCGTGGGGTAGGGATTCAGTTGCACAAAAAATAAGCAAAGAAGTCGTCACATCAGTATACTAGGATAGGATAAGAAGCGGTGGTGTGCTCTCATTCGGATCTTCTCTGGTTGCTCCCCACAGGAGGCCGCAGCTGCTTGCGCTGCTCTTTGTTGCGGCGGCGGTGCTCGCCGACCGCTCCACTGGCCCCTAACGCCGCTGTCTGTGCTGCGACGTGCGCAGCCTGCCTACGCTGCCCACCCAGCCTCGCCTCACTCCCAGGCCAGCTTGGCGGGCTTGCGGCGCTGGAACAGGGCGTCCTTGCCGCCGCCGCCGGCGCGGCCGCCGCCCTTGGCCGCCGCCGCCAGGCGGGCGGCGTTCAGCACACAGAAGGGAAGGTTGACGGCGTGGAAGCAGGCCAGGAACTTGGGCAAGGAGGGGCCCAGCGGCAGCTGCACGGACGGACGACAGAAATTCGAAAGGAGGAGGGAGGGGCAGCGTGAGTTGGCTGGGAGGAGAGCGGGCACCCCCAGCACATCGCACAGCATGCTACCAAGGCCTGCTGACAGGGGCCCCGCGCCCCGCCCTGCGCACTGACCTGCACCAGCAGCGTGGTCTGGGTGGCGCACTGGGCCAGCGCGGCGCGCAGGTGGGGGTGCAGGCGGGACAGCGGGCCCGTGCCGCGGCGCTCCATCCAGCGCTCCGCCAGCAGGGCGCCGCACTGGATGGCTCCCCAGGTCAGCCAGGCCCTGCACTCGAAGTGGCTGGAAGCTTGGCAGTTGGTGGATGGCAACAGCCGGCAGGCGGCAGCAGCCCGCCCCCAAGATGGCGGATGCATTTGCAACCTCGCGTCACGGCACACTGGCACACGGCACACCAGCGCCTCGCTCGCCTGTGAGTGCCGTGCAGGAGCGTGGAGACAGCCAGGGTGGCGGCCAGGGCGGCGGTGGAGCCTCCCAGCGGTACGTACACGTAGGCGCACAGCCAGCGGTACCAGCTGCGGGGCGGATAGGGAGGACATGTTGCATGAAGAGGCATGTCGAGCTGAGGCACACACAGCTGGCAGTACACGTCAAGTCCATGCCCAAGATACCCACCCTCCACCACACACATGTACACTAATGACACATACCATTACCACCACACACACACACACACACACACACCACACGCACCTGACGTGGAAGCTTCGCCAGAAGGTGCGAGGGGAGGTGCTGGAGGCCAGGAAGCCCAGCGGCACCTCGTCCGCCGTGGCGATGCCCAGCGCGCCCGAGCACAGGCGGGCAAAGGTCCAGGGCACTGCAAGAGGACCATGGCGGGAGGGACATGGCAAGGGGGTGGCGGCAGGCAGGCGGCTGGGTCACACATGCGGCTGAGCTGCACCGTGCCGTGCTCAGCGCTGAGCAGCGGCTGGCAAGGGAGGCAGGCAAGGCGCATGCCGGCCAGCCCCCAGCCGCAGCTGCCTCACCATAGCTCTGGGCGTACAGGGCAGTCAGCACGCAGTAGCCCAGCGCCCAGGACTGCCAGGGCTGCTGCGCCAGCAGCGCCTGCACAGCGGCGTCGGCGAAGAAAGTGCGGCGCAGCAGCTCCGCAAACGCCACACACCCGGCCATGCGAGCGGCGGCGCGCCACCAGGCGGCGCCTGCAGGGGCCGGGCGGGGGCGCGCCTTCTCAGGGCAGGCGCTGCGGGGCTGCCAGGAAGCACAGCTGAGGACATGGCTCGTCGGCAGCTGCTCCCGCCGTGGCGTGACCCACCATGCCCGCCCATCCCTCGCCAAACAATCCTACCTGCCAGGGAGGGGGCAGCGGTCTTGAGGCCTGCCGACGCGGCGGCCGCCTGCTGGTAGTAGTCTGCGGCTGTGAGGAGGGGCCCCGCCAGGTAGGTGGGCACGTGCAGCATGTAGGAGAAGAAAGCGGGCCAGGTGGCGCTGGCCAGGCCCACCCTGCTGGTGGCGTGAACCTTGGCGGGGCTGCTCACAGGGCTGTCTGCGGCGGGCGCATGGCGGCGGCAGGCAGGCCGGCGTGTGTGAGAGTGTGTGGGGGCCGGAACGCGGCGCACCGGGCCAGCGCAGCAGTGTGTGGGCTGGGAGGATGAGCCCTGCCGTCCCCAGGCTGCAGGCAGGCGGCCCCAGCGCCCGGCGCCCCAGCCCAGCAGCACCCTCGCGCGCCTGGGCCGCACACCCAGGCCGGGCTGCTGAAGGCGGAGCCGGCGCCACCTGGCACCACCGCAGCAATGCGTGGCGACTCTGGGGCGGCGGCGGCGGTGCAGGCGGCACAGGCGCGCTCCACGGCGCCGGAGCGCGTGGCCTCCACCACCCTCCCGCTCAGCGTGTCCAGCGCCCAGCTGCGGGCGTGCGGCGGGAGGGACCAGGCGAGCGCTGGTGCTGGTGTGCTCGGCGGTGGCAGCTGGGCAACACCAGCCGTGCCTGCCGAGAGCGCCCGCTATCGGCGCTGGCTGAGCGCCAGGCAGGCGGCCCATCCCTGCCCCCCAGCCTGCACCCCCAAGCCCTGCCCTCCAAGCCCTGCCCCACCTGACAAAGCGCATGGCGGTGTAGCGGAAGGCGAGGCCGGCGGTGAAGTGGGCGGGGGCCACGCCGCGCACGGCGTCCAGGGCGGCCGCCGCCGGCGCCAGCGCGCTGCTGGGGCCCAGCAGGCGCTCGCACCAGTACCCGGCACCCGCACCCTCCGATGCGTTGGTGACCAGCACGGCAATGGCGGCGTAGGCCCATACCAGAGCGGACGCCACACCCACTCGCAGGCGCAGAGCCTGGGCGGCGCCCACCAGCGCGCGGCCGACGCACATGAAGGCCAGCGGCCAGGCGGCGGCGCCGCCGTGCAGGCCAACGGCCAGCGCCGCGCCCACCAGGGCGTGGCCGTCGTGGAAGAGGGCCAGCTGGGCACTGGGCCCGATGCTCTTGCGGCTTCCCAGCCTGCGCGGCGGGAGGTTGCAAGCGGGCGGGGGCGGGGGGGCGGCAGCCTCTCTGCTGGTCTTCTTTTTCCGCAGCAAAGTCGGGAGTCCCATTGCCACACGGCCCTCAGCTTGCTGCTGGTCCTCGGGCCCAGCCCGGGGGCTCACCTCACGATGCCTGCGACCACCGCGCAGCAAAACAGCTGAACGGCCAGCAGGTTGTGCACCCAGCCCTCGTAGCGCACCAGGGCAAAGGCCGTGCCAGGGGCTGGAAGGGCGCCCTGCCTCAGGAGCGGCAGCAGGCCGTGCCCGAGCACCGCCCCAGCGCCCACGGCGCAGAGAGCCAGGCCCACGGTCGCCTTGCTAAGCGGCATGTTGCCAAGAAACAACCGAATGCGCGTCAGGAGGAGGAGCGCCTGAGAGCAAGAGGGCCCGAGATGGGGGTTCGAATTTTGACCATGCCACTCCATGCAAGCCTCGTCGAGAACCCATATAGGCGCCCTAACCACTCGCGCAGCTCGCTGATGTTGCTTGGCTGGTGTGGGTTCCTGTCGCCCGCAGCCCTGCCGCCCCTTGCAACCGCCGCCGCCTGCCGCCGTGCGCCTGACCACTGTTCCAGCCTGCTCGAGGATTGTGACAAAATTGAGCAAGTACAACTGGCAACAAGTACAACTGGCAACAGGTAAAGAAAAGGCGAGAAATCCAACTCAAAAAGCCTCAGCCACGTTGGCTTCGCTGCCGAGACGTGGGCTGCGCCGCGCCCCCTGCAGCACCGGCCTTTGGCGGCGTGGGATCGATGCAGCCAAGGCACATCCCGACCAGCACGATGGGTGCAACAACAAGAACGAGCGGAATCATCAGGGGCAGAAGAAGGATGCTGCCGCAAGGGTCCGATTTCGTCTTGCCGCCGTCCTCCTCTTGGTTGCCCTCGCCAGGCGGCGGGTTGGCGCTCACTGAGGCCTGCCGCCATGATGCCGCTTTTGTAGCAGAGGCCAGACGGCTTGGCTTGGCCCGTGGATGGCGGCCGCTGGAGGCGGACGACAGCGTGGGTTCCAGCTGGCTGCCACCTTGCGGCGGCAGGGCGGTAGCTGCGCCGCTGGAGGTGGCGGCCAGCTCCTGGGTGTTGGATGCGGCGTTTTCATGGCGCTTCGTTGGAGCGTGCGCAAAGGGTATGGGCTCCTGCAAGCGCAGGAAGGTGGTTGCTGGCTGTCGGTGTTTGCTGCTTTGTTCGCTGCAAGGCTTGCGGCGCAGTGAACTACACCAACGGCGGTCTAGCATACGTACCCTGCGCCAAATGGCCCCATCCTGCACCGCCCTGCTCGCCCCAAGTCCCATGTTCACGGCCTCAGTGCTGGCGGGGGATGAAAATTCACAAATCAAGGGGATCCAGGGAGAAGCACCGGGTGAATAAGAAGGGGCCCCGGCCCTGGATGCACTTGGAGGTACTGCGGCAGGACAGCCACGGCTGCGTCTTGTCGCGCCTGGATGTCCCTGGCGCCTGTGATCCTTGCATTAGTACATGGCATGCACACAGAGATGGGGCTGTATTGTAGCATGTGGTTTGATGCCATAAACAGTGGCTCTGAGAGAGGCTGGCCAGCCGGTCTGCTGTGTCGATCCGGCGCCCTCCACCCGCAGCCAGACGCCACACCCACCCCCGCCCCTGATGCCGCTCGCTCCTTGTGTCCCACAGGTTCCAACTGCACAGTTTTACCTCATAAATGCCTACAAGAGCAGGGAAGCCGCTACTTGAAATCATCGTCGCTGTCAGAGACGGTGTGCACCGCATGCTGCACCGCCGCCGCCAGCCCTGGCGGCCGCTTGGCGCCGGCGCCGGCCGCGGCCGCCGCATGCTGATGCAGCTTGCGGCCGGGCAGCGCCAGCCTGGAACCTGACGCCAAGGCGGCATTGGATGCCGCATTCTCCTTGGCTGGCCCCTGCTGCTGCTTCTGCTGCTGCTGCTGCTGTGGCACGGGCGCCGCCGGCGCCGCCGCCTGCTCCGCCTGCCGCGCGGCCAGCGCGGCCGCCGCGGCTGCCGCCGGCGGCGCCCGCGCCGCCGCCGGCATCGCCCCGGGGACCGGCTGCCGGTGCAGGCGGCCGCCGTGCGTGGCGTGCCCCTGCTGCTGCGCACGCTGTGGCAGCGGCTCCAGCGGCGGCTCTGGCGGCACCTCCCTGCCGTCCACCTCCAGAGAGAAGACAAAGGAGACGTGATCGTCGCCGATGCGGCGCAGCACCTGGTCTGGCACGGTGGCGGTGGTGCTGTGGTGGGCCCACAGCCGCAGCTGCTCCTCCCCAGGCTTGCCCACCTGCAGGGGCATGGGGCAGCAGGGGGCGAGGCGGCAGGTGGGCAGGCGGGGCGGGGAGGGGTGGGGAGGGGTGCACAACAAGGGAGACAAGGTGGCGAGCGGCGGAGCCTGTGCTGCAAGGCGCCGGCGGGGCAACCCGCTGACGCTGTGT
>NW_005435073.1:1174795-1188115 GCF_000147415.1 Chlorella variabilis | reverse complement strand
ATGCAGCCAGCGGTGCACTGCCAGACCCAACACAGTGCCCAAGGGGCTGCAGCCTCTGGCAGGGCCCCTCCAGACAGGCCCCCTCCCTGCTGCAAGGACGCCCCAAGGGCGCAGCAGGGAGGAAAGCGCGGCGCGCCTGTTGAGCGCGTCCCAGATGAGCTTGGGGTGGTTGAGCAGCTTGCGCAGCGAGGTGATGGCCGACAGCACGCGGGCCGCCTTCTGTGTGGCAAACAGCGCGGCCGCGGCCTTGGACTCCAAAAAGTGGCAGTACAGGGCGCGCTGCAGCGGCGTCAGCCGGCAGCACACAATCTCCACCACCTGCGGCACAGGCTGGCGGTGACAGGTTGGCGGGAAAGGTGGCTCGGTAGGCGCTGTACCATGCAGGCCAGCTCAGGCTGAGTGTTTACTGGACACGTGGTTGGTAGGCAAGAAGTCCAGCCGGCTTACTAGGGCCGGCTACAACTCCTCCACCCAACCAACCCACCCACCAACCCACACACCGCCCCCACAGACGCGCCTTTGGTGGCAGGTGCTCCGACAGCAGCGTGTTGGTGCGGCTGCAGCGGCGGGCACGGGGCAGGAGGCGTTGCGTCGACACCGGAGTTCGCACCGCCAGAGCCGCACCCACAGACTCCCCCAGCCGCAGGCACACATCATCACCGCCCACCTCTATGCACCCCACACCACACCCCACAGCGCCCCACCCCACAGCCCCACCAGCGCACCGCAGGATGAACTCGTTGACCAGCGCCGACAGCTCGGTGGTCCGCTCCCGGCACAGCGCCACCTCGCCCTCCCCCGCATCTGCGGCAGGGGCGGGCCCCGGGGCGCAGCGCAGAGGGCAGGCGGAGGGCAGAGGTCACAACCCCCTCGCCACGGTCCCTGGCAGACCGTCTGGACGTCTGTTTAAGAGCAGCAGTGGCGGGCAGCCTACCCAGGCCGCCCAGCCCTCACCCGGCTCCCTCCCCGCCAGGATGGGTGCCTCANAGTGTCGCCTGAACTGGGCGGGTGAGCCCAGCACTCCCGGGTTGCAGAAGCTGACCATGGCTGCAGGGGCAGGGGGTGGGGTGGGGTGGGGTGGGGAGGTGGGCCAAGGTGCGGGAGGCGGGGAGGCACGTAGGCCAGCGCATGGCTCCCAGCCCCGGCGGGCGTGCAGAGCAGCTGGCAGGGCTGGCAGGCCGGGAGGCCGCAGCTGCCGCCACCACCAGATGCCCCCCCCCCCCACCACCACCACCACCACCACCCACCGTAGAACTCGTCCAGCCGGTTCTGCAGCGGGGTGCCGCTGAGCAGCACGCGGCGGCGGCAGGCCAGGCTGTCCAGCGCGCGGTTGGTCAGCGTGGCGTCGTTCTTCAGGCGGTGCGCCTGCGGCGGGCCAGGGGGTAAGAGGCATGGGTGGGGTGGCGGGTGCGGGACGGTTGGGTGGCGGGACCGGCCGCGTCTGACCTTGCTTGCGCTGGCAAGAGACGCAAGGACAGCAAGCAGGAGCCGCAGGTTTGCCCCCCGCCCAGGCCCCCACAACCCAGGTGTGATCCCAGCCCAGGCCGCCACCACCCCGGCCGGTGGCCCCCCACCCACCTCATCACAGATCAGCAGGTCGCAGGTGCCCTCGGCCTGGAAGCGCTCGGCGTGGATGCGGAACGTCTCGTAGCTCACAATCATGACCTGCCAGGGCACACAGCCAGGTGGTGTGCGTGTGTGTGTGTGTGTGTGTCAGCCGCCAGGGCTGGCGCTGCATCCCAGGCCAAGCGCCATGCAGGGTCGCCCAGCGCCCAGCGCCCCAGGGCCTGCAACGCCACACCTGGTAGGGGTTGCGCGGCGACAGGAACTGGGAGATGGAGGCGAGCGCCTCGTCCCGCGAGCTCTCGCACAGCGGCAGCGTGCGCACGCGCCCCTTGAGCCACTTCTGGCACTCGCTGTCCCAGTTGCTGCGGGCAGGAAAGCGTGGTAAGGGCGGCCGGGCCCGGCAGGGCAATGCGACTTGAGAGGGCAGCCAGCATGGGAGCACGACGACGCAGGGTGGAAGGTGGGAGGCGAGCGGGCACCCCGTGTCAGGCACGCCTGTGGGGCCCATGCTCTGCCCCTTGCCACGGGCACCACTGCCCAGCTGCTCTTCCTGGCGATGTTGTGCGCCGCGCTTGCTCCACCCAGGCGGCCAAGCAGAGGCGGGCAGGGCCACTCACCCCACCAGCGAGGTCGGGCAGCAGATGATGACTCGCTTGGCGACGGGGTCGCCGCCCAGCAGCAGGTGGCCCCTGCTGCTCAGCAGCGTCCACAGCAGGCTGATGCCCTGCAGCGTCTTGCCCTGCAGCCAGGGAGGCAGAGCGCCCGTGCGGCTGGGTGTCCGTGCATGCGACAGCTGCCGCTAGACTAGCGCAGATACATGAACAAAAAGCAGAGTAGAGGCAGCGGCAAGGCCGCAGCGCCAAGCGAGCATCGCTTCCGGGCTCGAGCGCCGTGCGCCCCAGGGGAGGCTCCCCACACCCACCAGGCCCATGTCATCTGCCAGGATGCAGCCTGCGCCAGGGGGGCGGGCAGGGAAAGGGAATGACTCAGCCAGATGCTCTGCAACGACTCCAGAAAGCGACACGTGGCAGGGATGCAAGGCTTGCAGTGGCTGGGCAACACATCGCCGCCAGCCAGCCAGCCCCTGCCCACCCACCTTGGCCCTGGAAGGACCGCAGCCCGGTGACGCACTCAAACATGAACTGCACGCCCTCGCGCTGGTGGGGGCGCAGGAACTGCACCCAGGCCGGCGGCGAGGCGGCACACAGCGATGGGGAGGTGGGGCAGGGCTGGGCGGCGAACGGCTGCCCGCGCTTGGCCTGGTCGGCGGCCACGCCCGCCCCAATGCCGCGCCGCGGGCTGCTGCCCCGGGCTCCTGTCATAATGGGCATGCGATCACAGCCCGTCCCCATCCCATCCCGCCTCCAGCCCATCCACCAGCCAGGCAGCCAGGGCCCCACCTGGGTCAGCATGTCGTCAACCCGCACAGGCTCCCCTTCTGCCCCTGCCGGCGGCGCCCACAGCACAAGCGGATCCACGCCCGGCGGCAGCACCACCGCCGCTGGCTGCGCCGCTCCCGCTGCCGCTGCTGCCGCCGACGCCCCCTCTGGCAGCGGCTCCGGCTCCCGGGGCGGCATGGACAGCTTGAGGGGCACAAACTTGCCGCCGCCCCAGGGCACAAAGGTGTTGCGTGCAGCCAGCTTGCGCTTGAGAGCCTGCGGCAGGCATGGGAGCAGGGACGCAGAGGGGCGGGGATCGGGGACACTTGCTGCTGCGCTGGTGGAGGCAGGGTAGTGTGCAGCCTGAGGCTGAGGGGCAGAGGGGCAGGGCAGCCCACCTGGGAGACCGCGGGCGCGTTTGGGTGCGGGGACTTGAAGGGCCGGCGCAGCACCACCGCCACCTGCTGCACGGTGAGCATCCTGGGCAGGAGGGCCTGGCGCCGCAGGGCCAGCCCCGTGCCGCTGACCATGGCACGGATGTTCTGCTGGCGCCGCTCCTCCAGCTCCGCCTGCGTGGCGGGGCGCTCGGCGGCGCCCTCGCCGTCGCCGGCCGCGCCGCCGTCCTCCTCCTCCTCCTCCTCGCCCTGCCCCATCTCTTCGTCCTCATCCTCGCTGGAGGCTGCAGCCGAGGGTTCGAAGTCCGAGGCGTCGGAAGGCTCAGCCTCGCTTTCCTCCTCCCACTCCCGTCCGCCTGCCATACTACTCGCACGCTCTTGAGCGTCGCGCCCGACCAAATCAAGACCGGCGGCGAATGCAGGGGGAGCCAGAAGAGGTCACGGGTGGAGTCATTGATTGAATTTGCATGTGCCGCTGCCCAGCAGCGATCAAGCACCAATGCATGTGCCACTGAGCTGCACGCGGCATGTAGCAGGCGCCGCCTGTCCCAACCTGGCGGAGCAACGCGTACGGACGTACTGCACCAACATTCTATGAAGGCTCCAACTCGCGCCTGTGCATTGCCTGTCGCCCGCATCAGTCCCTGCTGTGCGTCCACGAGTCGCAACTCAGACGTGCGGGCCCCATCAAGACGCCGGGCCTGATTGTTCAGAAGGCGTTGCCAGCCCTTCTCGCGCAGCCTCCGGCCTTCTCCAGACAAGCTCCCCGCATGGTCAGCCCTCCCGACTACAGCCGCCCAAACGGCAGGGCTGGGGGCCGGAGCCGGCGGTCGCCGCCGCTGACGCGGCAGCAGCGGCTGTGGGTGTCGGTCGTGGCCGCTGCGCTGGGCCTGCTGTTTGCCTGGGTGATGCAAGGCGGCGGGCGGCGGCACCGCCATGCGACAAGAGCGGCAGTGGAGGAGGCGGACCTTCCTGGGGGCCGCGCCGCCGCGCAGCAGCGGGTCAACGCGCTGCTGGAAGCCGCGGGCGCTGGGCACCTGGTGCAGCAGCCGGGCGCCACGCAGCAGCAGCAGCAGCAGCAGGGCGGCGGCGACCCGGACGGCGGCGCCATCGCCGCAGGCGCGGCAGCGGCAGCGGCAGCGGCGGGCAAGGCTCAAGCCCAGCAGCAGCTGCTCGACGCGCAGGTGCAGGCGACGGCGCGGCAGCAGGCCAAGGGGCAGCAGCAGGCGGCGCTGGCGGCGGAGCAGAAGCCGCAGCAGGCGTCGGCGTCGGCGTCGGCGCAGCTGCCGGGCATGGAGGATGAGCGGGAGTGGTTCAACAAGCTGAGCAGCGAGGCGTGCGCGTGAGTGGCGGGGGCGGGGTGGGTGGTGGGGAGCATGTGGGATTGGTGTTTGTGTCGCGTTTGTCGCCGGTTGGCAGAGGCTGGGCTGGCTGCAGGCAGGGCACGGAACCGACTGTCAGGGGCCGGATGCATGCATGCATGCTCAAGCCTCATCCCCTTGTGTCGGCTGCAACTGGCCAGCCTGCCACCGTTTTGTTGCCCAGCGGCGCAGCCCGCCGGTCCCGCTGCACGCCCGAGATGCTGCCCATCCCACCTCCCACCTCGCCGCCCCCGCCGCCCCGCCCGCCCGCCTGGCCTCACCCCTGCAGCCGCGCCGAGCAGCTGCGCGTGTGCTCCCACCGCGGGCGGCTGGCTGTGGAGGGGGTCCCCCCCGGCTCCCTCTCAGCCTACTCTGTGCTGCACAAGGGCGGCGTCAGCTGCTACGACATCGACTTTGTGCAGACGCGGGACGGGCAGCTGGTGGCCTCACACCCGGACGACCTGCAGGCGGCGCTGGCGGCGGGGGCCGCGGGGCAGGCCGCCGGGGGGCCGCCGCCGCTGGGGCAGTGGAGCCTGGCGGAGCTGCGGGCGGCGGGGGCCGACGAGGAGCGCTTCCCCACGGCGGACGCGCTGATCAAGGTGTGGGTGTGAGGGTGTGGGTGTGCGTTTGGGTGCGTGTGTGTGGTGAGGTGGGAGGGCGCTTGGCAGGTAGTGCATACAATGGTGTGGCGAGTGTGAATATCTTGTGTCTCGTGGGCTGGAGGGGCTCCAGGGCGAGCTCTTGGGTGTGCGCGCCACCCTCGCCGCCCCTCCCGACCCCCGCCCGCGGCCCCGCAGGTGTTTGCTGCGCTGCTGGAGCAGTCGGGCCTGCTGTGGAAGCCGGGGCAGGGGCAGCACGCGCCAGACTACGAGCAGTGAGTGGGCCCAGCCTGGAACCCAGCCGGGTTGGGGCCCCGAAGCCACGCGTGCCCGCCGCCTCGCCCGCCAGGCTGTCCCGCTCTGGGGCTCTGGCACACACCCGGTCCGGCGCTTGGCCCTTCCCGCGCCCAGGCTTGCCCCCCACTCCCTCCCTTCCTGCCTCCCTGCCTGCCTCCCTCCCTGCCCCACCTCCCTCCCTCCCTCCCCTGCCTCCCTCCCCCCTCCCCTCCCTCGCCCCCCCCCTCCCCTCCCCCCCCCGCCTCCCTCCAGGCTGCCCGTGCTGCTGATGGACCTGAAGGGCGAGGCCTACAACCCCGATACCATCAACTCGGTGGCGGCGGCGGCGGCGGCGGTGGATGCCGAGGCGCACGTGGCCCTGTTTGTGGCCGCGCCGCAGCAGCTGGTGCTGGTGCTGAACCAGACGCGCTGGGGCGGGCCGCTGATCCGGGGGTACATGGTGAGTCGGGCGGTAGCGGAGCAGGGGGGAGGGGAGGGGAGAGGGAGGCAGAGAGAGGAGAGAGTGGAGGGGAGCGGGGAGAGTGTGTGGTGCTCTGGGTGCCGCGGGGAGGGTTGGGAGGATGGGGCGGGGTGGCCGGCAGCAAGCATACGCGGCCGGCGCCATGCGCCCCTGCACCGACGGGATCGCTGCTGCCCTGGCTGGCCCGCCCGCCCGCCTGCCCCCGCCTGCAGGACCGAGACGATGCCAACCCTGCGCTGCCTGCCGAGGAGCTGGAGCCGTTTGCGCTGCTGGGCCCTTCCATCAAGGTGGGCAGGAGAAGAGAAGGGAGCGGCCGGCTGGCTGCCATGCTGGCTGCCAGGCAGCGGCACGGCAAGTGCTTCTGTCTGTCACACTGCTGTCCTGCTGCTGCCGCGGCACAGCTGCTGCTGGGGCTGTCGGGAACGCATGTGCTGCTGCATCGCTAGACCTCCCGTCCATCACCTCCCGGCCCTCTGCCGCCCCCGCTGCGCCTCCGCAGATGGCAGACAGCTTCTTCGCGGCTGCCGCGCAGCTGGGCAAGCCGGTGCTGGCCTGGACGGTGGACTCCCCGCGGGACCTGCACCGAGCGCTGGAGGCAAACCTGAACGCCGCCATCAGCAACCGGCCGCTGGCGGTACGGGGTGTACTGCTGGACTGGCGCGACCGCTGCTCCGAGCGCCAGGGCCGGCTGAAAGCGGAGCGGCGGCAGAGGCGCCGCCAGCGCCGTGCGCTGGAGGGGCAGGCGGCGGCGCGGCGGCACAGCACAGGGCGGCAGCTGCGGGGCGGAGAGCCGCATGCGTAGCAGCTGGAGCGGTGGAGCGCGGATGAGCCTACCTCTGGCCGCACCCCATGCATTCTTACACGATTCGGTAGCACGGGGCACCCCACAAATGTAGCAAACAGCAAGCAAAAGAGTCGCTGCAGGGCAGCGGTGCAGGGGCGGCGACAGCCACGAGCGTGGTGCTCCTCTGCTGGGCATGGGTGAGCAGGGCGTGGCCTGGTCAGGATGCGGGCGGCACCCTGCATCACGGGGCGGCAAAGCAACGAGGTGTGGTGTGAGATGCTGGGTTGGCAAAGCCGGGAGCGCCGGAACTGACAGGCGGGGTCAGCTCTCACAGGTGGTCGCAGGCCAACAGCAAACACAGCCAGTGCCCTGCCCAGCCAAGCGAAGCGCAGGTCGCTGCCGGGCGGCCGCCACCCCCCCACACACACACTCACCAGATGGCCACCCTCGCCTGGACCCCCGACAAGCGGTACGCCACCACCACCTGGTCCAGCCCATCGACGGCCAGCGACACGCTGGTGGGCGGCGCGACGCCCCGGATGAAGGGGCTGCCCGCCAGCGGCCCAAAGGTGCCGCCGACCAGCCGCTGCACGTCTGTATAGGTGGATGTGAGGTCGGCCTGGAAGATGGCCAGCGGGGAGCCGGCGGAGTCGAGCGCCAGGCTGAAGTCTGCGCCCGGGCCCATCCCCGCCTGCACGCCGGCGCCCGCCTGGCTCCACCCGCCCGCGCCGGGGCCGGCGGAGAAGGCCAGCAGGCTGATGCCGGCGGGGGAGCCCGAGAAGGGCTGCTGCAGGCCCAGCAGGCGCCCGCCGGCGGCGTCGATCGCCAGCTCCAGCTTCAGCAGCGCGCCATAGGGTGCGGGCGGCAGCGGGAGGGGGTCGTCTGGGGACCACCCGGTGCCGGTGAAGCAGCGCAGGCCGGCGGTGCCGTTGGGGGAGCTGGGGGACGGCGCCCAGGCCGCCACGCAGGGCAGCTGGGAGGCGGGCTGGAGGGCCAGGGAGCGGGTGAAGGTGACGGCGCTGGCATTCCAGAGGGGGCCTGCACGTCGGCGGCGGCCAGGCCGTCAGCGGGAGGGGAGGGGTCTCCTGGCCAGCGCTGGACCAGCAGCGGCCATAACAGCAGATCCTGGTCTTGCATGGCAAGGCGCAGCGGCCAGCTGGTGCAAGTAGCGGCAGGCAGTGGGCAGGCGCGAGGCGAGGGCTCACCTGCGCCGAGCACGGGCCAGCGGCGGCCGTTCCAGCGCACCACCGACACGCCAGCCACCCCATCCTTGAACGCCACATAAGGGGTGCCGGCCTGCAGGGGCAGCCAGGTGCAGGCGCAAGGAGCAGGCGTGAGGCGGACGCCTGCGGGATACTGCGTGGCATGATACCGCAGGCAGCGAGGCTGGAGACCTCTCCTCAAGCAGCCATTCCACACTCTGCAGTCGGGGCATGCGGCAGCTTGGCCGAGCCGGTGCCTCACCTCGTCCAGCGCCAGGCTGACGCCTGAGGTGGGGCCAGCAGAGAAGGCGGGTCCCAGCTGCTGCCACACCGGCCCCGAGGCGCCGCCGCCAAACCGCCACACCGCCTGGTTCACGGCGACGTGCGGCACGTTTTGGGAGTCGAGGCGCAGGCACAGGGCGGTCTGGGAGGGCTGGGTGAAGCCTGGGGCCCCCAGGCGCTGCCAGCCGTCCCAGAAGTTGCCGTACTTGTACACGGAAACGCGGGAGGCCAGCTGGGCGTCGATCACCGCCACCACCGGCACGCCGGCGCTGTCCAGCGCGACCTCCACCCGTTGCACGCTGGTTAGGCCGTCGTTGAAGCTGGGGAAGGCCTGCCCGATGTGTCCCCAGCCCGCAAGCGGCTTGTAGTCAGTCCTGCAACGCAAGCGGCGGGCAGCGTGAGGCGCGGTGAGGCGCCGGCGGCTCCCCAGGCAGGCTGCAAAGCCAGCGGCACGCATGGCGTGGGCCGTGCCCTGCCTGCGCTCAGCACTTGTCGGCAGCGCTGGGCAGCCGCCGCCGGCCCTGCCCCCTCACCAGATCACCACGCTCACGCTTCTCTGGTCCTTGAAGGCCACCACCGGCAGGTTGGAGGCATCAAAGGCCAGAGAGAACCAGGGCAAGTCAGTGGAGGGAGAGATGGGCGGGGCGTCGGGGGACCCCAAGCCAACCCACTGCCCGCCGCCTCCCGCCTCCCAGCGCCACACCGTCTGGTTGGTCGCGCCGCCGAACGCGCCCTGCTGCAGGGCGATGTGAGGCACGTCAAAGCCGTTGATCGCCAGCTCCAGGCTTGTGCTGGGGTAGACGCTGGTGGGGGTGGGCACCGGGGCCAGCTGCAGCCAGGTGTCGTCGCTGGAGTTGTACTGGAGCAGCAGCGCCTGCCCAGGGCTGTTCAGGTTGGTGACACCCAGGTACGGCGTGTCTGCAGAATCCAGGGCCAGCTGCAGCCAGCCGGTGCGGTTGGGCAGGGTGCTGGCACCCAGGGAGGCCCAGGCGAAGCCGGTGTACCGCATCACCGCCGCGGTGTTGTTGACGCCCTGCGTCAGGCTGTCAGACGACTGGCAGGAGACCTGCAGGGGGAGCGGGGCGCCAGCAGACGTAAGTCGCTCTTGTTCAGGCGGGCGCGCGCTGCACATGGAGGCGACAGGGCAAAGTGCGCGGGCCGGAAGCCAGCCGGCAGGCAGGCAGGCACGAGGGGAGGTCGCAGGGAGGTGAATATGCGGCAGGAGCATCAGCCAGGTAGGGCTGGGGCAGAGAGCAGCAGCTGGAGAGCCCAGGGCCTGCCCACACCCACCCAGGGCAGGTTGCCAGAGTCGAGCGCCAGCGTTGGGTTGACGCAGCCGGCAGGCGACACGCGGCTGGCGCCTCCCACCGCCCCCCAGGCGCCGCCGCTGAACCGCATGACGGTCAGCCGGCCCGGCGCCGCTGGCTGCTGGGCGTCTTGATCGCTGAACGCCAACGTGGGCACATCGTCAGACCCAAAGGCCAGGCTGACCTCGCCGCCGGTGGCACCCTGGCTGAAGCCTGGCGGTCCCAGGTAAGCCCACTGCCCGGTGGCGGCCGTGTAGCGCATCACGCTGGCACGGCTTCCCTGGGAGACGTCGGCGAACGCCAGGTGCGGCTGCCCGGCACCGTCCACGGCGAGGGAGAGGCGGGTGGCGAGGCCGGGTGTGATGCCGCCGGGCGGCCCCATCGCCAGCCAATCAAAGCCGTCCCAGCGGCGGACCTGGGTGTTGCCCACGGTGCTATTGAGGTAGGCGACGTAGAAGGTGTCGGTGGGCTTGTGTACTGCCAGCCTGACGCGGAACAGCTGCTGCAGGCTGCTGAACTGGCGGGCCCCCAGCAGGCCCCAGCCGGGTGTGCGCGCCACAGGCTGGCCGGGCGGCGACGGGCTGCAGCGGCAGGGGGAGCCAGCGTGGGGCAGTACGGAGCGTGGTGTGAGCCGGGCAAGCTGCAGCAGCTTGCCCGAGAGCACGCGCCTTCAAGCACAAGCAGCCAGCTGGCTCGCCTGGGAGGAGGCGGCAAGGGCGGCGAGGGGGAGGGTGGCGGCGGGCTGGGTGGCGGCGGGAAGGGCGATGGCGGAGCGGGGGAGGGTGGGGCAGGGCTTGGGGGAGAGGGCGGCGGCGAGGGCAAGGGGTCTGGAGGCACCCTGCAACACACGGTGAGGAGGAGCCAGGGGCGCGGCAGCTGGGGCGTCAGCCTGGCTCGGCCACTGTGCAGCAGGGTGCGGGCGGGCGCTGTCATGCACCCAGTCTGGGCACACTGCTGCAGGGCCGTGGCGATCAGCGGCCCGCGGCGGCGCCAGCGGCGGCGGTGCTCTCACCAGGTGGCGACCTTGGCGCGGTCGGCGTCACGGAATGCGGCCACCACCTGTCCCCTGCTGCTGAGAACCAGGGAGAGGCTGGTGGGGGCGGGTGTGCCTTTGATGAAGGGGTCGCCGTCCAGCGCCTCCCAGCCGCCGCCCAGCAGGCGGTGCACGGGGGTGAAGATGACGGCGGACGGCGCCTGGACGGCCAGGTAGGGTATGCCGCCGGGGCCCAGGGCCATGCTGAAGTCGCCATCTGCTGCCAGGCCCGGCAGGCTGGGCCCCAGGGCCGCCCAGCTGGCGCCGCCAGCGCTGTAGCCGTACAGCGTTGCGTTGCCGGCGGGCTGGTTGATGGCCAGCACGGGCTGGTCCTGGCCGTCCAGAGCCAGCTCCACCTGGGGCGGCGAGGCGGCAGGCGGCACCGGGATGGCGCCGCCCAGCGCGGCCCAGCCGCTGCCCGGGTCGAAGCACAAGACGCGGGCAGCGGAGGGGTCGACGGAGGGCCCCACCCAGGCAGCCACGCAGGGCAGCTGGGTGGCGGTCTCGACAGCCAGAGAGCGCGGCCCGAGGGCGGCGTTGGCAGGCAGGAAGCCGGCTGCACGTTGGGCAGGCGGAGAGTGTGTGGGGATGGTGCCCATGTGTGCATGGGCGGGTCGGTGGGGATAGGACACCAAGCTCAAAAACATGTTCCCAGCCTTGCCGGCCCCTCCGTACACCGCCTGAGAGCAGAAGGGGCAGCCTTGCTTGGCAATGGGCCTCCCGGCGACGGCTCACCTGCGCCAAGCACGGGCCAGCGGCGGCCGTTCCAGCGCACCACCGACACGCCCGCCACCCCATCCTTGAATGCCACGAGCGGCACATCCAGCTGCATTGCAGGGTGTGTGTGTGGGCGTGGCGTGTGGGGTATGGGGAGGCAAGGACAAACCACCGGCTGCGCCTGCGCTGGAGCAGCGATGGGAAGGGCAGCCTACGCCGCCGCCAGCCTCCGAAGCCGCCCTGGCAGCGCAGGAATCGGCGCATGTGCTTGGATGCAAGCAGCCACGTTTTCTCCCCCATCAGCAACCCTCACCCCGTCCAGAGCCAGGCTGACGCCGGATGTTGGCGCCGCCGCAAACAGCGGGCCCAGCTGCTGCCAGGAGTCGGCCGCCAGCCGCCACACCGCCTGGTTCACGGCGACGTGCGGCGCATCCTTAGAGTCGAGGCGCAGGCAGACGGAGGTCTGGGCGGGCTGGCCGAAGCCTGCATCCCCCACCCTGCGCCAGCCGGTGAAGCTGTTACCGAACTTGTACACGGAGACGCGGGAGGCCAGCTGGGCGTCGACCACCGCAACCAGCGGCACGCCGGCGCTGTCCAGGGCTACGCCGACGGCGAGCACGCTGGCGGGGCCGTCGCTGGAGCTGGGAAAGGCCTGCCCAAAGTTGCTCCAGCTGCAGGACAAGCGGGGAGCAGAGGAGGGGTGGCGCTCCTGCAAGCCTCAGACAGGTGGGATGCCTGTCCAGCCTCAACTCAGCGCCAGAAGCAGGTTGAAGCAATGTCAGCAAGGCCGAGCCCAGCATCTCCCGCCGCAGCATGTGCCGGGTTGGCAGAACCACACAATGCCTGGCAATACCAGCCCCGGTGCGTCCGCGGGCCCTTGGAACGCCTGCCTGGGTGCAGCTTACCCGGTTTGCTGCTTGGAGTCGGTCCTGCAAGCGGCGGGAGCCAACGAGAGTGTCAGCAGGGCGGCACAGGATCCGTCGGGCCGTGGCGCACTGCGCTGCTCCAGCAGCGCTCCCCACCGCCAGCCTCAACTCCCCACCGCCAGCCTCACCAGATCTTCACGGTGGCGGCAGCCTGGTCCTTGAAAGCCACCACCGGCAGGTTGGAGGCGTCGAACGCCAGGGACAGCCAGGGGAAGTCTGCTGAGGGTGTGATGGGCGTAGCGTCGCTGGGCCCGACGGTAAGCCACTGCCCGCCTCCCGCCGCCTCCCAGCGCCACACGGAGTGGTCGGGCGGCTGCTGGAAGCCGCGCTGCAGGGCGATGTGAGGCACGTCGGCGGCGCTGATGGCCAGCGCCAGCGTGTTGAGAGGGTACACGCCGTTGGGCGCGGGCAGGAGGGGCAGCTGCAGCCAGGCGGCGCCGTCGTATCGCAGCAGCAGCGCCTGGTTGGGCACATCGTCGTCGATTGCCGCCAGGTACGGCGTGTCTGCAGAGTCCAGGGCCAGCTGCAGCCAGCCGGCGCGCGCGGGAGAGGGCACGGGCAGCGCCTGCCAGGAGGCGCCCGTGTGCCGCATCACCACCACGCTCTTGTTGGTGGACTGGCAGGACACCTGCAGGGTGCGGCGGCGGCAGGCAGAGCTCAAGTGGCGGGCTCCGCCCCTGCTCTGCTCGCTGCCTAGGTGCTGGTGCTGAGGGGGGAAGGGCGCAGGCCTGCACAGGCAGCTGGCCGGGACCAACAAGCGGGCAGCCTGGACGGCGGGTGTGAGAGCCGGCAGCATGGCCCACCCAGGGCAGGTTGCCAGAGTCGAGTGCCAGCGAGGGGAGCGAGCAGCCGGCAGGCGACACGCGGCTGGCGCCGTACACTGCCCAACTGCGGCCGTTGAACTGCATGACGGTCAGCCGGCCCGGCGCCGCTGGCTGCTGGGCGTCTTGATCGCTGAACGCCAGCGTGGGCACATCGTCAGACCCAAAGGCCAGGCTGACCCCGCCGCCGG
>NW_005435073.1:1163639-1173799 GCF_000147415.1 Chlorella variabilis | reverse complement strand
TACGCGGGGCGGGGGCTTGGGGAATGGCGGCTTTGGTCGTGGAGGTGGCGGCTTTTGTGCAGTGGTAGGCTGGGAAGCTCCTGCAGCATTCCAGCAACCATGTGCAAGCCATCCTCACGAGAGCCCACTGCTCGCGAGCCTCCTTCAGGTGCCACCCATGTGCATGCGTGCAGTGGAACAACGGCCAGCCCATGCAGCTAGCGGTGCCGTGATTTGCACAGCATGCATGGCGTTTATTCTGTGCAGGCGCTCCTCACCTAGGCACGCCAAGAGTATCAAGTACAGCGCTGCAGCAGACCTGGCTGGCATGCCGGGCAACGGGTGGCTGCAGCCGGCAGCCGGTTGGCGGCGGCGGCGGCGGCGGCGGCGGCAGTGGCGGTGTCCTGGAGGGAGCGCGCAGCCCAATTTGGCTACTCGCAGCTCCCTCAGCAAGCAAAGCGCTGAGGGAAAAGAGCCGCCGCGGGCCCCGCACAGAAGGTGCTGGCACCAGTTCCAGGCCCCAATGGCAGCGCAGCGGACAGGAGCGCTGCCAGAGACCGGGGCGGAGCCCAAAAACCCGCGGCCTGATGTTACTTCAAAGCGAGTCGGATGGCGGCGGCTGCTGGGATAGCTACCACCCATGTTGTGTGGCCCCACTGTCACCGAGCGAGGGCACGGTACTGGCCACCTCCCCTCTTGCCCTTGTCGCTCAGACATCCTGGCCGGCTTTTCAGTGTGGGGCCACTCACTGACAAAACTCAGTGCAAAAGTGAAAGGGGACGCAGAGGTGCAGGCGGGACCAAAAGGCACGACACGTACATGCGACGGCGGTGCGCAGGCCGCCAGCCGGGGTTGCCAACTGAGGCCTATCCGCCTCACACCACCTTGGTCTTGGTTTTGCCCTTCACCGCCAGCTTCACCATCGTGGCGAACCAGTAGTAGTTCAGCAGGTTGAGGGCGATGCTCATCACCCTGCAGAAGCAGCAAGCATGCATGCATCGGTGTGCATGAAAGATGAGCACACACGACGCAAAGGGGCGATAGCAGGGCGCAGCGCAGGCAGCACCGGGGCCCGGGGTCGACACCGCTGCATGCGCTGCATGATGACCGAAACGAGCCACACGCGGACGCACCTGACGACCCAGATGGCAGCCGGCGGCAGCGCCGGGGACGCCGCCAGCAGCTGCCCGGCGCTGTCCCGCCAAAACTCCACCGTCATGACTGCACGCCAGGGGCGGCGCAGCAGCGGTGGCGGGGAACCAGTGAGGGGGCGCGGGGGAGGCATATGGGAAGGGTGCCAGCAGGTGCGAGCCGAGCAGGGCTGGGCAGCGTCGCGACGGCGGCGGCTGTGTGTGGCTGGAGGTGGTGCGGCTCCGGGCAACAGGCCCCAGCCGCCTCTGCCCGGCTAGCGCTGGGCTGGGCTGGGCCGGCCCTGAGCTGCGGCTGGCGGTTACACTCACTGGGGCCCCAGACGACGCGGCAGCCGAAGAAGGCCAGCATGAAGGCCGCGTTGACCAGCGGCATTGCAGCGCTGCTGCCCAGCCCCGCCTTGAGCATCAGCCACCGCGTGTACATGGCCGGCGTGCTGAGCTCCCACATGAGAAACGCGGCGCCTGCACGCGGGCGACGGCGGGGCAAGGCAGGCGGAGGTTGGCGCGGCCGCCACGCGCGGCTGCCGGCTGCTGCCGGGCTGCCCAGGCAGCGCCGGGCAGGGGCGAGCCCGATCCGTGTGGCACCACCGCCAGCACGCGCACCGTAGTAGTGCATGACGCCCCGCATGGCGGCGATGGTGTACACGCAGGAGCAGACCACGGCATGCAGCAGGAACTCAAAGCCGTTGTCTGCAGGGGCAGCGCGCAGGCGCGGGCGAGCAGGCAGTTGGTCCCAGCCGTCGATCAACGCCCCGGGGGGGTGGGACGGGCCCAGTCACAGGCGATGGCGCGACGAGGTGCGTTGGGCGCCGCGCTGCAGGCCGGCGCCCGCCCGGCGCCCGCCTCCGCGGCCCGCTGTGTGCGTGCTGCGCGTGTTCTCACCGCTGTACTTCAGCATGCACAGCACGATGTCGTAGAGGAAGTAGCCTGAGGCCACCTCCACCATGCGCTGGGAGGTGGGGCTGGTGCCCACAAACGGCGCGGCGCGCAGCGCGGGCTCGCCCAGCAGCACGGCAAAGGCGAGCGGGAAGATGGCGGACAGGAACACCATGCCCACCAGCTTGGCCGCCAGCTGCAGGGGGCCCAGACAGAGGGCAGCGCAGCTTTGACTACACCATGGTGTGCCCTATGGAACGAGGCGCCGCCTCGCTAGGGCAGTCGCATGGCCAAGACGCACCTGGGATAGGAAGCGGCGGGCCTCCTTCGTGCCCGGCGGGCCCTGCCGGAATAGACGCAGCAGCAGGCCCTTTTGCGGTCCGTGGCTGATGATCACATCCAGCAGCACCATGCCCAGGGCTGCAAGAGGCAGGGGAGGTGCCCTCGGTGCGTTGGCGGCAGGGTTTGGCGGCCGGCGGCAAGGTGGTAGCTGCACGCAGGAGTGGTGCTGCTATGAGTTGCGCATCGCTGGACAACCCACTGCTGCCGCTTACCAAAGGCACCAGCACGCTCCACCGGCGCATCGAGGTGGGTGTGCAGGCCCGCCCGCTCCAGCAGCTGGATGATTGTGTATAGCAGCTGATGCAGCATGCTCAAACGCCGCCCACCGCGACCGCGGTGATGTTGCGGAGCACAGTTTCAAAGATAATCAGACTGTGCTGTGAAACCCCAGTGAGCGGGTAGAAAACGTTGACCAGGAGGCGATCGCTGCCTTGTTTGTCCCTCGCATTGAATGGCAGCAGATACTCCGCTTGTAGGCCAAAGCTCCCGGGCTCAGTGGGCAGCTGATCAACCCGTCACATGATCTGCGACACTGTGTCCTGAAACGACTTGCTCCTATAAATAAGCTCTGTAAATGACTCCCGAGCAGCAGAAGGCGGCGGGCAATGACGCCTTCCGTCGGAGGGTGAGCGCCTATGCCGCCGCCACCCAGTGCCACCCTGCTCGCTGGGCTTCCCGACACACCCGACCTACCAACCACCCCCTGCCTTCAGGAGTACAACCATGCTGCGCAGCACTACACGGCTGCGCTTGAGCACCTGGATGCAGCAGCAGGGCCTCCCGGCATGCTGCAGGCTGGCTCCGAGGCGCTGCGGGTGATGTTGCTGTCCAACCGCTCGCTGGCGCTCTTCCGGCTGGGCGACTATGCGGCAGCCACCGAGGATGCCCAGGCAGTTCTGGAACTGCAGCCCGGGCTCAGCAAGGCTGCCTTTAGGGCTGCCGCGGGGCAGCTGGCGCTTGGGGATGCGGCGTCGGCGGTGCACCGCCTGCGGGCGATGCGCTGCGAGGCCGGGGCCAAACCTGCCGACATGGCAGCAGGCTGGGTGGCTCTGGAGGTGCACGCAGCCGCCCGGTTGGCGCACGAGGAGCGCCGATCCGCCAGCTCTGGCTCGAGCGAGAAGCAGCAGCAGCAGCTGCAGGTGCTGGCGTGTCAGGTGGCAGCAGAGCTGGCAGCCGAGGCAGATGGCGAGGCAGGGGCGGATGCCGACCCGGTGGAGCTGCTGCAGCAGCTGACCAGCCTGCTCGGCAGCGGCGCAGACCAGGACGCAGCTGCCGAGGCGGCGGCGGCCCTGGAGGACCCCGGGCGCCAGTGCTACCAGCTGCTGCTCTTCCACCTGGCCGGCCCCAGCTCCAGCTGCGTGCGGGCGGCCGCCGCCGCGCTGCAAGCAGCCGCCGTGGCAGCCGGCGCCGGCAGCCCGGCGGTGCTGTGGCCCACCACAGTGTGGCTGCGGCTCACTGCCATGGCTGTGGACTGCTGCTCCGGTGACAGCGCAGCTGCCGCCATGCAGCTGCTGGGGTGGGCTGCGGCTCGGGATGCATGGGTGCGGCAGCACGTGTTGCTCCACCTGCTGCCCGGCTCGCCAGCAGGCCCTGCTCAGGAAAGCCCTGTGGAGCGGATCCTGGGCCTGCTGGAAGACACCGGCAGGCTGCACAAGGCGGCGCCAGATGCGGTGGTGGCGGCTGCGCTGCTGCTGCAGCAGTACGCCAGCGATGTGGCCAGCACAGAGGTGGTGCTGCACTGCCGGCCGCTGCTGCCCCTGCTGCGGGCGGCTGCGGCAGCTCCGGGGATGGCGGCTTTCCAGCCGCAGGGCAGTGAAGGCGGCGAAGCTTGCGAGGAGGATGGTCCTGGCGCAGACGGCGGCAGCGCAGAGCTAGACGGCACTGCCAGCCTCAGCATGGAAGACATGGAGCAGCATGCTCTCCAGCAGCTGCGCCGGAAGCTGCAGCATGTCTTCATCCCGGAGCTTGTGGCTGTTCGGTCGTGCCTGCTGGGAGCGGCCAGCGCCCTGGCGGGATCCAGCCGGCACCTGGTGCTGGCAGAGGCGGTGGAGGAGAAGGCGGCCGGCAGCAGCGCTGATGGAAAGAAGACGGTGGTACCTGGCGCCTTTGTCACGGGTAAGGTGCCGAGCTGTGAGAGAGCAGCAGCAGTGTGCTGTGGACCCCCGCACGCTGCAACGTTGATGGTTTAGAAGCAGCTGCTCCCGCGCTTGCCCTCCCTCCCCTTGCAGAGCTGCTGGCCTTTGTGCGAGAGCTGCACGAGCAGCAGCCGCAGCGCACCGCGCCAGTGCTGGGGCAGGATGGCGCCCCCGAGGCCTACATCAAGCGCCGCTTTGCAGCCGACTTCAAAGACAACCCGGCAGGTGATCGCTTGGACTCTTTTTTAGTTTGCGACAGAGTGCGGCATTGAACTGCACGCTGTGCATGCTGCACCGGCTGTCGCGCTGCGCCGGCTGCCCTAAAGTGCGGCGACATTGCGCCACTCAGGCTGCCCACATGCCTGCACAATGTGCACCACTCGGGCTGCCCACATGGTCACACACTGTGCATCCTCGCTCCTTGCAGGCGACTATCTGCTCTCGCTAGATCTCCAGGATGGCGCCACCCAGCGGCCAGCGCAGCAGGCAGCGCCGGCGGGCACGACGCAGCTGGAGCTGGCGCTGGCCCTGCTGCTTCACACGGCTGCCGCTGGCAGCAGCGCCGCGGCCCTGCTGTACCGCAGCGATCTGTTTGCTCTGTGCAGTGAGCTGTGCGCCTACTGCACCGAGTCGGTCGTGGTGGCAGCACAGCAGCTGTATGCGGCAGTCGCCGACAGGGTGGTGGCGGCTGCCGAGGAGCTGCTCCAGGGCAGCGAGGTGCCAGCCCTGGCGGCGATCTTCCTGCACAGCAGCAGCCACGAGCACCGGGTCCGGGCGCTGGGCAGGCTGGCGTCAGCCTCCGCGACCTGCAGCGGTGGCGAGTTTGCGCTGCTGACGGGAGTGGCAGGCCCCCAGTCGGCGGAGGCGCCTGCATGGGCCAGGGGCAGTACAGTGTACCGGGCCTGGCAGCTGGCACAAGCCAGTGGACAGGAGCAGGGGGCACCCGCGTCAGGCAGCAGCCAGGACTTGCAGCAAGCGACCCGCAGGCTGGTTCTGCGCTGCTGCGAGCGGGCCCAGCAGCAGCAGCAGCTGCCGCCGCTCACACCGCCCGGGGGCGGCGCCTGGGCGGCAATCGGGAAGAAGGAGATGAAGCACATGCTTTGGGAGCACCACCACAACCAGCAGACAGGGGTCAGCGTAGCCGCCAGCCAGCAGGCACAGCAGGAGGTGAACGGTGCGTTTGTGGAGCTCAGGAGGGGCTTCCTGGGAAAGCCGCCGCTGCCACCTAGGCAAGTCCAGCCAGCCGCCCGACCCGGCATGCAGCGGCAGTCGGCTGTGCAGGCTGCACCCAGCAGCACGGATGGCAGCCCTGGGGGCAGCGGCGGCGCGGCTGGCGTTACCGCTGGCGTGAGAGAGGTGGCAGCGCGCAGCTACAAGAGCGGTTCTGTGCTCATTGAAGAGCTGCCATTCGATCCAGCAGCAGATTCCGCGCCCGCCTCCAAACCCGCGCCCGCCCCTCCGCTGCCGCCCCAGGCGACGCCCCCGGGGGCCGCCTGCAGCCCGGACGCTTCGGAGGAGAGAGTATGGCAGGGCAGCCTGCCTACTGAGGAGGAGGAGGAGGAGGAGGTGCCGGATCTGCATGATGTGTTCGACAGCAGCCGACTGGCGGGGGAGCAGCGGCGGGTGCGTGCCGAGTGGATGGCGGCGCCGCTGGCCAAGAAAGTCAGGTAAGCATAGCACGCTAGCCTAGCCGCCCCTGCCGATCGATGCCCATGAGATGCTGGCTGCCGAGGGAGGGGCAGCTGTTTATGCACTCGCTCGCCACACGCCCAAGGGTGTGGGGGTGTGGCATGTCACTGCCGGTACTGCTGGTACTGCAGGTGGACCCAGACCAGCCTGGACGTCAGCGTGTTCGTCACGCTGCCAGCTGGCACCCGGGCGTCAGAGGTGCAGGTGCGCAGCCGCGGCCGGCGGGCGTGCGGCGCGACTGCTGCGAGCCGACGCGGAGGCGGCTGCGATGCACACAGCCTGCCGCGGCGGCCCCCTGCCTGCCTGCCTGCAGGTGACAGCGGAGAGCGGCCGCCTGATGGTCGGCCTGGGGTGGTATGGGCGGGTGCTGGATGGCGCCCTGCATGGCTCGGTGAAGACCAAAGAGTTGCACTGGTGCCTGGAGGACCAGGAGGTGAGGAGGCACCACCAGGCCCTGGCTGCGCCGCCTGCGCCAGGCGCCTGCCAGCCTGCTCGGACTCGCACCGCTGGCACGCCCGCAGCCGCTGGCTGTTGTCCACGGCCCTGCTGAGTGCCCGCCCCATGCCTGGCGGCAGGTGCACGTGATGCTGGTCAAGGCGCGGCAGAGCTGGTGGAAGGCGCTGTTTGAGGGCGGTCAGGAGAAAAGCTACCGCGAGCTGCTGCACGAAGCGGTGAACGCAGGTGGGGCGCCGGCGGGCCTAGGCCCCTGCCTGCCCCTGGCAGCCATGGCATGGCAGATTGTGCATGAGTGCCAACGCCGACACCGTGCTAAGCTTTCCAGGCAGCTGCCGCATCATGCCGACCCTCTGCTCCGCGCCACGCCGCTGCAGACGAGCCGGTGCCGCCATACGACGAGCTCAGCGACTCGGCCAAGGGCATCATCGCATCCATCCAGCAGCGGCAGGCCTACATCCAAGCAGGTGCTTGCGGTGGTTGGGCACTGCCCGGGGCGTAGGCCGCATTCCGTCGCCGGGCTGGGGTGCGGGCGCGCCCTTGCCGACCCGCTACGCCGTGCATCCAGCCCGGTTGCTGCAGTCCCACTGTTGGCTGAAAATGTGCATCCGGCTCTTGGTGCAGGCCTCATGGATCCCAACGCGCCCGACGACTTCCGCATCGTGCTGGGAGAGAGCAGCCTGGGGCAGAGCGGCGGCGCGGGCGCGGGAGGGCAGCCGCAGCGCTGAGCTAGTGCTGCGCAGGTTGCTGCTGAATGTTGTCTCTTAATATTTCACCATGGCTTCTCTGAAATTCCGTGAGCGCAAACCTCAGCTCGCGGTCAGAGCGCCGGCGCCCTCGCCAGGTGGCTCCTGACAAACGCGTGGCCTTGTGCCTTGAGGAATGGAGCTCCTCATTTGTCCACTCTTGCTCCGAAGCAATCGTATGTAATCTCAGGCAGCCCCCGAGGCGGCGCCTCGCTCCACCTCGATGACCGCCTGGTGGGCCTTGGCCCTCGTTTTGGCCGCCTGTGAGTCCTCCGACTCCATGGTTTCTCGAACGCTGAGTTCGCGAGCGGGCAGCGCCTGATCCAGGCCATCTACCACCGCCCCGACCTCCGCCACCATCTGCTGCCGCCGTGCCGCTCCACCCTGCCTTTGCAGGCTGCGGCGCCAGGGCGCGGTATGTGCCCTCGTACGTAGTGCCCCTCCTCTTTATTCAGCAGCGGCTAGTGATGCAAGTCCAAGTGGGCAGCCCGCCCCTGACGCTCACCTGCATCGCCGACACAGGCTCCGGATGTGAGCCTGCCCCGTGCCCAGCCCAGTCACGCTTGGCCCTCCTCGCTCGCTTCCCCAACCACCGGCCCCACCCCTGTGCTGCAGATATCACGGTGCCCACGCCCCAGGACTGCCCAGGAGCCTCCCAGGCGCTTTATTCGCCCGCCGCCTCAACCACCGCCGACGCTGGAGCGTTTCCTGCCAAGAACCCGTGGGATGCCCAGGGCCCACCCGAGCCTGCTAGCCCCTGCCAGACAGCCGACCTGCCTCTCGCCAACGGCTCCACCGCCGCCACCTGCACCTTCAACTTCAACCAGAGCTCCAGCCAGGGCCAGCAGGCAGCCAGCGGCGTGGTGGCGACAGACCAGCTGCGGTTTGGGGCGGGGCTCACCGGATTCGACACGTGGGAGCAAGTGGAGCTGCGGGCGCCGCTGGGGGCGGTGGCGTGAGTCCCGCCGTGCCGCCGGCCTGCCTGCCTGCCTGCCTGCCTGCCTACTCACATGCGGCCATTCGCAGCCATGCCAGCGCCAGGGCGAGTGTGGACATGCCCCCGCTGATGCTGGCAGGGAGCTGTCCCTTTGCCCATGGCTGCAGAGCCGTGGCCGACCCCGACGCGTACTGCCGCTCCCCGGCCGCCACCTGCGGCCTCAACACCTGCCCCTCCAGCCTGCTCCTGCAAACCGTCCGCTTTGCGCCCGCCGGCATCGACAGGGGAGTGGGCCTGTGCGTCAGCGCCAGCCAGCCCAACACCTCCTTCCTCACCCTGGGCGGCGCGTGGCCCTCGGGCGATGTCGCCTCCCTCCAGTACGCCACCACGCAGCTGCAGCCCGGCCCCAGCAACAGCACCAACGCGGGCTTCTACGGCTACTGGGTGCGCCTGGATGGTGTCAGCCTTGGCGGCGAACCCAATGCATCATCTGCCACACAGGTACTACACCTCCCGTACCAGTGGTGATGGGGCAGATGGTGTGCCGTGCAGCTTAGCTGATGCAGCGCATGCTGGCAGCCTATCCCCGGCTGTGAGCGGCGCAATACGGGGAACTCGCCCCTGCTGCCTGCCTGCAGGCGGGTGGTGCGCTGGCGCTCCTGGACACCGCCGCGCCCGGGCTGGAGCTGCCGGCGGCGGTGGTGGGCGCGTATGTGGCGGCGGTGACGGCCGCTGTGGCCGCCGACCCTCGCCTGGCGCTCCTTTCGGTGAGTGTTGGGCTGTAAGGCCGAGGGCAAAGCGGGCGTGTGACATGCTGGCGGCATAAGGTTTCACACTACATGCCTATGGCAAAATGGCAGTAGAGGTATCGAGTGTGCACCGTGACTGACGCACTGCCGCTTGCACCACCGCCGCTTGCACCACAGGCCGCCCCGCTGGCGGTCAGCGGGCCGAGCCTCGAGGCCGTCTCTGCCGCCTTCCCAAACATCACGCTGCACATGCCAGGCAACGCCTCTGGTGCGTGGGTGTGGCTGGATCATATTTGCCAGCCGTCTGGCGCCGCACAGTGACAGCTGGCTCATGCCGTGCCCACCCTGATCGTCAAGTGCCCACCCTGCTCACACCTGCTCACAACTGCAGTGGCGATATCTGCCGGGAGCTTCACCACAGCCAGCGGCAGCAGCGGCAATTACACCATCAGCGCTGCAGTGCTGCAGGCGGCCAGGCCGGGGGAGCCTGCCATGCTGGGCCTGCCGCTGTTTACAGGCCGTGCCACCTCGCTGGGCAATGGGGTGGCCGTGTTCTCGCAGCTGCTTGGCGCCGGCGGCTGCAGCGCGCCGGGGCCGCTGGGGCCGACGGACGACCCCGGGACGTCGCCGCCGCCCAGCCGCGGCAGCCGCCTGTCCAGGCCGGCTGGGGCGCTGGCCGCTGGAGCCGCGCTGCTTGCGTGTGCCTGCTTGGCATCTTGACCGCAATTGATGACGCTGAAGTCTGATTTTACACGTGAGGTGATTGGCCAAGAGGCGCGACTGTTCCCTCATCTCTCCAGCTGCTCCTGCCGCTTCACTGCCCCGTCAAGTGCATCCCACCCAGCGCGGCCACAGGCGGGACCGCCGGCTGCTCGACCCGCACCTGCCCCGGCGCCTGCGCCTCGCCCGCGCCCGCCAGCGTGGCGGTCGCAATGTCTGCGGTGGGCGGCAGCGGGATGCCCTCCAGGCCGGCATCCCGCCGGTAGCGGTCGGTACCCGGCAGCAAGCCCACCGCCGGCACCCAGTAGAGGCGCGGCAGCGCGGCGGGGGACGCACCCCCCGCCGCCAAGGGTCCGGTCGCGGCGGCTGGCGCTGCTCCTGCA
>NW_005435073.1:1152307-1163589 GCF_000147415.1 Chlorella variabilis | reverse complement strand
TCCCCCCCACCCCCCCACACACACAGCCAAACGCGCGCGCACACACACACACACACACCGGCACACACCCGGCTGGTCGTCTATGAGCAGCAGCCCCTCCCGCGCCATGGCCCCCAGCGCATCCCGCAGCCGCGCCTCCTGCCACCCGGTGGCCGCCACTGCATCCGCCAGGCTGAAGTAGCCGCCAGACCGCTGCGCGGGCGCAGGCAGGGCAGGGAAGGGCAAGGCAGGGCAGGGCAGGGTGTCAGCAGGAAGGCAGGCAGGTGGGCAGGAGCCCGGCTGGGCACGCCCCGTGCCCGCTGGCCCGCTCCGCCCAGCCACCAGGCGTGCAGACCAGCACAGCGGGCACGTGCAGTACGGCACCAACAACGCCCACCCCAACCGTCCATCCACCCCACCCCACACCCACAGCCCCGCCCACACGCACACCTCTGCCAGCTCTATGAGCGTGTTTGAGTCTGTGCTGATTTCGGTGGGCACAGATCGCACAAAGGAGCGGTTGCCGATGCGCACCACGCCAAACCCGCTGCCCAGGCCCTGCAGCTTCTCGATGGCTCTCAGCAGGTCATCCTCGCTCACGGGATCTGCCCGGGACCCGCGCCGCCGCTGCGAGGGGGCAGGCAGGGGGAAGGGAGGGTGGCCAGAGCACGGGGCAGGGGGCAGGGCAGGGCAGGGCAGGGCAGGGCAGGGGCAGGGCAGGGCTAGAGGAGAGGAGAGCGCTCCTTGGCTTGGCTGGCTGGCTGCTCTTGGCTTGGCTGCCTGGGCTGCGCAAGCTGGCGAGCACCCGCGCACCCGCACATACTCATGCACCCGCGACAGCTCGATGAAGCCGCCTGTGATGGGGCGCGATGTGATGCACCCCTCCACCACCTGCACCCCCAGCTCATAGTAAAAGTCTGCGGGGGGTCAGGGAGGTGTGGTTTGGGAGGGCAGGGAGGTGTGGTTTGTGTGCATGTGTGCAGTGGTGGTGGCGATGGGGGCAAAACTCCGCATGGCAGAGGCAGCATCTCTGGCAGGCGCAGAGGAAAGCAGGCGCAGAGGTTCCCGCGCCAGCCCGGACGCCCACCTCCCAGCCCCAGCAGCTTGTTCCAGGTGCCCTTGTTGGAGGCGAGAGGGTCCACCCCTGCCGTGGCACACATGGCGTGGAACTGAGCCCTGCAGACAAGGCAGACGCGAAGCGCGGTGCTCACAGGCCGGGGCGTCGCCAGCGGGGGCCGCTCCGCTGACAGCAAGCACGCGAGGAAGTACCCCGCATCAGCAGCACCTCCCTCCCTCCCTCTCTACATGCGCACACACCGACCAGCCATCACCCTGCCTGGCCAGGGGCCAGGCAGGCAGGCACCTGAACTCTGGGTTGCGCCGAATGTCTGCCTTGTGCTTGAGCGCAAACTCCTCGAGGCTGGCCTTGAAGTGCGCCATCTGCGCCTTCATCACAGCAGCCTTGGTCTCAGCCACCTCCTCGCCCTTCCTCTTGAACTGCTCCTGCACCATGGGCGAGGCAGGCGGAGGGGCCGCGAGGGGCGGGGTGAGCGAGGGCATATGCGCGAGCGGCGGCAGCGGCAGCGAGCGGAGGGGGCGGGCGCGGCAGGGCGGCAGGGCGGCGGCGCACCCTGGCCGCCCTGGTGCGGCTCAGCGCCGTCAATCCCGGCCCCCGGCGCAGGGCCATCTCGCGAGGTTGTGCTGCGCTGCCAAGTAACTAGTGCGATCACGAGGGCACAGGCAGCAACAAGGCGGAGCAGGTTCTATTCGCTGCACACACAACCAGGGGGCTCGGACCTAAAGTTGAGGGCACGCTGTGCTGCGCGGGCCACAGCAGGGCGCAGGCGCTGGAAGGCCGTCGAGGTATGTGTGGCCCGAAGACGAGCTCTGCATAAAAGGAAGGCTGCCCGACCCCACAAGATGTTCATCTTGGCTCCACCTGTCCCTTAGGAGCTGGGTAACCCTTACAAAAGGAGGAGTCGGGCAGAGAGTGCAAGCGAGGAGATGAGCGTGCATTGCACAGCACTGTGCAACGGCAGAGCAGTGTATAATGGCATTCCAGGCAGCGAGTAAACGTTGAGAGTCGTCTAAGATTTCAAAACAGAGCTACATATGCAGCGAAAAGTCAGCGTGAGGGTGCAATGGCCCTGAACAAAATCTGGAGCGGGCTACCTAACGATCTGCAAGCAACAGCAGCGCCGCGGCAATGTGCCGATGCAGGGCGAGCACAACAAGGAGTACATACATAATTGGAGGGAAGTTGTCAAGAGAGTACAAGAAAATGCTAGAGGGGATCGATAACCAACGGTCGCAGGTGCAAAGGTCGCCGTAGGGTAGGTGGTTGGGTTGGTTGGCGGGGGTTCACTTTGCGCTAGGGAGCTGGGTGCCACCGCTGAGGGCCCGCTGCGCCGCCTCGCCGCGCCTGCCCCGCAAGCTCAAGGGGCTCAGCCGAGCGGCACCAGAAAGTCTCCAAAGACCACGCCGCCCAGCGAGTATGCCTGGGCGGGCTGGGGGATGCAGGGGCCGCGGTGGTGCACCCCCGCCGTCAGCTGGCACTTGGCCCAACTCAGCTGGATGGGCTTGTCCATGCGGAGGTTTCCAGCCTACAGCGCAGCTTGCATGGCCTCCCGGGGCGGGTTCAGTGGGAGGAAGGTGCCGCAGCCTGGCAAGCTTGATGCTGCCCTCCTGGCAAGTGCCCCACATCCCTTCATGGCGCCTGCCTGCCAGCACTCCGTGGCAAGGCCAGCACGCACGCAGCGCTGGCGGGCTGGGCCCCACACACCTGCAGCAGCCAGGAAAACACCTCCACGCGCGGGCGGCTGTCGCGGGCCGAAAACTCGGGCCGGTTCTCAAGCACAAACAGGCGGCGGCGCAGAAACATCTGCACAGGGAGGCCGGATGGGGGGATCAGCACACCGGCATGTTGCACCCCAGGCCCCACCACGCACGCAGCACAGCCCACATCGTGGCAGCAGCCCTGCTGCTCCAGCACAGGCGCGCCCGCCCCCACCTCCAGCCACGCCGTCTCGTTCACGCCCTGCTTGGGCGAGCCGCCCAGCTGCTGGCTGACCCATGCCGCGATGCCGTTGGCGGACATGTCCAGCTGCTGCGAGTCGGGCGCGGCCTCGCCGTGCTGCACCCAGGCGTCGTACAGCTGGGCCTGGGACAGGGCGTACCTGCAGGCAGCACAGCGCATGCGTGTGTGTGAGGGTGCGGGAACATGCGTGGGGGGGCGGTCAGTACAGCGCAGGGAGCGAGGAGAGAATGGCTGCTCCTCTCCCCTGGCCGCAGCCAGGCTCTCGTCCCCAGTCCCCGCGCATGTGCCGCGAGTGATGCCCTTTGGTGGCCCAGCCGGCCTGCAGCCAGCCTGGCTTGCCTGAGGCCCAGGCCCTCCGCCGCTCTCTGCGAGGCGTTGAAGTAGAAGTATTCCAGGCCGATGTCCTGGGCCTGGCGAAAGGCGGGGTCGCCCCCCAGCTGCTGCACCGCCTGCATACACAATGGGCGGGCGGTTGGCGGCGTGAGTCGGCAGGGAACTAGGCCAGGGCGGGGGGAGCAGAGCCACGAGTTGGCCGCACTCCGCGGCTCCCCGCAGGTCACGTCAGGTGGGCCGCAGCTGCCGCTTGTGCTGCGGGGCGAGTCGCTGCGGGGCTGCAGGCGCCCACCTGGATGAAGCCCTCCAGGCCTGCCAGGTCGGTGCTCTCCGCCGACAGCGACACAGTTGGATTCTGCAGCACGGGACGCCACACCCAGCAGCGCGTCAGATCAGAGCACCGGCTGCCGGGGCATAGCAAAGCAGAGAGGCGCTGTGGCGGGGCGGGGCGGGCTCACCGATATGAGTTCTGTCTGGTTGCGGCCTGCGGTGGCATTCGTAGCCGTGCTCACGTTTGCACGCACCTGCAGGCAGCCCACACACAGCACATCAGGTTTGGAGAGGGCGCAGCCCGGGCCCGCCCCGCGGGTGGCTGCTGTTGGAGGCCAGGCAAGCTGCTGGAGAGGCAAGGCGCTGGCCGTGCTGCCGACTCCCCTCGCGGCTGCCACAGCATCTTGTCACGTCCATGCATGCAGCCCCCAGAGGGCCCCACCTGCGCCTCTCCACCCGACGACAGTCGCTGGCGCTCCAGCGCGGGCAGGAAGCGCGCCAGGGTGTTGTCCTGCGGCTTCAGCTGCTTGTACTTGAGCACCACCGCAAGCCCGTCGCCTGTTTCCGTGGTGAACCCAGCCCTGCGCAGGGCAGAGCGCAGC
Source organism: Chlorella variabilis (assembly GCF_000147415.1). NCBI lineage: Eukaryota > Viridiplantae > Chlorophyta > Trebouxiophyceae > Chlorellales > Chlorellaceae > Chlorella > Chlorella variabilis. Next base: position 1,159,368 of record NW_005435073.1, on the reverse strand, counting down.
AGGTCTGTGACGGGCGTAGTCCATCAGGCACGCAGCACTGGCAGGAGGCCACTACAGTTCACAGCTGCCCTGCCCTGCCCCGGCCCACCTGCCAAAGGTGATGCCCCGCCCATCCCCCAGCACTTCGGCATACCCATCTGCAGGCAGGTGAGCGGGCACAGCAGGGGCTGCAATTTTCAACACCGCTGGCTGCCTGGCTGCCTCCCGGGCAGCGCTGGGGTGTATGTGGCTGAAGTCTAGGCAGCGCGAGCAAGGTGCAGCCAACAGCGCCTCACTCACACTTTGGCTCTAGCGACGCATTTTCGAAAATGGTCAGCAGCTTGTCGGCCTGGGCCCTCTGTGCTGGCGCCAGGGGCAGCCAGGGCGCGGGCGGCGGAGGTGGCGGCGGCGGAGACTCGGGCGGCGGCGGGCTGGGCTGCTGGGCAGCCAGCACCAGCGCTGTGGCTTGTGCGATCTGCTGCTCAGCCTCTATCCGGGCCTGCGCCTCGTCTGAGAGCTGCCGCAAGCGGCGCAGCCTACACAGAGCAAGCAGCGGCAGCAGCATGCTCAATGAGGCAAGGGCGCTGGGCACCGGCAGGAGAATACGAGCATCATGTGTACTGGCAGCCCAATCCCACCTAGCATTCATTTGTTTGCGCTGCTGCAGCGGCAGTGTCCTGAAGGGCTCCAGGGGCAACTGCCGGGCATCAGCCGGCAAGGCGGCAGCGGCGGCATCGCTGCTGCTGAGACCCACCCTCGCAGCTGCGACCTGCAGGAGCACGGGCTTCAAAATCAATCAACTTGAACTCCGATGGAGGCCCCAAACAGTTTGGGGGACAGGGAGTTCGTGCGGCATGTCAGGGGCATGCAGAGTCCCTGCCCCCTCCCTGGGCCGGTGGCGTCGGTGCCAGCGGATTGCGCCCACCTGGACCACCATCAAGCACACCAGCGCCGCGCAGACCAGGGGGACGCAGGGAGCGGGGGCTGCCATTCAGCCCCGCTGCAGGCGCCTCGTTCTTAGACTTGCGGGTGCATAATCGAACGTACTGCGGCGATTGTAAGCCAAAATCGTGCTGGGTGGCGCCTTTCGATCTGGTTTCATGTAGTGCAGGATTCAGGCCAGTGGCCAACGTGGCACATATTCAAAGCAGCACGATCTGTTGGGTGGCCCACAGACCCCCAGGCACGCGCACCCATTGAACAATGATTGGCAGAAGGCAGCAGCCAAGATAATGGCGGCAGCGGCGATGTGCAAAGCGGGGCCTGGCGGGCGGAGTCACCCAGCGAATGCGCTGAAGGTGATTGTGGGGAGGGATCAGGGACAGTAGAGAATACGAAGAAAAGACAAAGACGAATAAATTGATTATAGAACAAAATCTGTTCCAGCACAGCATGGGCCGGCGGTTTGGAAGCGCGCCAATGCGGCGCTTGTTAGTACAAAGCAGGAGAGCATGGATGCTCACAGCACACGTGAAGTATTCATTTCAGCATAACGAGGTTGATCACACGCACACACACAAACTTTCAGGCATGCACCAAGGGGGGCGAGGCATCAGGTTTGCCTCCCCCCACACACACACAACCAGCGCCCAGCCATGGGCCAAATGAGGGCAGGCAGGGGTGCCAGCGCGGTGGCAGGGGCATCAGGGTATGTAGAAGTCTCCATAGTCCACGCCGCCCACGGCATACGCGGCGGAGGTCTGGTTGGTGCATGGGCCGCGGTGGTGCACCCCCTCAGTCAGTTGGCACTTGGCCCAGCTGAGCCGGATAGGCTTGTCCAGGCCGCGAGCCTTCAACTGCAGGCCAGGGTGCAAGCCATGGGAGTAGGGAGCTGTGTGTGTCGGGCATGCGCACGCAAGGTGCTACCGGTGCCATCTGGGTGGCAGGAGCTTGGCCGCAGTTGCGCAGGGGCAGCCAACCACACCGGCATGCCCGGCCCACCTCCAGCAGCCAGCGGTAGAGGTCCACGCGCGGTGTGCTGTCCTGCCACGTCTCATCCGCATTGTCCAGCACCCACTTGCGGCGGGCCAGGTAGGTCTGCGGCAGCGGGTGGCCGAAGGGGTGGAAGGGTTGGCCCTGGCACTGCCAACGCTGCCGGCGGGGCAGGCGCGCCGCCAGCACCACCCCCGGGCCGCCCACCAACCTCCAGCCACAGCGTCTCGTTCACGCCCGTCAGCGGCGTGCCCCCCAGCTCCTCGTTCACCCACGCCACGATGCCGTTGGCGGCCTTGCGGAACTTCCTGTGGCTGCCCTCGGCGTCGGCAGCGCCGTGCTGCACCCAGGCGTCGTACAGCTGCGCCTTGGACAGGGCGTACCTGCCAGGCGGGCACGGCAGCAGCACACAGGCAGTCGCAGCACAAGTGGAGCAGGGCGCGGCGCGTCGGTCCAACCTAGTTGGCCAGGGGCATAGCCATTCTCACTTCCCTGAGTACCAGGCAGGCAGGCAGACATTCACGCCGCAGGCAGCGGCGCGGGAACTGGTCTCACTTGAGGCCCAGGGCGCGGGCGGCGCGCTGGGAGGGTTGAAAGTACAGCGCCTGCAGCGTCATGTCCTGTACCGCCTGGAACTCGGGGTCGCCGCCCAGCTCCCGTACCGCCTGCAGGCACGCAGCGGGACCAGCAAAAGTGCATGTAAGCAGCCGCCAGTAACGTGTGTGTGTGTGTGTGTGTTGGTGGCTGGTGAGGGTTGGTGCTTGAGGAGGCAGTGAACCCCTGGTGAGCAATGGACCATGCGGCTACAGGGATGGCCAACGTGCTGCATGCAGCCGCCATCTGGTTGACCACCACAGCTGCCCACCTCGGCAAAGCCATCCAGCCCTTCCAGGTCATCGATGGTGCCGTTGAAGTCATGGCTCTGCGGCATAACCGCAGCATGCGCGTGAGCTCCACCTCACCACCACCCTTGCAGCAACCCACGCCTGACATGCCAGCCACCAAGCCTCCCCCACGCCTCTGCCGAACGCCAGCCCAGCCACTGCCGGCTCACCGAGCTGGCCTCCAGCGCGCGCAGCTGGCGGACGATGTGCCTCAGGGCCGGCAGGTACTCAGCCAGGGTGTTGTTCTCGGGTTTAAGGTCCGCATACCGCTGCACCACCACCAGCCCGTCGCCCGTCCCCGTGGTGAACCCAGCCCTGCACCACGGGCATCCGGTGCCGCCAGGCGGGTAGGCACTCAGGCGCAGGCAGGCGGGACAGCGCTGGTGTTCGCTGGCTGGGCTGGCCTGTCCCTCTCTGGCCGACCAGCCTCCTCTTGCCCTGCCTGCCCCCGCCCACCTGCCAAAGGTGATGCCCCGCCCATCCCCCAGCTCTTCAGCAAATCCGTCTGCAGCAGGTCGAGCCAGGCAGGGAGGCGGACACGACACACCATCAGCCACCCGCTGCAGGCTGCTTCCATGCAGCCAGCTGGCTAGCTGTGCAGGCATGGGGCGTACCAACCACTTTTTAATCGCACGGTGTGCATGCTGCTGCTTCCCGTACAGGGCGGGACAGCCGGAGGTGATGTGGCAGCCGGCGGCAGGCAAGACCTACACTGGGGCTCCAGCGAGGCTCCCTCAAAGATGGACACAAGGTGGTCGGCCCTGTCCCGCTGGACCTCGGTCAAGGGCTGCCAGGCGTAAGGCGGGGTTGGTGGGGGCCGGGGAGGTGAGGGAGGCGCTGGTGGGGAGGGGGGCGCCGGTGGGGATGGAGGCGCAGGCGGTTGTGGTGGCGGAAGGGCCTTGGGAGATGGCGGTGGTTGTAGTGGCGGCGGTGGTGGTGGCAGTTGTGGCGGTGGTGGTTGTTGCAGTTGCGGCGGTGGTGGCGGTGCGAGGGGTGGTGGCTGTAGTGATGGAGGGCGAGGTGAGGGAGGGGACGGCGAAGGGAGAGGCACGACGATCCACGGCCGCACGGCTATTGGCGGCGGCGGCAGCGCCTGCGGCTTCCTCACTGCCGGCGGCGGCAGCGCCCGAGGCTTTCTCGCCGCCGCCGGCGGCCTCCGCGGGCGGGGGGGAGTCGCCACCACGCGCTTGCGCGGTGGGGGACGCAGGGCTGGACGAGTGGGTGGCATCGCTGGCGGCTGCCGACGCGGCGTGGCAGGTGGTGGGCGCGGCGGCATGCGGGGTCGCAGTGGGGCCGGCGGGGGCCGGGGGCCCTTGGCAGCGGCGGTGGCGGCCGCGATACGAGCTGCCGCTGCCTCCCGCTCATCTGCGGTTTGGGTTTGTGTGAGCACCCTGCGGCTCAGCAACGCACTGCTACCGCCAGTTTCAACCACGCCTGCTGCTGCTGTGGTCGCCTGATGCTGCACACGAGCCGCCAGCGGCAGCCGCCCTCCGCGGCTCACCGCCGCCAGCTCCACTCCGACCTGCAGCCACCGTCAGATGGCATAGCCTCCCTCAGCTCATTCACGACCCAAACCGTGAGCTTCTGTCAGGCTGGCAGCCCGCAGTGCGCAGCCCAGGCAAGCAAGGGCTGGGCTGGGAACAACTGTACTGCAGGGGACACACATGCATGGCCGCGTTACGCGGCCGGCAGCTGGGTGGAGCGAGGAGGCCCCGGACCTGCCCCCAGATCACCTGGTGGACGATCACGAGCAGGCACAGTGGTGACAGCAACCACCACAACGAGCATGGCATCGGCCAATGTTGGAGCCCAGCTGGCCCCCCCTGGCCTGACCGCGCTCGGCAGCACTGATGCCCTACAATTTGAGAGATAAAGAAGGACTAGGGGCGATTGTCGGAGGATTCCAGCCTGGAGCCTGGACAGGTGCGCAGCATCGCCAGGTGTGCAGTCGCATGCGGGCGGCCTTCCAGCATGGGTGGGTGAAGGGCTGGGATTCGCTCTGTTCATGAAGTGATTTGCACATTCACACCAGTTGTGTAGTTGCAGCGGCGGTCTCGCCAGCGACGTGTTGGGTGATCAACATGCCGCGGTCGAGTGCCGGGTGTGGCAGTTGCGGCTGTTGGACAGGCACAGCACAGATCGGCACTGCCCCGCAACTGCTGTGCATCTCCTCGCTGGGGCGCCAAAACATGAACGAGGGCGACCATGAAACAGCCCTGCCTGCACCTGGCAGCCCCGACGAGCCCGCGCGCCTCGGCTGTTGCCAGCTGCGGAACAACGCTGCGCACCAATGCCAATGGGACAGACCATTTCGACCCAGCGGCCAGGGTACGTTTTCAGCACGATATCCATACATTGGCCAGAAGTTGGCTGCTGCCGTGCGGGGCGCCAATCAAGCGGCTCCCGCCCCGGCGGGATGGGATGTCAGACCGGCGCCACTGCGGGCTCTTTGCCCGCGCCCCCCTGCAAGCTGACCGGCAGTGTTGATCGTGCTGGTGCGAGCATTGAATGGGGTTTCGCTGGACTGCTCGGCTGCTGCCATCCTCGGCGCCCAACGCATGTGCGGCAGGCGGCAGAGGTTTGAGGGGCCTGGGCGGTGCCCATGGCGGTGGCAGCGATGCAGGGATTGAGAAGGCGGCCCCCTGCAACCTCAATTTGGCTGCACTCCCAGCGTGCCAGGGTCGGTCGCCGTGGGATGGCTCGGCAACTGAAATAGGGAGGCCGCGGCGGCCCCCACTGACAGTCAGCAGCATAAGCTGCTTACCAGCGTCGCAGAGAGCCGCCATGGCCGCATAGGAAGGAGCTCTGAGTGAGAGGGCTACAGGAGCAGGAGGTCATGTTTGCAGCAGGCGGCAGGGCTGACGGGGGGCAGCCTGGAGCGCTGAGCAGTCCCAACTGGTGAGACATCCCGGCCCGCACACCCCACCCAGCCGCCGCCCCACGCTGCTCATGCCCACACCTGCACCATTGCTCCCCGCAGGCGCGACCTGAACCAGAATGTGGCGGGCCTGCTGGACGAGCTGGACATACCGCGCGCCATATCCGCGCCGCCGCACCTGGATGACCGCTGGGCCGCACAGCTGGTGCGCCGCCGCTGCATGCGTTGCGCCGTCCGGCAGCCTGCTGCGCTGCGTGCGGCAGCAGCACCTGCGTGGTGCGCTGGGCGGCAGCACGCAAGGCGGCATGGCTGCTGGAGCGGGCGCAGCCGGAGCCAGCAGCGGCTGGGTCCAGCAGCGGTTGCCGCTCGCCCGACCGCGGCGGGGGAGAGCTGCAGCCAGCAGAGCCGGCCTGCCTCTCAGGCTGGCCGCCGCTCTCGCCTGCGCCTGCTGCTGCGTGCCTCGCTGCTTGCACGGCTGCCGCGGCTGGCTGCTGACCCCGGCCGCCGCCGCCCGTCTCCCTGCAGACCCAGCTCCACGGCCAGGCCGGGGATCAGAAGCTGGGTCTGGGGGACATCCGTCTTGACGAGGACTACGACCGCTTCTACCGCGCCCAGGTGGCCAGCGGCAAGAAGCTGCCGCCGCCGCTGGACAACCCCACGCTGTACAGCGAGCTGCCGCTGCTGGCGCCGCAGCCGGGGCACGGCGGCGGGCTGCCTCCGGGGCTGTCTCCCGAGCTGGCGCACCAGCTGCTGCGCCACCACGCCTCCAGCCCCGCGCCCAACCCGCTGCTGACGGCGGCAGGCATGGAGGGCATGGGGGGCCCGCCCATGGACCGCCCCGGCAGCACGCCCGCGGTGCCGCCCTCGGTGCTGCACGCGCTCAGCCAGCTGGGCGTGGATCGCTCCTCGCCCTCCCCCCACGCCATGCTGGCCGCGCAGCACGCGGCCGCCGCGCAGCAGCAGGCCGACGCGCTGAGCAGCCTGCAGGCGCTGGCGCACCACGCGCACGCGCTGGCCGGCGCCACCCCGCCGCCGCATATGGGCCACTCGCCCTCGCCGCCGCTGCCCGCGGCCTCGCCCCAGCTCTCGGCCGCGGCCGCCAACGCGGCGGTGGCGGCGGCGCTGCAGGCGCAGGCGGCGCAGCAGCTGCCGCACCCGCCCGGCGGCCACGGCGGCATGCAGGCGGCCGAGTATCAGGCGGCCTACCAGGCAGCCTACCAGGCGGCGCTGCAGCAGCAGGCCACGCAGCAGCTGCTGGGGGGCGGCATGCCGGGCATGAACGGCCAGCTGGCGCACCTGATGGGCGCGGGGCTGCCCATGAACGGCCAGCCGCAGATGAACGGCATGCTGGCGGCCACGGCGGCGCAGCTGGCCATGGGACCCGCCTT
>NW_005435073.1:1150659-1151633 GCF_000147415.1 Chlorella variabilis | reverse complement strand
GGCAGAGGTGCCAGGTGGCAGGTGCGGGGCCCGAGCTGCCCGCGTGCCCAGCCCGCCTGCATCGCCCTCGCCCGGCTGCCTGCGCCCGCCTGGAGCGCCCACCTGGAGCGCCGCTCACAGCCTTTGCACCCCGTGCCCCCGCCCCGCTGCTCCCCGCCCCTCTGCAGGAGATTCTGGAGAAGCTGGTGGAGCTGATGATGGACCCCTTTGGCAACTACCTCATCCAGAAGCTGCTGGACCGGTGCTCCGAGGAGCAGCGGCTGCAGGTGGGGGGCGGGGCGGGGTGGGCCGCCTGGCGTGGCGCCCCGGGGGGGGCCGCGCCTCGGGGCAGGCACAGACCGGAGAAGAGAAGGAAGGGATGCAGCATGCTGTGCTGGTCTGACCAAGAGGCTGGGCCCTGAGCCCCGTGTGCGCCTGGCTCCGCCCGCCCCGCCCCGCCCCGCCGCCTGCAGGTGCTGCGTGCCGTGGCCGACAACGGCGAGCTGGTGAATGTGGCGCTCAACACGCACGGCACGCGCGCGGTGCAGAAGCTCATCGAGACGCTGACCTCCCGAGAGCAGGTGGGCGGCGCCCCGTGGCGAGGAGGCAGGGCATGCCGTGTGTGCGTGCTGCTGCGCCGCGCGTGCATGTGGGTGGCCGTGCCCCCCTAAGCCATCCTAAAGCCCCCCACACACACCACTCCCTCCCTGTCGGCCAACCGCGCATACCCCCACTCGCCGCCGCCCACCACCACCTGCCCCTGCCCCCCTCCCTGCCCCCCTCCCTGCCCCCCCGCAGGTCCAGCTGGTGATTGATGCGCTCAAGCCGGGCGTGGTGAGCCTGATCCGCGACCTCAACGGAAACCACGTGGTGCAGCGCTGCCTGCAGGTAGGCGCGGCTCCTGTGTGCATGTGTATGTGTGTGTGTGTGTGTCTGTGTGTGTGTCTGTGTGGCTCTCCCTGCCCTCCCCTCACCTGCCTTCCTTAAAAAGTCCC
>NW_005435073.1:1149691-1150389 GCF_000147415.1 Chlorella variabilis | reverse complement strand
CCTCCCTCACCCTCCCCCCCCACCCCACCCCACCCCACCCCCACCCCCCCTGCAGCTCCAACGTGGTGGAGAAGTGCCTCAAGCTGGGGGGCGCGGGCCTGAACGAGCAGCGCGACGCCGTGGTGGCGGAGCTCATGGTGTCGCCCAACCTGGGCAGACTGCTGCAGGTGCGGCCCCGCCTGTACCGCCTGCCTGTACCGCCCGCCTGCGCCGCCCGCTTGGATGGCCTGCCTGTGCTGCCTGCCTGCCTGCGCTGCGGCCGGGGTGCAGCTGCGCGGCGGCGCGCCGTGTGCGGGCAGGCTGTCGCGGCGTGCTGCTGGCCGCTGCCGGTGCCGCGCCGGCCCCCCGGCGGCCTGCCTCCGGCGTGCTGCCGCGCGCCGCCTGTACCACCCGCCCAGGCACCCCACCCGCCTCCTCCTTCTCTGCCCCTCCCCCTTCCCTCCGGCGCAGGACCCGTATGCCAACTACGTTATGCAAAGCGCCCTCACCGTCTCCTCGGGCCAGCTGCACAGGTGCGCGCGCGAGTGGCCTCCAGCTCTGGCCAGCCCTCCCCCACGCCTTGCTCGCCCCCTGCCTTTGCTGGGCCTTCCTCTGCCGCTGCTCCCTTCTCCCCCTGCGCGCCTCGCACCGTCCCCCACCCCTCCCCCACCCCTTCCCTGCGCCCTGCCCCCTGCATCAACCTGGTGGAGGCTATCCGC
>NW_005435073.1:1147952-1149422 GCF_000147415.1 Chlorella variabilis | reverse complement strand
CCACTATTTTATTCGGCGGCTGGAGGGGGCGTGGCCATCGCGAGCCTCTGGCTTGCACAGCGCGCCGCGCCCGTGCGCGCGCCGGCCACCTGCCCCCCTCTGGCTGCCCCCCCACCCCCGTGTGTGTGTGTGCTGCCGCTCCTAGCTGTACCAACTGCATCCCTTCAGTGAAGAGCAACATCGGTCCCGCCGCATGTTGCTTGCGTTGTTGTACATCAAAACCCTTTTGCCGGGTGTACCCCTTTTCGCAGCAAACCAGTAAAGTACCTGCCTCCCACCCACCCCACCTTTGAGCACTGATCAGTTGCCCCCATCGGTGTGCAGCAGTGTAAACCATTAAGCAATTGCAGCCGGCAGGTGCCAAGGACAGTGTGGGGATGCGGAGAGACTCTGGCGCCAAAGGTGCCGGCGCCGCCAGCGTGGCGGCGGTGAATTGCTCCACTTGCGTGCGCCTCTCCTCGCTTTCCATGTTTCAGCCTCTCCATTAATTCTGGCAGCCGGAGATGGAGGGCACTCCGATCCCACTGGCGCTGCCGGTCAAGCGGACACCCACCACGACGCGGGAAGGCATTGCGTATGAGGTGCGGGCCTTGCTGGTGGCCAATTGGGCTTCAGGGGAGCGCGAGAAACGGCCCTCCAAGGTCCCCAACGCGAGTCACGAAACTGGCGGTCTCTGCTTGCGCAGGTGTTGCCCGCTGATGTGGCACCTCCCCCGATTCGTCTGGCTCATCAGGCACGCTCTCTCCCGCGATCCCTCCCTTTCCTTCGCCTTTCAGAGTCTCTAAGGCTTCTATTTCTCCCCTCCCGCACCCCGCAGCTGCCGCAAATTTAAAATTATGAACCAACCTGTCATCCTTTATGCCTTAGAACGGCGCCAAAACGGCGCCAAGAATGTGTTTCTCACTAAGTCAGATGTAGAGGGCATCATCCGGATCAAGCAGGGCGACCAGCAGGCGCCCTCAGGCCGGCGGCGGCGGGGTGCGGGAGGGGGGGCGGCAGTGCAGGGCGGCGCCAAGAACTACAGCAAGAAGGTGCTGCAGTTCTTCCAGGTGCTGAAGGGCGCTGGCGGTCAGGACATCCTGTGCCGCTGCGTCAAGCGCAGCGGAGAGTGGCGGTGGTGCCCCGTGGTGCCGCTCGAGGAGCTGCCCCGAGTGATCAAGGAGCACCACGAGCGGGCGACTGGCTTCAGCGGTGTGGAGAAGCTGTACACACATGTGAGTGATACAAGGGGTGCAATGATGCCGCCAGACCAACTGGAGAGTGCTCTGCATCAGGCAGCAACCGGATGCATCGCAGCAAGCACGGGGGGTGCGGCACGGCCAAGGTGGCGCTGCCCTCCTCTCCATCTATCCCTCCTTCCCTCCCTCACGCCGCGCACTCCCCTGGTCCTCCTTTGCTGCTCTGCTGCCTTTCCTGCAGCTGGCCTACAACGCACCCACCGAGCTGGCAGCTGGTGCTGACGGCAAGGTG
>NW_005435073.1:1133587-1145362 GCF_000147415.1 Chlorella variabilis | reverse complement strand
GAGGTGCTGCCGCCTGTGGCGGCTTCATATTTCCTGTTCATTTCTGTTGTTCGGTCTCTCTGTTCGTGTTGGTTGGCTTGTAAGAGTTGTATTTCTGACGCTAGAGAGGTGAGATGACAGCGGGAGCGTTGAAGCGTGCATGCCATCACGTGTGCAAGCAGCCCCGCTCCGCCCCGCTCAACCCTCAAACATGGCTCTATGGGGTCAGTTCACGTATGGGAGGGGAGCGCCGCGCGGGCTGCCAGGAGCGAGCGGGGGCGGGGGTTGCCCAATCGGGAGGGTGCCACATCAGGGGGCAACACAGGGCCTGCCTCCTGCGGACGGGCTCAGCATCCCAGCAGCACACGGTCACGTGCAGCTCGTCTTGGAGCCGCCGCCGCAGCAGCCTGAGGCAGTGCTAGCAGCGGCGCCGGTGGCAGCGGGGGTGCCCGCCCACCTGCCTGACGCTGCGCTGGAGCAAGCTGGCACTTTCATGCGCCTGGTGAGCCATGCTTGCACATGAGAGGTGCAGGGTGCTGTGGGAAGCGCGGGCAGGCTGCATATAGGGACTTGTGACGTCGCCATGCTGCGTCACTCCGCCTCCTGCGTCCCGCAACAGGCCTGCTGGCTGGCGCTGCTGTGCGCCGGCTACGGCTTCCAGCGCGGGCTGTGCGCCGGAGGCCTGCCGTACGACTGCGACGCCGTGGACGCGTCAGAGGTCTACTCCACCCTCACCTCCCTGGCCTTTGTGGGCGGCGGCCTGGGCTGGCTGGCGGGTGTGACCAGGCCCGCGCGCTTTGCCTGGCTGGCCAGCCGGCGGCGCGCCTACCTGTGGCTGGCCTATGCCACCGCGCTGCCAGCCTACTCCGCCCTCAGCAACCTGCCGGCGCTGCACAGCAGCCTGGCCAGCGGCGGGGTGGCGGCGAGCCCGGGGATGATTGCGGTGCTGGCGCTTGGTGAGCGGGGCCCGCTGCTCCCCAGGAGGCATAGCATGACTTGGCTCTGGCTCACACCCACGATCGGTCGGCAGACCACGAGCATGAGCGCCTGCGCCTCTCTGCTCCACCCGCATGCCTGCAGCTGGGTCGGCGGTCACGGCAGCCACCCTCTTCCACTTCTGGCTGGCCATGGAGGCAGGAGGGTATGACGGCTCCACGCCTGCCCGCGGTCGCAGCAAGGGCAGCAGCAGCAGCATTGCCGCAGCCGACGCGGCAGTCCGCATGGGCGTGGATGAGGCGGCCGCGCAGGAGCCCAGCTCCCCTGGCTGGAGCATCACCTGCTGGCCAGGGGCTCCTAGCCAAGGAGACGGCAGCGGGAGGAGCAGCTGCAGCGGCACCACGCGCAGCCTTCGCTGCGGCATCCCTGGCGCCCAGCAGCGGCGTCGGCGGCGACGCCGTCGGGCGCGGTGGCGCGGGCTGGCGCTCTACCTGCTGCCCCGCCTGGCGCTGCTGGCCTACTTTGGCGCCTGGATGGCCGCGCTGCCCGCCAGCGGCGCCTTTGACCTCCACCTGCACCACTACGCGCTGGGTTGGGCGCTGGCCAGCCTGGCCGCCTTCAACCATCCTGCCTCCGGGCTGGCGCTGGCGCTGGGCGCCGCCGTGTTTGTGCAGGGGGTGGGCGCATACGGCCTGGACCCTTTCTTCAAGTCCACGCAGAGGCCCCCCGGCGGCTGCCTGCCCGTGTCCAGCAACCAGACGGGGCAGATGGTGTGCGCCTTCTGGGCGGCAGACCCCTTTGCGCTCAAGTTCTGCTCAGGTGGGCACTCAATTCATAATGCGCAGCATGGGGTGGGCAAGGCAGGCGGTGGGGTGGATGCTGCTTAGCTGCACGAAGCTGCACTCATGCGCCCGCCCGCATCCCATGCGTCCCTCCCCACAGACACGCCCTGGATTCCGTGGTTTGACTGCACAGTCCCCTGGCCCTGGCCCGAGACGGCCATACTGCGCAGCAGCAGCCAAGCGCTGAGAGCAGCCACGCCCGATCCAGGGGGCAGCAGTGTAACGCAGCCCCCGGCCACGGCAGGCCTCTCATCCACGGCAGCAGCTGCAGCGCCCGCGCCCTACGGCCTGGGCCCAGCGGGGGAGCCGCGGTTGTGACGGCGGCAGGCCACAGCCCTGCACGCCGCCCGCCCACGCCTGTAAGCCACACTCCCCAACCCAGCTGCTGCAGCGCGCCTCTCTGCTGTGCATCGCCACCAGCAGCTGCGGTGTGCTTTCCAGCTCTGCTCCACAGCGCCTCCCCGCAACTCCACAGCGGCCCGCCAGCTGCTCTCTGCTATGGTGTGCCTTACATCCGCAAGGCGCCACAGGGGCCGGGAGCAGCGCACTGCATTCGCTCCGCGTGTGTGATGCGGGGGGCGGGGGGCGGGGGCGCACCCCACAGTGCCCGGGCCCCGCCTCACTCCTCGTCCTCATCCTCATCCTCCGCCTGGTCTGCGATGTTGAAGTAGCGGAGCTCGTACACGGAGCGGTCCTTGTTGGAGGCGATGACGCGCAGCCAGTCGCGCACGTTGTGCTGTGAGGGAGAGGGAGGGGAGGGGTGGGAGGGTGAGGGGTGCTAGGGGCACGCCAGCATCTATCTGCTCATGCCTGTGCGGCCCGGCAAGGCCCGCAGCAGCCACAGCGCGGCAGCCACCGGTGCGGGGCCGCCGCGACACCCAGCTGCCGCCCACCTTCTTCAGGTACTTCTTGGTGAGGTACTTGAGGTACCGCTTGCTCATCGCGATCTCCGACGTCACCGTGATCTTGGTCTTGTCGCGGCTCACCTTGACGTTGTCGCCCAGCACGCCTGCGGGGTGGACGGGGCAGGAGGGGGAGCGGGAGGGAGGGGAGGGAGGGTTAGGGGGCCGAGGGCATGGTGCCTAGCAGGGAGTGTGTGCAGCAGGGGGCGGCGGCAGCATCATTTTCCAAGGTGGAAGAGATCCTGGGGCTGTCGAGAGGCTGGGGCGCAGGCTGGCAGCCGAGCGGCTGCTGCCACGCGCTGCGCCCGCGCGCGCTGCCCGCGGCTGCTTCACCGCACGTGGGCTGGCCGCCCCGCCTCTGCGAGCCGCGCATGCTGCCGCCGACGGAAGGGCTGCTGTGCCGCACGGCACACATGCACCGGCCGCATGGATCCTGCTGCTGGCGCTGCCACCTCGCCCAGGGCTGGCTGCCGCCCGTTGCCTCCAAGGCTGCCGCCCCAGTCCCTGCTCTTTGCCCCACGCAGCTGTGCATGCGCCAGCGCAGCCGCCATGCGCCCTGCTGCCGCCATGCACCCCGCTGCCATGTGTCACAGCCACGAGACCAGCCAGGCTCGCCGCGGAGCCGCTTGCGGCGTGCTGCGCCTGCTATCCCTGCTGCTGCCGTCGCTGTGGCTGGGCATCGCTGCTGCTGCGCCGCCAGCCAAGCCCAAACAAGCAGCAGGCGGCGGCAGCGACCAACTCCCATGCCTCCCGTCCAGCACGAGCCCAGCAGCAGCCCGACCAGGCAGCAACACCAAGTACTCACCAGTCTTGTTGCCGACCTTGATCTTGTCAACCAGGAACTTCTCAAAGGAAGCAATCTCCATGATCTGCGGGTACAGTGAGGTACGGTGCGGTGCAGTGCAGGCAGCAGCAGAGTCAGCAGCACGGCGCGCGTGCGGCAGCCCAGTGCAGATGGATGTGCGATTCGCACAAGTGCCACACGGGATGTGGCCGCGCTCGCGACGCGCGGCGCCGCTTGCTGGCCTGTGCTGCGCCCGGTTGCCTCATAGCTGCAGCTGGGCGGCTGCTGCTGCCGGCGACGCGCTGCCGGCGCACGTGGCGTGCCTGCCCTGCCCATGCCTCCCCAGCAGCGGTGCAAGCGCGACACCCGCGCGGGTCCAGCGGCGGCCAGCGCACCTTGTCCTCCACAGGCTTTGCGCAGTCAATGGTGAAGGTCAGGGCCTTCTTGCCCTTCTTGGGGCCCGCGGCCACCTTCTTGCCTATCTGCACCATCCTGCCGTCGCTCCTGCAGGCAACTGGCCGGCGGGCGGGCAGCGGCGGCGACGCGGTCGGCGGCGACGTGGCGTTCCCCCGGGGCGCCTGCTGCCTGGCCTGGCGCCGCGGCAGGCGGCACCGGGGCATTGGCCCAGCGTTTCCAGCCGTGCGCTGGGGTTGTGCTGGGCCCGGAGGCCTCTGCTGCCGTGGTGCCAGGGCTGGGCTGCTCCTCCGCCGGCTGTGCAAGCATCCTTGACACGCTGGTTCATGAGAAAACAGCGCAGCTCCGGCTGCAGCTGCTCACGCCCCCTCGATGGGCGGGTCATGCAGGCTGCATGCCGCGGCGGCAGCTGGGCTGTGGTCCCACCTGTTCCCCGGGTGCAGAAAGCCCGACTAGAGGGCGAGGCAGGCCCGGCGGGTGTCCAAGTAGGTCCCATGCAAGGACCCGGGCGGGCGCGAAACTCGGGCAGGCAGCAACAGAGCTGGGGCAGGAAGCTTGTTTCGCCGATCGGGCGGTAGCCTGTGCTTTGTGCAGCCTCTTGAGACTCTTGGCAATTCAGCCAGGGGCGTTCGCAGGGCACATGTCTGGGCGAGGTGGCAGAGGGGAACTGCAGCAGCGGCAGTGCTTACTGCACACGAGAGGAGAGCATCATAATGCTGCCAGAAGCAGCCCACGAGGGGAAGCCGCCGCCGCCTAAGGCACGGGCGGCCCGCTGCTTACACCGCCTGAGGTCCCCTGGTGCTCCTGTGCGTGATTATGGAGTTGCAATTGGGAGAGCTTCTTCAAAACAAACATGTTCTGGCACAGCTCTGGCACTGGGCGTGTTGCACAATGGCGGCACACCCGGGCACCGCCCTATGCCTGCGGCACCAGGCGGGGGGAGCCGGGCGGCGGGCGGGCTGAGTGGGGAGGCCGCTCGCGCTCCATGCAGCAGTTAACAGCGTTGCAGGGTGCATGGGGAGGCTGCTCTTTGGTGAATTTGCCTCTCCCCCAGCTCAGCCTCTGAAACACATTTTTGTGAAATCAAAACAGGGTCCGACAGGTCGTTCAGGTAGGCATGGTGGCTTGATTGGCAAAAAGCAAAAGGTTGCAGAGAGATCAAGGTTGCAGGAAGGGAGCCCTCCTCTCCCGCCATGATTGTACCGTACCGCCCTGCTCCGATTTTCGGGGCATTGGCGCATTGGCGGGGCGATCCGTTGATGTTGCTTGCACGGCGCAGTTCAGCTGCAGGCTCTCTCCTCCTCGTGCTGCTGGGTCGCCTCCCTTCTCCCTCCCTCTCCCAGCCTATCGCCATTCTTTTTGCAGCGATCAGGAAGGCAGGAAGCTGAGCAGCACGACGGCTGGACAGCAGCGATTACGCCTAACTCCAATTGTGCTCTGGGCACTGCCCTGCCGCAGCTCGCACAGGGAGACCCCCTCCATTGGGGCCGTTCTGGCAAGGCGGGACACGCCCAGCAGTCGCGGGCCGTTCGCCCCGCCACAACCGCCGCCAGCGGCCGCCGCCGCTAGTGGCAGGCCGGCGCCATGGGGAAGCAAGTGGGGTTCTCTGAGCAGGCTGTCAGCCACTCCGTAGACAACATGGAGAGCGGGCGGAGTCGGGACAGCACGCTCAGCAAGCCCCGGGCCGGGTGGGTGCTGCTGCCGACCTGCCGCGTTCCGCCCTGCTTGCCTGCCTGCCTGCGCTGCCACTCCTCGCAGTGTCGCAGTGCGGCGTGGTTACCCTCCCCCCTGCCTCGCTGAGCCGCAGGCGTAAGGGGCAGAAGGCGCCAGGAGTGCGGCTGGGGCTTGCTGCCTCCATGGTGGGCGCCGCCTTCCTGTTCTGCGCCTATGTGCTGTTCACCACCCACAACACCTTCAGGTGCGGGGGGCCGGGGCCGCGCCTGCACACGCATGCTGCAGCAGCAGCCCAGGCCGCTGACGCTCTGCATCAGCGAGCGAGCGAGCCCGGCGGGCCCAACAACCCAGCCCCGCGCCTCGCTCCACCCGCCCGCCCGTAGCATCCACACCGTTTCGCTGAGCGGCATGCACGGCATGCACCGCTTCGGGGATGGCACCGCCCACACCCTCGTCATCTACGTGTATGCGCACACAGGTGGGCGGCGCGGCGCCGCTGCGGGCAGCAGGCACGGGGCAGGCAGCCTCTGCTCTGCGTTCGTTTCCCGCAGGGCTGCGCCTGCCCGGCTGCGTGCCTGCGCCCATCCTGTGCACCCGTCTGGCTGTGCGCGCCCGCCCTGCCTTGCTGCCGTGCCATGGCTGCGCCACCCGCGCCGCCTGCCGTACCGCAGATGTGGAGTACGAGCGCAACCTGCAGTACTTTCTGGAGTTTGGGGTGAGGCCCAATGACGGCTGCGACTACCTCGTCGTGGTGCAGGAGGTGGGCTGGCCCTGTGTGTGTGTGTGTGTGTGTGTGTGTGTGTGTGTGTGTGTGTGTGTGTGTGTGTGTGTGTGTGTGTGTGTGTGTGTGGATGCAGGAGGATGAGAGGGGCTGCTAGCGAGAATGGGCTTTGGCTGGCAGTGGCTGGGGCTGCCGCTGCCGGGTGTAATGCCCCAAGCTGCTGGGTGCTGCCGCCGCCGCCACGCGCCGGTGCAGGGCAAGGGCGTGCTGGACACCAAGCTGCCGCCGCTGCCCGACAACGTGCATGCGGTGCCGCACCCCAACGAGTGCTACGACTGGGGCACCTTTGGATGGGTGGGTGGCCCTGCGCTGTGGCAGCTGCGCGCCTGCCGCCCTGCCTGCGTAGGGCTAGGCCGGCCTGGTGGACTTCCCTCCCTCTGGGGCCGGCCGCGGTCAGCGGTCAACGGATCCGGGGGCAGGAGGCTGGCTGGTGCTGACCGCGCGTGCGGCGTGCAGGCCATAGAGATGCGGGTGGTGGATACCGCGCGCTACCAGTTCATCATCTTCCTCAACAGTTCCGTCAGGGGCCCCTTCCTGCCCTCCTACTGGCCGGTGCGGTGCCCAGCCCGGCGCCTTGCCCACCCTGCAAACTCCTGCCTGTCGCGTGCATGGCGGCGCATGCATCGCGGGCCAGCAGCCGCCGCCCTGCGCCCAGGCCCTGCTCGTGACGCGTGGCGGCGCTGTCGTGCTGCCGCCTGGCTGGCTGCAGAGGAGCATCCACTGGTCCCAGGTGCTGACGCGGCGCATCACCGACACCACCAAGCTGGTGGGCGCCACCATCAGGTGAGGCTGTGGGGGAGGGTGGGCAGGCAGGGGTGGGTGGCTGGGAGGGCGGGGGCACGCGGATTGGTCCCCAGCACTGGCTTGCGCGGAGCCTGCCGAAGGGGCATCCTTTCGTGGTAGTTTGCTGCTCTACACACGGCGCAGCTGAGCAGACCAGGCCTCCCTGCCCTCCGCCACCCACCACACCGCACCACCACCCCCGATCGCCCGCCCTGCATCTGCAGCTGCGAGGGCGCCAACAAGGGCGGCGTGCTGAGCGGCGAGATGCGGCGCAACCCGCACGTGCAGAGCTATGTGGTGGCCACAGACCAGGTGGGGCTGCGCCTGCTGCACCAGGACGGCCGCGTGCTCAAGTGCTACCGCTCCATCCACGACGCCATCTGGTGAGAGGGGGCAGGCCGCCGCGGCGGAGCATCCGATGTCAACGGATGAGCCACTCTCATTGCGCTGCCGTAGGCTGGCGGTCCCGCGCTGGCTGCTGTCTGCCGCGCCTGCTGCGCTGCTCTCCCCACCATCGCCAGTGCTGCTGCCCTGCCCCATCTCTCGCTTGCCCTGCCCTGCCGCTGCCGCCCCGCAGGTACGCCGAGATGGGTAGCAGCGCCGCCATCCTCAACGCCGGCTACAACATCGACAGCCTGATGCTGCGGTACCAGGGGGTGGACTGGCGCGACAAGTCGCACTGGGGCTGCAACGCGGGGTGAGCGCCGCTGGGTGGGGCCGGGTGCT
The DNA here is from genome assembly GCF_000147415.1 of Chlorella variabilis. Taxonomy (NCBI): domain Eukaryota; kingdom Viridiplantae; phylum Chlorophyta; class Trebouxiophyceae; order Chlorellales; family Chlorellaceae; genus Chlorella; species Chlorella variabilis. The sequence goes on along the minus strand of NW_005435073.1, from coordinate 1,137,541 downwards.
GGCCTGGGGCCATGCCGCTGGCCTGCATGGCCCGCCAGGGTGCTGGATTGTGCGGTGCAGTGTGGGTGGGTTTAGTCTGGCTGCTTGGAGCATCGCATCACGCAATCCCGCCCCATCACACCAGCCCTCCTCCCCTTTTCCTTCCCCTTGTCCCCCTCGCACACCACCACCATCCCCCCCCACACGCGCACCGCAGCATCAACCCGTATGCCGACCACATGTACGACGGCATCAACATCTCGCCCTTTGAGGTCATGTTTGTCAAGGCAAGGCAGCTGTGGGCAGGAATAATACCAGGCAGCGGTCAGGCCCAACGCCCCTGCGGTGCCGCTAGTGCTGCTGCTGCTGCTGCTGCTGCTGCTGCTGCCTTCCAAGATGCGCTCACGCCTGCCGTGCGCACCCCACCACCCGCACCCCCACCACCCCTGGCTTACTCGCACACCTGCCCGCCCCACACACCGCAGGTCAAGGAGTTTCTGCTGGAGGCTCAGTGGGCCACCGCCACCCACGCAAAAAAGTACAGCATTTGGGCGCGGCACAAGGTGGGGCCAGGTGGCTGGTTGCTTGGTCGGGGGCGCATACAGAGTAGGGGCTGGGTCTGCCATGCGCTTGAGCAGGCTTGGCTGGCCCCTGCGCCCCACTGGTTGCCCCTGCCATGTGCCTGCGCCGCTGTTCCCCACGCTGCTGCCAAACTGCCAGTGTCGCACCTGTTGTCCCACCACATGCTCCCTCTCCGCTTTCCTCCCTCTCCCCGGCCCGTCTCAGTTCAACCTGACCGACAACGAGTACACGACCAAGAAGACGGAGCTGAGGAACATGAAGATACTCAACATGAGGGCGCGCGGGCAGTGAGCGGCGCTGCTGCGCGCCATGACCGCCAGTGCTGTGCTGATGCGGTGGAGGCGGTGGGCCTGCTTACATGTGCTCTTGTAGCCAATGCGTGTGTATTGGCCTGCGCGCGCCACGTGCTGTGTCTCGCTGTGCCCTGCCCCTCTGCCCACCCCGCAGCGCCTGCTTCGACTTTGAGTTCTACAAGGCACACAACCCAGACCTGCCGGTGTGGGGCCCCGAGACCATTTGGGAGCACTTTGTGACCAGCGGGCAGCACGAGGGGCGCGTGTTCAGGTGCGGCAGGGCGGGCCGGGAGTGGTGGGCACGGTGCATGGCATGGGGGCGCGTGGCACAGTGCTGCTTCTGTGCAATGGGAAAGGGGAGCACACAGCGCGTTACGGGCAGGGTGGGCGCAGTCACCATGAGAGAACCGGTCCATGCGTGATTGAGTTGCAGGTTCCGTTGCAAGCCTGGTGCTGTGGAGTTTGCAAAGCCTCCCCCCTCGCCCAAGCCGCCGCGGCCCAGCCCACCCCTGCCGCCAGGCGACACAGCGCAGGCGCAGCAGGCCGGGGCGCAGCAGCATGCAAATGCGGCGGAGAAGGCTGCCACGCAGGCTGCCGCGGCTGCAAAGGCGGCTGCCGATGCCGCCGCCGCTGCGCAAGCGGCTGCCGCAGCCTTGCAGCAGCATCAGGAAGGGGCGACGGCAGGCGCGGCGGCAGGACAGGCTGCAGGCGCACAGCAGCAAGGGGTAGCTTCTGGCACAGCGCAGCAGGCAGCGACGGCTGATGCGTCACAGCAGGCCTCGGCTGCGGGTGCGACACAGCAGGCGGCGGCTGCTGACACGGCCCGGGATGCAGCGGCAACCGCCCAGCAAGCAGCTGCCGCTGGGGCACAGCAGGGTGCGGCTGGGGCTGCTGGGGCACAGCAAGCAGAGGCCACCCAGGCCGTCGCTACGGCTGGCACTGTGCAACAGGCAGCCGCTGAAGGCGTGGCCCAGCAGGCCGCTGCCACTGGGGATGTAGCACAGCAGCAGGCCGCTGCCACGGGGACGCAGCAAGCGGCAGCAGCCACCGAGCAAGCTGCTGCTGGTGGTGGTGCAGCACAGCAAGCAGCGGCAGCCACGGAGCAAGCTGCTGCTGCTGCTGGTGCAGCGCAGCAAGCGGAAGCAGCCACTCAGCAGGCCGCCGCTGCTGGCGCGGTGCAGCAGGCGACGCTGGCGGTCCAGCAGCTGGCGCTGGCGCAGCAGGCGGCTGCGGTGGCGGGGGCTGAGCAGCGCTGAGGCACTTCCCACCGCACTCATATGTGTGTGCCCAGTGCCCAGTGTAATACCTTCTCATCTTGCGGTCCCATTCCCGTTGGTGAGATCTCTGCCCCCCAACACGGACACGCGACAAAGATGCACCTCCAGTGTCCTCGCTGCAGCCTGTTTTTTTAAATCGGAGGGGCCAGTGTATCGGTGCTGCAGCGCGTTGCATGCTTCAGGCAGCTGAAAGGGGTAGATGGAAACTGGAAGGTGGGGGGGCAGAGGCGGTACGTGTGCCCGTACGTGGCCGTTTGGGCTCTTTTCTGACTTCCTGGAACCCAGAGCCCTTCCACCCATGCTAGTCACCAACTCTGGTCGCGAGGCGCGCATGGACGAGTGTGGGAGCGTGAGTCTGCACTTCGCGGCGAGCCTTGGAAGGCAGCATCAGGGGAACGACAACTGAGATATTTGCTGCTCCGGAGGTCGTGGGCGACTGGCGCAGGCCTGCTGGTAGCGAGCCGGGCCAGCCGCCGCCGCCCTGCCGCCACCACACCGCCGGCTGTCAGCACACCCCTTACCTGTGCACACCGACGTTCTTGTGTCTGCAGAGGCATGCAGCAGCTGAGCATTGGCGCCACTAGTCTAGCGGCACCCCTGCCGCTGCTGCTTACCATCCTGCTGGCCGCCACAGGTGCGCACCCCCGGAGCTCTCACACATCTGAGTAGCCAGCGTGTGCTGCGCCCCTCTTGCGCCAAGCCCTTCGCGTGACAGCAGCTTGGACAGCCCGCCCAGCACCAGCAGCTGGATTTATGGGGCGTAGTGCCATGGGGTGCAGGTGCTCCGGCGCTGGAGGTTGGGCTGGCGCCAGACCCTGTCTACACCGTCCGGCTGCTGCACGGCCGGGAGCAGTGCGGCAGCTATGGAGGCAAGCGCGCCCCGCCACGCCTTGACCCTGAGCAGGCACTGGCATGGCGCTGCTGTGAAGGCTGGCAGCACCAGGAGAGCTTTCCACGCCTCTCCCACGCCTCTCCCACGCCTCTCCCATGCCTGCATCTTCCGCTGCCGCAGCGTACCTGAGCGTGCGGCCGTGCAGCGGGGGCCATGTGCCCGACGGCTGGCACCGTAACGACGGCAGCCACCGCCAGAGCTGGTGGCTCATCCCTCGCAACGGCATCGGAGCCGACATGACCGCCCGCCTGCAGGGCCTGCACATCAGCTTGCAGGTTGGTTGGGGAAGTTGAACCTTGAACTCTTCTACCTCCACATGAGGCTCCTCCACATCAGGAAGCAGCAGCTCAGCGAGCCCTGGGCATCAGTTCCCGCCGAGGCAGAACTGCCCGCTGGCCTCCCTGCACCGGCTGCCCGTGCAGAACGTGGGGCGATACCCTCCGGGCGAGTACTGCGAAAATTACCTGGCCGGCAGCACCGGCTGCGGCCCAGCCCAGGGCTCGCTGGAGCTGGAGCGCACCCCGGCCACGCGATGGATCCTGGAGCCTGCCGGCGGCGCGGCCAACCGCTTCTACCTACGAATGGCGGTCAGCGCCTGCCGGGACTGTCTGGGCGCTCGCGCCGACAGCCAGCAGCAGATGCGCCCAACGGCTGCCCTGCAGGCTGCCTGGCGCCTGGCTGCATGTTGGTGGTGATCCATGCGCCGCCGTGTTGTTCACTCTCGCCGTGCCTGGCTCGCCTTTTGGGATGCAGGCGAGGGATGCAGCGGGCTGTGAACTGCAGTACCTGTGCTTGCCGCACGACTGTTCCCACACAGCCGCGGAGCTGTGCACACGCGCCCAGGAGGAGTACAGTACGGTGTGGACCTTCGACCTTGTCGGCGAAGAGAGCGCTGAACCTCTGCCAACCTTCCCTCCCAAGTCGCCGCGTG
>NW_005435073.1:1112810-1131459 GCF_000147415.1 Chlorella variabilis | reverse complement strand
GCCCCTCACGCCCTCGCCACCACCACCAGCCTCGCAGCTGCTGCCCAGGTGCTCTGTCCTTCATCACATATGTTCTTGCCCTCGTCCAAAACCTCACATGACCTGCTGAACCCGTTCCGGGCTTTGAGCAACTGCAGTGTGCCTGGCGCTCCCACCATTGATGGGGTCGCAGCTGAGGCAGGCGGCGACCTGCGCATCGCCGTGCTGCCGCCCGCCACCGACGGCGGCTCCTCCATCACCGCCTACTTCATTCTGGGCCTGCCCACCAACGGCGGGCCCATCCTCGCCGCCGGAGGCTCGCTGGGCCAGCCTGCCGTGGACGATGCTGCGGCCACCAAGACCTGGGGGTGGCTTGCGCTGGGCAGCAGCAGCAGCAGCAGCAGTAGCAACCCAACAACCGGGCGGCGAGCTGTGAGTGGGCAGTGCATGTGGCCCACAGGGGAGGGAGGAGTTTGGTGGGCCAAACAGCAGCGCGCCGATGCTTGCCGCGATGCCCTGCTTGATTGCAGAGCCTCTTCACGCTGCCGGCTGGCAGCTGGCAGCCTGGCAGGACCTACCGCTTCCTCTCCTGGGGCGTCAACTCCGCGGGCCGAGGCCCAGACAGCGCACCCTTTGAGTTCACCACGCCACACAGGTGTGCTGCCGCTGCTCAGCAGCGGCTTTGCAGCTCCCGGCTGGCACGGCCACAGCCCTTGTTCTCACCAGCCCGTGCCCTTGCCATGCAGTGGTCCGTCGCCCCCACGGCCACCGCCAGCAGCAGGCGGTCGCCAGCCGACGACCGGCTACTGCGGTGGGGGCCCGGATTTGCCTGCTGCCTGCTTGCCTTGTGCCCGCTTGCCTTCCTCAGCGGGGCGTCCTCTGCTGTGGTGTCAGGTGTGAATTTGCATCCTTGCCTGCTGGTCCTGCTGCTTGCAGTGAGTGCGGCGCACTGCTCAGCACTGTGCAGAGCCAGCTACGGCGTTGAAGTCTGCCCGGAGGCAGGCTGATACAGCCGGGCCCTGTAAGCCTCGAGTGAAGCATCACATTTCCGGTGGCCAATGGGATTGAGCATACAGTGTGCGCAAGGACACTCCTTGTTTTCGCTCACCCCTGCCACGACGGGATCAAGCCCAGTCTCAGAAGCCACGTGGCTACGCCTTCTTGCCGCGCTTGGCTGCCGGCTGGGCCACAAAGTCATCCTCCTCGTCGCCACTGCTATCTATGATCACCACCTCCGCCTGCGGCCGCGGCTGCCGCTGCTTGGGCTGCTGCGGCTGCTTGCGCTTCTGCTGCTGCTGCTTGGGCTTCTGCTGCTTGGGCTGCTGCTGCTCCTCCTTCCCCACCTGCTGTTTCTGCTGCTGCTGCCCAGGTGCTGCCGCTGGCTGGCCCAGCAGCGCCGCCAGCAGCTGCTGCCCATACAGCTCCGCCTTCTGCGCGCCCACCAGGTGCGCCAGCTGCTGACGCGTGGCGGGGCGCTGCGCCGCCAGCTGCCCGACCTGGTCGTCTGCAGGGGGTGAGGCAGCGGGGCGGGTGGGTGGGGCTTGTTGAGATGGCCCAACGGGCTGAATGGCAGCGACTGGCCGTGGAGGAAAGCGGACACGCTGCCTCGATGCACGCAGCCGCAGCAGGCACCTGACAGCACAGCAGCACGGATGGTTTCAAAGGAGGTGGCCAGGCGCTGCCTCGCCGCCTCCAGCGCGGTGCGTGCCGCTGCCGTGGCCTCTGCGGCTGCCGCCGCCCGGCGCTGGGACGCCTGAGCTGCTGCCGCTGCGGCGCCGCCTGGAGGGCACGCTGCCACCGCCTCTGCACCCAAATCGCCACTGACCTGCTGCTGCTGCTGTTGCTGCTGCTGCTGCTGCTGCTGGCCGCGCTGCGCCAGCTGCTGGCTGCGCTGCTGCGCCATCCGCGCCGCCGCGCCGGGCTGCGGCTTGAAGGCGCCGTGCTGGGCCCCGCCCGGCGGCGGCGCCGCGATGAGCAGCTGGCGCTTGCCCTGCACCGCCCAGGGCTAATGCTCCAAATGAGCAGCACGCCGCCGCAGCAGGGAGGTCCGTCCGCAGTTCACCCCCCCACAATCCACCAACAGATCAGCATATGGCTGCCCACACCGCTCCTGGCCCTCCCCCGCGCTCGATACCTGCAGCAGGCCCGTTGCGCGGCCGGTGGCCTTGAGGTAGGCGTTGGTGGCGTAGGCGGTGAAGCCAAAGTCCAGGCGCAGGCTGCCCTCCAGCACCAGCGCCTGCACTACAGCCTCGCACTCGTCGCGGGACAGAGCCTTGGCAGCCTTGGCCACCGCCGCATCCTGCGGGGAGGGGCGGAGGCGGGAGGGGCGGCGGCCGGTGCTGGGATTCAGGCCAGCAAGGGCAGCAAGGTGGAAGGCAGGGAGGGGGCAGGCAGGCACACCGGGCATGCATCCTTCAACCCATGAACCCACGAGCACGCCCCGCCACAGGCTGGGCAGCGGCGGCTTGGCCCTGGCGCCATGGCATGGCGTGGGCAGCGCCGCGCTTTCCACCACGGGCGTGGGCTGCCAGCCTGGCGCACCTTGCTGCCCCTCCACTTGTCCACCAGCTGGATGAGGGTGGCGCGCTTCTCGTCCCCCGGCCAGCCCTGCACACACGCACGTGGCGGCCACAAAGGGAGCGGCAGCAGCTCAGGGGCACAGCTGCAAGGCCAGCAGCCTCGCCCGTGTCAGACTGGCGCATGCTGCCACACCCACCCACCTGCAGCGTCTGCAGCACGCCCTGGGCTGCCTCAGTCACATCCTTGCGCTCCGGTGCTCCTCCCCCTGCTGCCGCTGCCGCCGCTGCTGCTGCACCTGCCGCCCCAGCCGCCGCCGCTCCACCAGCCCCTGCCCCTGCCCCTGCCCCTGCTGCTGCTGCTGCTGCTGCTGCGGTGCCCGCAGCGTCTGCCCCGGTAGGTCTACACCGGTCGCACATGCCGGCGCAGCGGGCGGGCGCCTCCCCAAAGTGGCGGCACAGCAGCGCGCGCCTGCAGGTGGGGGCGGCGGCGTACTGCAGCATGCCCTTCAGGCACGGCTCCCAGTTGGATTCCATGGTCACCACCGCAGCCTGCAGGCAAGTGCGGGCGGGACGAGGGAGGAGGGGGTGCATGGTACACGTTGTGCGCGAGGCGGCACCAGTGTGGAGGTGCACTGAGCAGGCGCCGCACACCATCCAAGCAGCTCCCAGCAGCCCGGCACAGCCACGCTGCAACAGCAGTGCTCCCCACCTGACGCAGGTAGTCGCCGAAGCGGTAGTAGAGGCGGCAGTGGGCGGGCAGGCCGTCGCGCCCCGCACGCCCCGACTCCTGCAGCCAGCAGCAAGAAACATGTTCCAGGATCCTCCCACGTTGGCTGCATGTCAGCAACGTGCCCGCTATCTGTGCAGCCCCGGCCCCAGCAAGTATGCCGCAGAAACCAAAACCACACTGCACACACCACCACCACCGCCCCAGTTTCCCCTCCTTCTTGCCTGGTAGTAGTTTTCGGTCGACTTGCTGTATCAAAGGCAGGGCAGGGCAGGGACGGGCCGGGCAGGGCGGGAGGAGTCAGGATGGTACAGAGGAGACCACAGGGCACACCATCTGGTATCACCTGCTGGCCAATCAGTTTGGCCATCTGGTGTCACCTGCTCGGCCCGCTGCCCTGCTGGGGCCAGGCCACGGCCCGGGGCCTTCCTTGCCTGAGGGTGTGGTGGATGACGAAGCGCACGTGAGGGTTGTTGATGCCCATGCCAAAGGCGATGGTGGCCACGATGACCTGAACCCGCCCCTGGCTCCACTGCAGGTGCACCCGCTCCCGCCGTGCCGGCTCCATGTCAGCGTGGTACCCCTGGCACGACACCCCCGCGCCTCGCAGCTCCTGCGGGCACCAAGGCACGCGTGCGCGTGCGCGCATGCATGCGCATGCGCAGGGCGGGCCGTGGATGCTCGCTGCCAGCAGACAGCCTGCTTGCCAGGCTTGCCTTGTTGTAGCCCTGCGGCACCACACCACACCGCCACCACACACGGGGGATGCTCCGCCCAGCTGCTGCCACGCACGTCTGCCAGGCTCTCGGCGTCCTTGCGCGTCAGCACGTAGATGATGCCGCTATCCCCCGCCGGGTAGTTGCCCTGGATCCACGCCGCCATCTCCGCCACCAGCTCCTTCTCCTTGGCCGGCTTCTGCCTCACCTGCAGGCCAGTGGGGCGGGCAGCGGCAGCCACGAGCGGCGGCAGTGACCCCGGGCGCTGCAAGCGTTTGAAGGCGGCAGCTGTGCCTGCCTGCCTCCCCGGGCGCATGCTGCGGCGAGGGCGGGCGCCACACCTCGTAAAACAGGTTGGGCCGGTTGATAGAGCTCTTGAACAGCTCGCAGCCCTCGATCTTCAAGATGGTGCGCAGGTCCTGGCACACCTGGCGCACGCACACACACCCACACGCGCAAGGGAAGCAAGCAGCAGGGAAGAGCATGGACGCATGCTCCGGCGGGGCACAGGCGCCAGCACGAGCGTGGTGCGTGGACTAAATCGCGGGGCCGGCTATCACAGCACACATGCCCTCCAGGCACGCGTCCCATCCGCGTCCCCGGCACCTCACCGCCTGCGTGGCGGTGGCTGTCAGCGCGATGAGCGGCGTGTCGGGGAACTGTTGCTTGAGGATGCCGAGCTTCTTGTAGTCGGGGCGGAAGTCGTTGCCTGCAGGGCGGGAGAGGCCAGCGGCGGCACGGCGGCAGGAGCGGCAGGGCCAGGTGAAGCCGTGGAGGCGTCAGCGGCTAAGCAGCCACAGGTGGCGCCCTGGCCTCGCCTCCCCATCACAGGTCCGTACACTCCGCTGGCCGCATGCACGCACCCCACTGGGAGCAGCAGTGCGCCTCATCCACGGCTATGCGTGTGAGCCGCCCCGCCTTGTACACCTTCTCCAGCCTGCGCAGCAGATGCGGAGCAGGTCACAGCCAGCGCAGCCGGATCCTTCGCATCTGGTGCTCAATGCAATGGGCCTGCTGCGGCTCATGCAGCCCAGGGGGGCAGCTCGTCCCTGCATCCACACACTGCCCCGAAAACAACTACAAGGCAAGCACTGAGAGCAGGCGGCTCACTTGGTAAAGAAGCGCTTGGAGCTGGCCACCTTCTCCGGCGTGCAGTACAGCAGGCGCAGGCCGCCGCTGCCCCCCGCCTCCTCCACCTGCATGCAAACCGAGGGGAGGGATGTGGCCCAGGTGTGGGTTGGTGTGGCGGAACGCGAGCGGTTGGCAAATAGAAGGCGCGGCCGCGGCTGCCACAGGCTGACTGCAGCCTTGCTGCCTGTCCCTGCCTGCTTGGAGATGGATGCCGCCTCCTCCTTGCTGGTCAGGGAGGTCAGCGCTGCTGCCTGCACCCCCAGCTCCGACAGGCCCAGCACCTGAGGGAGGGCGCGGCGGCAGGGACAGCGTGGGCTGCACGGCCAGATAGCAGGGCACCCGCCGATGATTCGAGCAGAGCAGCGCAGCAATGCTGGTCTTGAAGGAGCGACATGCACAGCGGCGGCACAGCGCAGCGCAGCGCAGCGCAGCGGCACCTGGTCCTGGATGAGCGACAGCAGCGGCGACACCACCAGCGTCAGCCCGCTGCCCGACAGCAGCGCGGGCAGCTGGTAGCACAGGCTCTTGCCGCCGCCGGAGGGCATCAGGCACAGCACGTCACGCCCCTGCATGCAGCAGGGGCGTGGGGTGGCAGCAGGCCATGGGTGCTGCCAACCAACTACCCCCAACAGCGCCGCGCGCCTGTCGGCGCCGTGCAGCACCCACCCACCTGCAGTGTGGCGTTGATGACCTCTCTCTGCAGAGGCCGGAAGCTGCGCAGCCCAAACACGTCGCCCAGCAGCTGCTGCACGCGCCCGTCCCACGCAAACGTGCCCAGCCAGTCGGCCCGCGGTGCGCGAGCCTCGGCCGCCCTCATCCGCTGCAGCCGCTCGCGCTGTTCCTGCAGCGCGGCCTGCCGTGACAGCAGGTGCTCGATCTGGGCCTCCACCTGCTCGGGGCGGGAAGCGGGGAAGGTGGCACAAAGCAAGAGGACACGCGGCGGGTGGGCAGGCGGGCGGGCGCTGGCGGCGCGAGCGGTTGGGGCATCCAGAACCGGCCGGTAGCCTCGCCTGCGCAATTTCCCGATCCACCGCATTCAACTGCTCTTCCACGTTGGGGCCTCCCTGTTCATCGCTGGCCACATCCCACTCTTCCATTCTCCAAGCGCCCCCGGCCGCCGCCTGGCGTCAATATACCAGCTCCGTATGTTTTTGGATTGCTGGTGTGATCACATGTGCGACGTCGAAGGGGACGGCGCAGCACGAGAATTGCTGACGGGGTGGAGAGTGGAGGAAAGCGGATTGTTTTCGCGTGTTTTCGCCTGCGGCTGCCTTCCCAGGCGACACACGCGCTTGGCAGCCTCACCGCAACCTCCCCACACAGCCTGTGGCACCACTTCAAACTTCATTTGCCTCCCCTTCTGATCGTCACCAGCTAGAGCACGTGCCAATCCCCCCACGCTGTTGAATGATCAAGGGCTTATAACGAACTCAGCGGGGGCCGCAGCCGCTTTGCTAGGCAAGACCTTTGGGCCAATGGCCAAACGCAAAGGCCCGAAGGCGTGGGCCTCAGATGATTCCGATGGTGATTTAAGCTTGGTACTTGACGGCGATGACGAGGTGAGCCTCCTGCCGCCGCCAGAACAACGACAGCCGGCGCCGGGCTGGCGGCGGCTGTCGTATCCAGCCCTTGCCCAACGCCGTGTGCCTGTGGTATCTGCAGGAGATGGATGATGATGAGCAGAGTGAGCTGGAGGAGGAGCAGCAGCCCAGCCCACCCGCCAGCAAGCCCGCCGCCAAGGCCGGCAAAGGCTCCCGCGCTGCCGCCGCGGCACCCCCTGCCAAGCTGCCCGCGGCCAAGCAGCGCGGACAGCCGGTCAAGCAGCCAGCGATGGCAGCGGCAAAGCCTGTGAAGAGCAGCGGGGCAAAGCAGCGGCAGCAGCAGGAGGCTAGTCTAGCTGCCGCCGCTGCACGCCGACTTGCCTCTAAGAGGGGAAAAGACGCGGCAGAGCCGCAAAAGGCTGGCATCCGCAGCGGCGGCAAGCCCGCGGAACAGCAGAAGCGGCAGCAGGCGGCAGGCAAGAAGGCGGGCGGCGGCGCGCGGGACAAGGCAGGATGGGCGGCACCACAGGCAGCGAGCAGCGACGAGGAGACCACAAGCAGCGGCAGCAAGGATGAGGAGCCGCAGCAGCAGCGCCCAGGGCCGAAGAGGCAACTGGCCGGCAAGCGGAAGCAGCCTGGTGCAGTTGGCGAGCCCCGGCAGGACGTGGCGGCTGATGAGGAGGACAGCCAGGAGCAGCAGCAGCAGGGGAAGCGTCCAGGCAAGCGCCAGCGCGGCGAGGCGCTGCCCCCGCCAGCGCCGCAGCCCGCACTGCCGGCGCAGCAGGCTCGGCAGCAATCGGGCGGCAGCAGCAGGAAGCAGCAGCAGCCGCGAGTCGCTGCCTTGCCGGCTGCTGGGCCCAAGGGGAAGCAGCCAGCGGGGCGCCCCCCCACGCCCGTGGCTGCCGCAGCAGCAGATCAGCCGCTGGAGATGTCGGCGCCGCCGCCGTCTGGCGGCGCCAAGGCGCCTCGCCCGCCATCTGCGGCAGCCAGGAAGGCGGAGCAGCAGCAGCAGCACGGGGCGGCGGCGGCTGAATGGGAGGCTGGGGAAGGCGTGGGGGCGCAGGCAGAGCAGGAGGAGGGGGCGGGGCAGGGATTTGCCGAGTACGCTTCGATCGCCGACCCGGCTGCTGCCACCTCGGACTTCCTGCTGCGCCGCCTCACCATGCCGCGCAGCCGAGAGGCGGGCACCATGCTGCTGCGCCCACACCTGAAGGTGGGGCGGCTGCATTGGGGGCCTGCCCTGCCCTGTGCCTCCCCCATCCTCCCAGCCCCACCCCCGTCCCATCCACCACGCACGCTGCCACACCCACCCGCCCGCCCATCCCGCTGCCACACACACACTCAACACCAAACATGCGCCGCCACACCCCGGTGCCGCAGGAGGCGCATGATGCCCTGCTGGACAGCCTGACCAACACTGTGGACCTGGGGCACAACAACTCGCTGCTGGTCATGGGTCCGCGCGGGTCGGGCAAGAGCCTGGTGCGCGGCGGCAGCATGCTGGCTGGGGCTGGAGGGGGCCTGGTGCTGGGGCCGTGGTTGCAGCTGGGGCTGGAACCGCTCGGGGACTGCTCGCTCACAGCGTGCCGTCCATCACACTGCCCTCTGCACCGTCCGCCCTGCCCACAGCGCCGCCTCTGCTCCCTTGTCCCACCGGCACCGCGCCCGCCGCCGCCGCCGCCGCCGCCGCTGACCACCACCACCCGCCTCCCGGCTGCCTGTCCCCCCTGCAGCTGGTGGAGCGGGCCCTGGCTGCGCTGGAGGCGCGGTGGAACCAGGACCCTCGGGATCCGGTGGTGGGCGTGGTGCGGCTGACGGGGCTGGCACAAGCCGAGGAGCGGGCCGCGTTCAGGGAGGTGGCCCGCCAGCTGTGCGAGTGAGTCGAGGGTGCCGGCAGCGCCCGCCCCCGCCGCCGGCAGCGCCCACCACACCCCGACCCGTCCCTGGTGCCGCTGGGGGGCTCCCCCGCTGCCGCGCGGCGCTGGCATGCGGCAAACACACCTGCATGCGGCAACACGCCTGGCCCCGGCGCCCTTGCAGGGTGTTCAAGTATTCCTTCAGCCGTGGCGCCTCTGTGGGGGAAAACATCGAGTTCCTGCGCGGCATGCTGGCGGCGCTGGCCAGGTGGGTGGGACTGCCAGAATGTGCGCAGGCGCGCCCTCCCCGCCGCTCCCACCCGTCCGCTCCCCATTTTCCCGCCCCCTCCTGGTCCCTCTTATCAATACAACTCCCCACGCCCCCCAATTGCCCACCTGCTCAATTTTCCCTGCTGCCGCTCGCACAGCCCGTGTCCCCCCTCGCCCAAACTCCCCCCCTCCCTCCTGGAACCGCGCCGCAGCTCCGACAAGTGCGCCGTGTTTGTGCTGGACGAGTTCGACCTGTTTGCCACCAAGCGCTCCAAGCAGACGCTGCTGTACAACCTGCTGGACACGCTGCAGACCAGCGGCATGCAGGTAGGAGCCTGGAGGCAGGAGAGAGTGTGTGCGTGCGTGCGTGCGTGTGTGTGTGTGTGTGCGGCTGTCCTTTGCTCTTCTGCCTCCCTCGCTCCATCTCACCCACCTTCCTCGCCACGCTGCGCAGGCTGCGGTGGTGGGGCTGACGGTGCGGCAGGATGTGATTGAGATGCTGGAGAAGCGGGTGAAGAGCAGGTTCAGGTGCGCCGGCTGGGGTTCCAGGGCTGTGTAAGCTGGTGGGCTTGCGCACACCTACTCCGCCTCCCCTCCCTCTGCGATGCCCCAGCCTGTCCCCGCTCCTCTTTCCAAACACACGTGTGCACACATGCTCTCTCTCTCTTGACTCTCTTGAAAACACACACATATACACTCACCACTCTCCATCCCGGCTTGCCCCTCCTTACTGCCCCTGGCGCAGCCACCGCAAGCTGGACCTGTCGCTGCCCACCAGCGTGATGCCGGTTCTGCCCAGGCCGGCGGAGGATGGGCGGCCGGTGCAGGAGGCGGGGCAGGACGGGGCGATGGGTGTGCTCCAGGTGGGCGGGCGGGGGAAAGGGGATGGGGTGTAGGGTAGCAAGGGCGGCGCACGCAGAGGGCGCAGCAGGGCAATGAGTGGCAGGGTATTGGGCAGCTTTCCAATACAGGGCAGGCAGGGCAGCCTACTGCTCGAGGGTTAGTACAAGGTGTCTGCCGTAGCCTGCGGCAGCAGGCCACCGCAGGCCCGACTGCCGACTGTGCACGCCACTCCCCTCCTGCCCCACCCCTGCTGGCAGGCCATGCTGACGCTGCCGCCCGAGTTCCCCCACCGCCGCTATGCGGCGGCGTGGAACGCGTCTGTGGAGGCAGCCGCGGTTGCGCGCGAGGTGCGCAGCCGGCTGCAGGAGTGCATCAACATCTACCCCAGCCTGCGCCACCTGGCCAACATTGCTGACGTGGCGCTGGCTAGGGCGCTGGCGCCGGCCTGGCTGCTGGCGCCGACGCAGCCCCCGACAGGCTCGCCGCCCGCCAGCTGCTGGCCGCGGTGGACGACCAGCTGAGGCAGCGCAAGGGGATGGTGAGCCGCGGGGCGCCCGCTGGCTGCCGCGTGCTGCCGCCGGTTGCTCCTGCCGGCCGCCCGACCTGCTCCCTGCTGCGCCACCACGCCAGCAGCCCTTGCCCAGCACCAGACTTGCCCCTGCTGGGTGTTGAGACGGCTTGGATCATGTCTGATGCGCCTGCCTGTGCCCGCTGGGTGTCCCCACGGCCTGCAGGTGGAGGTGGTGGCGGGGCTGCCCATCCTGGGCCTCATCCTGCTGGTGGCGGTGCACCGGGTGACGGCGCGGGACGCTGGGGACCTCAACTTTGAGATGGTGCGGGGCGGGGCGGGGCTGGAGGCATCAGGAAGATGCATTTATGCGGGGATCGGGGAGCATTCAACGGGTTTTGGGAGGTGGTATATACAGTAGCTAGCGTGTAGGGCTTTGAGACCAGGGCAGCGTGCCGACGCGTGGAGTCCACACGGCTGCCCTGGCACCGGGCTTGCACCCGACCGTACCGCAGGCCTTCCACGAGTATCAGCGGTACACCCTGCACGGCGGGCACGTGGACACCTACGAGAAGCCGGCGCTGGCCAAGGTCTGGGACGAGCTGCTGGATGCGGGGCTGGTGGCCTTTGTGGACCCGCGGTGAGGCCGTCCGGCAAAGTATGAAGTCACACATAGCAGTGTGTGGGCGGGCGGCGTGATGCGCGTGGGGCTGGGCTGGTGGTGGTGGCGGCAGGGGCGGCTGGGGAGCTGGGGAGCTGGGGGAGGGTGTGGTGGGGTAGCGGCCGCGTGTGTCGGCTGGTGGGCAGGCAGCAGCAGCCTAGAGCAGATGGGGGAGGGTAGCAGCGGGAGCTGTTGGGCGCGTGCTTGCGTGGCGGGTGGCTCGGGAGCGCAGCCTTGCGGCTGTGGTGTGTTGCGTAGCCCTGCTGGCTGCCAGCGCAGGGTTACTGCTTTAGGGCCGCATCAAATCAACCCCTGGGCGTCAATCCCTCCACCCTGTGCCCCGCAGGAGCGAGGCGCGCGTGGCGACGCACCCCTACGCTGCCGCCTACCTGCAGCTCACTCGGGAGGAGGTGCAGGAGGGCATGGATGCCCACTGGAACTGCCCACACGCGCTGAAGGAGTGGTTCAAGAGGGAGGGCGGCGTGGGCAGCACTGCTGCCCAGTTCTTCTGAGAGCACACGGCGGGCGGCGGCGGCGGCGGCGGCGGTAGGGGGGTGCCGATGCACACTTGCTTGCAGCGACGCCCGCCGGGCCCACCAGTTGCCGCCTTGGTTTGTGAGCTGTGAATTGGCGCGAGATTGGCCCGCAATGCGCCTCACGTGGCCTCACAGGGCGCCTTTCCAGCCGGCCTAGCTGGCAGATGGCGCCACCCCAGGGCCTAAACCGCCCACCCCATCGCCATCGGCCCCCATCCGCCCGCATCGGCGCTGCCGCACAACCAGGAAGTCATGACGTTTGCCACCAGCCTGGTGCACCAGCGGCTGCAGCTGCCGGGTGCTCGGCGCTGCTCCCCCGGCAGCAGAAGCGCGCGGCTGAACGTCATCAGCCGAGCCCACGGACGTTTCTTCATTGGAGGGGTAAATCTACGGCCGATGCTCCCCCGCCAGAGGCGATCGTGTGCCAAACCGGGGCGCTGCCGCCGTGCAGCACTCCCAGCAAACTGCACATGGCGGGAAATGTGCGGGATCTGAGCGGCGGCCTCGCCCTCAAAACTACTGCTGCAGAACTGGAAGTGCAATGGCACCGTTGAGTCGGTGACGCAGCTGGTGAAAGACCTGAACGCAGGTGCGGCCCTTTCCCATGCCCAGCCAGCCGCCTGCATGCCGGCTGTGGGTAGATGTGGGGCCCAACGGCGGATCCGCTGGGCCGCCACTGCTTGCGCTAGGGATGCGGCACGTGTGTAGCCGCCGCCTGCCCCGTGCCCGCCCTGCCTTTATCTAGCGTTTGGCGATCTGCCAGCTCTGATGCTGCAATGAATGTGGGCAGCAAGTGCGCAGCCGGCATCTGAAGTTCGGCACTGGGGATGGCTGTGGCGTAGCAGACCACACACGCCATCTGCGCCCGCCCGCCCGCCGACCTATCGCTGCTGTTCCCGCTGTGCAGGCAGCGTGCCTCCGGCGGACAAGGTGGAGATTGTGGTGGCCCCCACCTTTGTGCACCTGGACATGGTGAAGAAGACCCTCAACCCGCCCTTCGAGATAGGCGCACAGGTGCGGGATGGGCGGTGCCAGGCGACGCCCGCAGCTGCGCATGCATGCATACATGCAGGAGAGGAGAGGAGAAAGGCTGCCTGGCGTCGCACGCATGCGTGCCCGGCAATGCTTTTGCCCAGCATCCCCATCTGGCCGGCAGCGGGCCGCGTCCCACCTCGCCGCCGTGCTCACGCCCCTGCGCCATCTCGCCCCGCACGCGTGCGTGCATGCATGCCGGCCGGCCTCCACCTCACCACTTCCACCGCCGCCGCTGCTGGGACCGCCTTGGCTGCAGGACTGCTGGGTGGGCAAGGGCGGCGCGTTCACAGGGGAGGTGTCTGCAGAGATGCTGCACGACTTTGGCATCCCCTGGGTCATCCTGGGCCACTCGGGTGGGCAGGGGCAGCAGGCGCCGCGCCGCGCCGCACCGATTGGTGGCTGCCGCTGCCCACAACCGCGGCTGGGCCGCTGCTGGCTCGCGCCGGCGGAGCGCCGGTGATGCCTGCTGTTGGCTGCTGCTGATGCCAGCTGGCTGGCTGCTGCTTGGTGCTTGCTGACTGGTTGGTGCTGGCGCGCTGCCGACCTTGACCCCCCTCCCCGCCCGCTCCCTCCCGCCCCCGCAGAGCGCCGCTCGCTGTGCCGCGAGGACGACGAGCTGGTGGGGCAGAAGTGCGAGTACGCGCTGAGCCAGGGCCTCAAGGTCATCGGCTGCATCGGCGAGACGCTAGCGCAGCGCGAGTCGGGCCACATGTTTGACGTGCTGGACGCGCAGCTGAGGTGGGGGGTGGGGGTGGTATGGTGGTGGTGGTGGCGGTGTGCACGTGTGTAGGGTGGTGATGGCTGTGCCCCTGTGGGCGCGGCGTGTCGCCTGCTAGGCGCTGCCGCCCCCGGGGCCGCCTGAACCCGCCCCCCCGCCCCCTCCCTCCCCGGGCCCCCCCTGCCGCGCGCAGGGCCATTGCCAACCACACCAGCCTGGGCAACTGGGTCAACATGGTGATCGCCTACGAGCCGGTGTGGGCCATCGGCACGGGCGTGGTGGCCACCCCCGAGCAGGCCCAGGAGGCGCACGCCTATGTGCGCAAGTGGATCTCAGACAACGTGTCGCCCGACGTCGCCGCCGACCTGCGCCTCCTTTACGGCGGCTCCGGTGCGGCCTGGGCTGCTTGGCCTGTGGTGGTGGTGCCGTGGCGGCGATGCCTGCCGGCCGCACGACGGCCCGGCGCCTGCGCGCTCCCACGACACCACCCGCCCACCCTGCCCTCGCCTGCCCTCGCCCCCCCTCCCCGCCCGCCGCGCCTGGCCGGCTGCAGTGAACGAGTCCAACTGCGGCACGCTGGCCAACCTGGAGGATGTGGATGGCTTCCTGGTGGGGGGCGCCTCACTCCAGGGCGCCTCCTTCATCAGCATCTGCAACGCGGAGAACAAGCACTCGTGAGGCGGCGGCGGCGCGAGCTCGGCGGGCCACCCCCTGCCCAGGCGCAGCTCGGCCCGGCGCGCTGAGGCCCCCAGCTGAGGGCCCTTGGCCGAGCTGTGCCGCGCGGGCAGCGGATGACTGCAGGCGGGCGGCCGTGCGGCTGGCGGGCCCCCGCCCTCCCTAGGCGCGTGCTGGCCGTGTCGCAGCGCGCGATGCTGCGCACATGTGCCGACACGGTGCTGAAAGCGTGTGCGTGTGTGTTGTGTGAGAGCATGTGTGCGGTGTGCGCTTGTACCAGCCCCGCTGGCACCGGCCCGGCGTGCTTGTCTTTGCTTGCCAATGGCGACCCCCTCCCCTCCCCTCCCCTGCTTTTCCACTTCCTGCCCCCCCCCCCCCCGAAATCCTTGTTTTGATCTTTGCTCCACGTTGACGTCTGCACTGCACACAGCGCTTCCTGGCCGGCCATTCTTGCCCGGCCGATTAGATTCTTTCCCGCCTGCTGCCCCCCAGGCGGGCCGTGCTATCAAACTTGGGTGCCAATTGGCTGCCGGGCGGCCCTGGCTGGGCGCGCACACACAACCCTGCACCTCATGAGAAGCCTCCCCTGCACAAACATTTTGAGATTCATCATGCGTCATCTCCCCATGCAAATGGTGCACAACCACATGCCAGCTGGCTGGGCCTGGTTGGAAGCGTGGCTGAGCCGAGGCGTCTTATGTGGGGGTGCGTTACAGAGGCAGTGTTGGTCGAAGGGTGGGTGGTCACAGTCGGTCTGTCAGTTGCATCCGCAAGCCACCAAAGGCGGCAGCGCATGCCCGATGAAATGTGGTCCGGCAGCAGGAAGGCGGCAGCAAGCAGAGATAAAGAGCAGGGCAGCAGTGCTAGGAGCAAAGAGGGAGTGCAGCGGCGTGTGCCCGGGTAGGGACCACAGCAGGCACTCGTGTGTACCGAGGAAAGAAGAAACACTGGCTGGGGAGCAGGTTGAGATGCCGGCGCAGGTGCTGGGACAGGCTGCCAGGCCGGCATCATCCAAACACCAGCTTCACAAACACCACCAGCGTATTGAGGACTATGAGCGGCACTGCACGGCAGCGGGAGCACAAGCGTCTGGTGGAGATTGGTTTGTGGGCGGACGCCAAGAGCGCAAGGCAATTTATGCCTGCTGCGGGGTCTAGGCAGCCCAGCACCGCTGCTCCTGCTTCACCGGCAACACCAGGATGTGCTGGTCACACCTCGCAAGAATGCTGACGCGTGCAGCATGCCTATGATTTGATACTTGAGGGCGTTTGGTGAGGGGCCCATGGGATTGTTGCCTAGCTGCGAGAAGCCCCAGCCATCTGCGGGCAGCAGGAGGAGCCGCGTCGAAGCTATGACTCGGCGTTGGAGTCTACCTTTGCCAGGGAAGGGCGGCCCGCGGCCCTCCTGGTCGCCACCGCCACCAATCGACCTGTGTGGTATGACTCACACTTTTCAAGGAACCTCTCGTTGTTCAGGATGGCCAGCCCATTGGAGACCAGCAGGACACCCTGCACAGCGGGACGGCGGCAACGCACCAGGTGCGCGTCGGCGGCAGCGAGGTGGCGGCACAGGTTCCACCCGCCGCTGGCGGCAACCGCGCTGCCACCTCCCCACCTGCAGCAGCGTCCACAGCGTCATTGCCAGCAGGAGGGGGCCTGCGCCGCTGCAAAAGGCGATCAACCAGGCGATCGGTGGGGGGGCCTTTCAGGAGGAGGCTGGGGTCTACAACTGACCAGCTGAGCCAAGAGCCGCTGCTGAAGACACTGCTGCGCGCCGGGAGCGACTCCCCCAGGGCGAGACCCAGGCGCCACGAAGGCAGGCCTGACCATGCTGGCCGATTGCGACATGCATGGCCCTTTGGAGTGCTGCGGGGGCTGCCAAGACAGCTGCCATCGACGAGAAAATGAGCGAATACGGCGACGACCACGAGCTCCAAGAGGAGAGCCTGAGCAATGTAATGCCGCTGGGGGAGGCGTGATGGGAGGGGCAGGGCTCGGGGCGGGGCCCTGGCAGTCGATGGAGGGGCGATGTCTGCCAGGGGCCGCGAGTGGAGGGGTGATGGTGTGCTCCGCCGCTGGCGGGGCGGGTGGGCCAGGCGGCATGCACACGGGGGACCCCTGGGCCCGCCCCTGCTGCCCGGGGGCTGGCTGGCATCGCCACGTGCCCGCGCAGTGTTGGTTTTGCGCCCTAAAGCCAGCCCTGGGCCTGCAGTAGGCTGGTGGTGCCCGAACTGTCGCCCCTCCGCCTCGTGCCGACCATGCCTCCCCGCTTGGCCGTCCCCTGCAGCCCGATGTTGTGACCAAGTACAAAGCCGCCTCCAAGATCGTCAATGGTGCGCCGCCCTGGGGCTCGTGCGCCCGCTCCCTGCCTGCAGCCCCGCAGCATGCCCCCGACCACCGCGCAGCCCGCACCGGCGGCCGATCGACAGAGCCGCGGCGTTTGAATGCTTGCGTGCCCTGTGGACCCACCCGCCCGTCCACCGTGGCCTGCTGCAGCCACCCTGGCGGCGGTGATTGAGGCGTGCAAGCCGGGAGCCAAGGTGGTGGATGTGTGCGAGAAGGGAGACAGCCTGCTGAACGAGTGAGCGCGGCAGGGGAGGGCTGGGGCAGGCAGGCAGCGGCGCCAGCGGCGCCAGCCGGCGAGGATGGCATGGGAGAGCGGCTGGTGCGGCTCCGGAGTGTGGCGCAGCAGCGGCGGCGGCAGCTGAGCGAGTCGCGGCGTGCGGGAGGGGCACGGGATGGGCCACGGAGCAGCGGGCGGCCAGCTGCCTTGCCACGGGGGCGCTCGCAGCGGCGCGGCGCACGCATGCGTCCGGGCCGTCAGGGTGCCGCTGCGGCGGCGGTGGCTGCTGCTGCCGCTGCGCCCGCCACTCCTGCCGACGGCCGGCTGGCGCCGCGTGCCGCGCGCCTGCCTTCCCTGCAGGGGCGTCAGCAAGGAGTTCAAGGGGAAGGACATTGAGAAGGGGATTGCCGTGCCCACCTGCATCTCTGTCAACCAGTGAGGCCCACCAGCCAGCCAGCCAGCCAGCCAGCCAGCCGGGGCTCAGCCGGCCTGCCCCCCAGCTGCCTGTATGTCACTATGCCTGCGGGGCCGCACCCGCTGGGATGCCTGCTGCTGGCTGGCGGCGGGGCGGGCAGCTGTCGTTGGCATCGCCCCCAGTGGCGGCGACGTGCGCTGCCGCCGCCGCCCCTCGCCTGCCTTGCCTGGGCTTGTTGGCCCTGCCTGCAGCTGCGTGGGCCACAACTCGCCGCCCAACGACAGCCCCGCGGAGCTCAAGGAAGGAGACCTTGTGAAGATGTGAGGGCAGGCGGGGGAGGGGGTGTGTGCGCCCGCTCAGCATGGGGTGGCAGCCCTGCAGCTGCAGCGGCGCCGCCGCCCGGCGCCGCAGGCAGCGCGGCGCGAGGGGTTGCGCAGGCGCGCGCCGGATGGAGCTGGGCGGATGGGGCTTGCCTGGTGCGCGCGGCGGGTGCCCCGGCGCTCACCCCTGCCCCCTGCCTCTGCCCCCACGCGCCACCCACCCCCGCAGCGACCTGGGCTGCCACATCGATGGCTACATCGCCCAGGCGGCTCACTCCCTAGTGGTGGCGTCAGACCCGTCGGCGCCCGTCACCGGCCGCGCGGCCGACGTGATCCAGGCCGCCGCCACCGCCTTTGACGCCGCCGCCCGCCTCATGCGGCCGGGCAGGAAGGCCAGCGAGGTGGCCGCGCCGCTCAACAAGATTGCAGAGGCGTACGGGTGCAGGTGGGGCGCGGCGCCGCCGCTGCTGGGGGGCGCTGCTGCGGGGGCGGCGCCGGGACGGCTGGCGGTGGCTGGCGCCGGGCTGCAGGGGGCGGCAGCGCCCTCCAGCCCGCGGGCATCCCAGCTCCGGCTTCCAATGCGCCACTAGTCGCGCGAATCCTCACCGCCACTGTACCCGCAAACCCACCGCCATTGCCGCGGCCACGCACGCCTCTGCCACGCCCTCCTACGCACGCCCACGCCCACGCCTGCCTGCCCACCTCCCCCCTGGCCCCCACATGCAGCCTTGTGGACGGCGTGATGTCCTACCAGATGACCCGCTTCGTCATCGACGCGCAGAAGGCGGTGCTGCAGAAGCCGCTGCCAGACACAAAGGTAGGGTGCGGCGCGGCGCTGGGCGCAGGCTGCTTCGCGGGCGGAGGCCGCGCCGCGCGGCCCCGGCCGCGCCCGCCCCCGCGGTCCCTCCCGCCTGCCGCGCCTCCCGCCTGCCCTGCTGCAGCACCTTGCCCCGCCGCCCAACCTCAGCCGCGGCTCACCAGGCTCCCTCCTCTCCTCTCCTCTCCCCGCCCCGCCCCGCCCCGCCCCGCCTGCCTTCCCCCTTTCCTGCAGATGGAGGAGTTTGAGTTTGAGGAGGGGGAGGTGTACGCCATCGACGTCATCATGTCCACGGGGGAGGGCAAGCCCAAGTGAGCGGCAAGGGCCCCCCTGGCGGGGTGCATGCCTGGGTGTGGTGTGGTGGTGTGGGTGTGGGTGTGGGTGTGGCTGGGGAGCGCGATTCAGGCGAGCGGCCTGGGGCTGCGGCTGGCAGGCAGGGCGGCTGGTGCCGGACCAGCATCCGTGACTGCAATGCCCACGCCGCTGGCCGGGCCCCTCCTTGAGCGCCGCGTTCAGCGCCCCCCACACACACTGCCCGCCCTCGCATCCCCGCCACACACACACACAAGCTCAGGCAGGCGCCGCTCGCTCAGCTGCCGCCCCTGCCGCGCGCCTCCTGCTGCCCCGCATTGCCGCAGGATGCACGACGAGAAGGAGACGACGGTGTACAAGCGGGCGATGGAGGTGCAGTACCAGCTCAAGATGAAGGCCAGCCGCGAGCTGCTGAGCGAGGTGCAGAAGAAGTACCCCACCATGCTGTTCAGGTGCGTGTGTGTGGGTGGTGTGGTGGCGGTGGTAGGGGGGGGGGGCTGGCGGCCCC
>NW_005435073.1:1091591-1112556 GCF_000147415.1 Chlorella variabilis | reverse complement strand
GCATGGCACGCCTGGATGTGGTGCTGCGTGTTGCTGAGCTGCTGCCCCGTTGCCCCTGCCCCTGCCCCCTGCCTGCCATGTGCGCAGATCAAGGGCACGGTGCTGCTGATGCCCAGCGGCAGCGACCGCATCACCTCGGCGCCGCTGCAGCCGCTGCAGAGCAGCAAGGGGGTGGAGGATGAGGAGATCAAGGCGCTGCTGGCCACCAGGTGGGTGGGGGTGGCGTGTCTGTGTGGTGGCCTGTGAGTCGTGGCCTGTGTGTGTGGTGGTGGGGGGGGGGGTAGTGCGGTGTGTGCGTAGTGGCCTGTGTGGGTTTGTGGTGGCGTGTGTGTGGGTGTGTGATGGCGATCACGGTGGTGTGTGGAAGCGGTGTGAGTGAGTGGGACAGGAGTTGGTGAGGCATCGGACGCTTCTGGAGCTGGGCCGACTGGCTGTTGCATCCCCTGCCCCTGCCTCTGCCCTGCCTGCAGCCTGAAGAACAAGAAGAAGAAGAAGAAGGCCGGCAAGGAGGGCGCCGCTGCAGAGGCGTGACGCGTCGGCTGGGCATCCCACCACACACGCCAGCCCCCCAAACAGACCCATGGCCAGCGACGGCGCACCGCATGCCGGGCCCGCCCCCTCAGCATCGTAGCTCTGTAGCAGCACCAGCAGCACCGACCCCTCATGCCGCGCCTCACGTGGCTGGCGGGCTGCAGGGGCGCCGCCCCGCCAGTTTTCTTCATGCCTCGTGTGTCATAACGCCTGGACCGCTCTGTTGTAAGGGCCCCACGCGGCTGAGGGCGGTGCCAGCTTGTGCATGCCAGCTGGCACCAGCATTGGTTTACAAGGCACAGATGTGACACATCAAACATGTGCTGAGCAGGGCTATCGCCGGACCGCCGTCACCGGCAGCACGACTCTTCTACCGCCGCCTCCGCTGCGCCTGCGCTCCCGCTGCTGCTGCTGGCGGCACCGTCCCCGGCCTGCGCCTGGCTGCTACTGGCTTGCGGCTGGCCGTCGTCCGCCTGCTCCTCTGCCTGCTGCTGCTCGTCGCCCGCTTCTGCCTGCCCGTCGCCCGCCGCTTCCTGCCCGTCGCCTGCTTGCTGCGCCTGCTGTTCTGTGCCTGCCGGTTCCGGTGCTGGTGATTCCCCTGGCAGCCGCCGCCGAACTGCCTCCCACTGAGACCTCAGCTGCTTCCGGGCAGCCGCCGCCTGCCGCTCCCGTGCAGTCCGCTCGCCCGCCCCGCCAGCCACGGCCGCGGCAGACCGCTGCCAGTGCTGCGCCAGCTTGTGAAGCTGCACGGCCGGCAGCGCCGAGCCCCTCCTGCTCCCCGGCGCGCCGCCGCTGGTTCCTGTGGCGGCAGCCACCGAGCTGCGTTTGGCCTGCTGCACCACGGCTGCAAACGCGTCGCCAGCGTGCTGCCCCTGCTGGGCGCGCCGCGCGGCGGCGGCAGCAGCCGCAGCGGCGGCCGCGGCACGCGCAGCCTCCGCCGCCGCCGCCCACGCCTTCTGCGGCCCAAGCTGCTCCTCCGCCGCCGCCGACACCTGCTCGCAGTGCTCCTTGGCCCACACGGCTGCCTGCATGGTGCCCAGCCGCAGTGGCAGGCAGCATTGGCAGGCACGCGGCAGCACCACGCTCCACGCTCCAGGCACAATTGGCAGGCGTGCGGCAGCACCACGCTCCACGCTCCAGGCACACGGCAGCGCTATGCCATTCCGCCGGCGCCTCTTCAAACCCGCCAGCCAGCCAGCCCAGCCCCGCACCACACAGCACCACAGCGCCTCGCCCACCTTGGACTGCGCCGCCAGCTCCTGCATCAGCCCCACAACCATCGACTTGCGCACAGCGCCTCGCAGCGACTTGCGCTGACGCTCGGGCCCCGCATCTGCAACACGTGCCCGGCAGCAGCATCTCTCAACAGGCCTAGCCGACAGCGGGGGGGCAGGGCAGGTGCAGGTGCAGCGCCACCGATGCGGGCGGCGGTCCCGCTGCATAGACATGCCCGCGGCAAGCAGGCAGGTGGCTGCCGGCCCCACCTTGGGATTCGGCAAGCTGCACGGCGGCCGCCTCGCTCTCCCGCCCCCCCGCCTGCACCCTGGTGAGGCCCAGGTGCGAGAAGAAGCAGCCCTGCTTGCGCTGCTGCTGGCGGTAGTACCTGCAGGGCACCAACTAATTGTCGAGTTAGGTTTGGGATTGCAACTGATCATGCTTTGAAAGTCATGACGGCGTGGCTGAAGAAAGGCTTTATCAAAAGATCTTTGCTTCGGAGAGCTGGTTAGGCACAGGAGCCAGGCAAGGCGGGAGGGCAGCCAGCTGGCTGTTGGTGGCGTGCACGCGTGGCCCCGCTTCGCCCACACCGGCGCCCACCCCCGCCCACTGCCGCTGCACCGCTCACTCCGCCATCTCCTGCGCTGCCACCAGCCGGCAGGCGGCGCGGGTGGGCGGCGCGGTGTAGCCCCTCACAGGCAGGTCTGGCGGCGCGCGCGTCACAGCCCACGCCGCCAACAGGGGGTCAGGTGGGAGCATGGAGCCGTGGGCTGCGTCGCCCCCCGCCGTCGCCTCTGCCGACCAGTGCTCAAGCGGCGGCGAGTGGTGGGAGGAGGTGCAGGAGGGCAGCTGGCCCGCAGAGGGCTGCCCAGCTGCAGCCGCGGCGGCTGCGGCGCCGCCTGGGCTGCCGGGGTGCAGTAGCCCGGCCACGTACCGCCGTACTTCGGTGTCTGCAAATGCCGACAGCTGGAACCCCGCGCAGGCGCGGTCGACTGGTGGCAGCGGCTGGCGTTGCTGTGGCTGCTGTGGCAAGGCGTCGGCAGCACCCCCGTCGCCACTGAACATCCCCTCCTCGCAGCCCTCTTCTGCCACCGCCACCAGCGCCGGCCCCGTCCCGCTGCCGCGGTTGCCGGCGGCAGCAGCGCCGGCGCCTGGCGCCAGGGGCGGCGATGCGTGGCCCACGCTGTTGCTGTTGCTGCTGCTGCTGCTGCTGCTGCTGCCGCGCTTGCCGCTGCCGTGCTCGCCGCACCCCCGCTCCCACTGCTGCTGCTCCCACTGCGCCTGCTGCTGCCGCATGGCCTGCCAGGCTGCCGACGCGGCCACGGCCTTCCCAATCAGCCCTCCCTCCAGCAGCTGCTGCACATGACGATCATCCGAAGAGTCCAGCCTCCCCCAGCTGCGAGCCCTGGGCTGGCCTAGCGCCCCGTCGTGCCCGCTTCTGCTGCCGCTCGGGGTGCGGGCCAAGGTTGCGGGGAGCGCAGGGGGGGACGAGGAGGCGGCACCACCGGCCAGCGCATGCGGCGCCGGCTCGGGCGACTGGGCGCCGGCCGGGCGAGAGATGCGGCGCAGCAGCGCCTGCGAGGAGTGGAGCAGCGAGGAGGGGCTGGGGGAGCGACGCCATTGCTCCTGCTGCTCTGCAGCATCGGCTCGAGGGGCGCCCTGTGCTGCCGGCTGGGGAGTCGGTTCGACACCACTGGACGGCCATGCCGCAGCGGCGGAGGTGGGAGCGCTGGCCCTGGACAGCCTGCCGCTCTGCGCCGCACGCTGCCTCTGCAGCTCCAGCCACCACGCCCTGCCTTCGGCGGCCGGCTGGGTGCGTTGGCCAGGCTGACCCCCACCAGGCATACTGCCTAGCGCGCCGCCGCTGGCGGGCCGAGGTGGTTGAAGCGCTGCAACTGTCGGGCTGCTGCCGGCCTATTCGCAGGATGTAGGCCTCTCCAGGCCGTGCCCGAAACGGGCTGCAGTGCGAGGGGCGGGCTGTTCGTCTGGAGCCCGCCTTTTGGCCAGGCTTTTTGTCACGCGGCAATGGCAGGCGGCCAGTTTCCGCCCAAATGCGTTCTTGCGGATCCAATTGGCCATTTGGGCGTCCCGTGCGAGCAGCTATCAGACTCGCGGCGGTACGATATGTACGGCACCCTGAAAGTTTGGCGCTGGCGGCTGCATTCTCTTTGCAACCCGCTATCAAAAGGACCCCAAGCCATGCCTGGCCTGAACGACCTGTCGGATCATGTTCTGCTCTGCGTGCTTCAGAGCTTGAGCCTGGAAGACAGGCACGCTACCCAAAGAGCTGCAACTTCATGTGCAGTACAGCGCTGCGCAAGCGGCCTGCCCACTGAGCCCGCCTGCCGCCCCCCGCTTGTTGCCGCAGGCATAGGGCGGCGCCCGGAGTGTGCCGCCGCTGGCGGGCACTGTGCAACGCACCCCAGCTGCTCCCAACTGAGATGGAACTGAGGACCTACCTGCCTGACGACATGCCCCGCCTGCGCTCGTTTTGCGAGTGGCTGCCCCTGCATGCGAGCAGCCTGCGGCGGCTCAAGCTGGAGTTGGGTGTGGCTCTGCACATCCTCGCCGACGGCGAGGAGGAGCCAGTCATGGAGGATGATGATGAACGGAATGGGGACAGCGGCAGGGAGGCGCTGGCCCTACTCACCGCCATCCCTTGCGCCGCGGCGGGCAGCCTGACCCACCTGGACCTCGGCTATGCCTATGTCCTCTCCGGCTTCCGCATCAGCAGCTGGGTGCTGGCGCTGCGCCGCCTGCACACCCTGCGCGCGGAGTTCCAGGCAGGCCCGCTGGAAGTGGTGGTGCCGCTGCAGGCGCTGACCGCGCTGCAGCGACTTGAGCTGAAAGGCAAACCGCTGCTGCTGCGCCCATGCGCACTCCTGCCCACCTCACTGACCAAACTCAAGCTAGAGAGTGGTGCCGACTTCGCAATGGATCATCGCCTTCCGCCTCAGGTGCGCTTCTGAGGGAGGGCTAGGCTGGAAGCTGATGCATGGGCCTGGCGGATGCCTGGGCAATAAGCGAACAAAGCTGCTGCAGCTGGAGGACTAAACACAACAACATGCGCTGCCTGCCTACCCGCGTACCGCCTGCATGCCCCATCCACTCTGCCCATGCAGTTGTCGGAGCTGCGCGAGCTGCGCCTGAAGCATGTGCAGGAGCCGAGCGAGGGCTACACGCGGCTGTCCACCCTCTCCGCCCTCTCGCGCCTGCACCTGCACAACTGCCACCTGCCGTCCCGCGATGCGGTGGCCGAGCTGCGCAGCTTGAGGGCGTTCCACGTGCTGGTCGTAACCATGCCCGGCCAACTGCCCCTCAATCAGCTGGAGCTTGTACTGCCCGAGCTGAGCCAACTGACAGAGCTGAACGTTGAGCTGTATACCAACGAAGGGCAGCTGCACCCCCTGCCCCAAGAGCTCAGCGGGCTGGACAGGCTGCAGCGCTTGTGTTTTCAAGTCGGCAAGCTAAACGCAGATGCGCATGTGCCGGCAGGCTGGCCCTGGCTGGCGTGCGTGCGACGGCTGGCGCTGGATGCTCCCGTCGCAGCCGCCAGCACCGCGGCGCTGGCTGCAGCCACGCGGCTGGAGCGGCTGGCTCTGCATGGCTTCACATCAGTCGAGCCCAGCCACCTCGGCCTGGTGGGCCTGGCGGCAGAGCACCCGTCCCTGCTGCGCCTCAGCGTGGACGAGCGGCTTGCCAACTTCCGAGACGCCATCCGGGATGCCAAGCGGCGCAAGCCCGCCCTGCGAGTTGAAACCGTGTACGAACTGATGGGTGCTGTGTTTGGTGGCTGATTCTGCATGTGACAAGCGCTGTGTGCCGGTCATCCTGCTGTCCCTGCCACTACACCTGATTCTTTGAGCGGCGGGAGCATGGTTCCGTTTTTCCATATCTTGAGCTGTTGAAGCATCGTCTATCGCAAGAAATGGTATAGCATAAGCTTGAAATTTACAACCAGAGCGGTCCCCAGGGCAGAGTAACGGGAAAGCACTCGGGAATAAAAATGAAAAAACTGTGGTTTCGAGGCCAGCCAGGCAGAAAGAGGATGCATTACAGCTGTAGCGCGCGACAGAGTTATTGTGTGTTCACAGCAAAAGGCGCAGGCTAGCAGAACATACATGAGGGTTAACAGAAGGCGTTCACTAGAAGGTCTTGATGACGTTTCCAGGCGAGGGTTCATGTTGGGGGCTCTTGAAAGTTTGCAATGCAGGTTGCGCACTGGCAGCCAGCCGGCTCAGCGGAAGGCCTGGCGGTGCCAGGCGTACAGCGGTGGCGCCAGCAGCAGCGCCACGATGCACAGCCCGCGCGCGGCGCCAAACGCGCGCAGCGCCCGCGAGGCCGCCACGTGCTGCCAGTCTGCTGGGTGGTGGGGGCGCCGGCGCCGCCGCCGGGCCGCGCGCTGCAGGCCGCGCTGCAGCAGCTGGGGCGGCAGCGCCGCCGCCAGCACCATCTTCACCTCCTCCGCCTCCGCCTCCGCCTCGCCGCCCAGGCTGGCGCTGCGGCTGCTGCCCAGGCTGCTGGCGTAGTGGGTGCTCAGGGAGGAGGGCTCGGACAGGCCAAAGCCCCAGGCCTCGGCCTTGAGGCGCCGCTGCGCGCGCTCCGCCTGCCGCGCCGCGTGCTCCCTGCGCCGCAGCTCCGCGCGCCAGGCACGGTACCGCAGGGCGTGGCCCCGTGCCACGATGACCGTGGGCAGCACGAGGACCAGCCAGATGTGCATGGTGGTCATCACTGCACCATGCGCGCGGGGGTGGCGGGGCGGGAGCGCGCGGGACGGTGAAGGGGAGGAGCCAGGCGCTCACAGCAGCGGCAGCAGCGGCGGCGGCGGCGGCGCCTCCCTGCTTGGCTCACCGCAGTGGCAGTGGCGGTGCGGGTGGTCGCGGCGGACCCCCGCGGCCAGCAGCAGCGGCTCCAGCGGCGCGGTGGCGGGCTCCAGCAGTCGGTACAGCACATGGATCCAGGGCCGGGTGGCGGGGTGCGTCAGCAGGCCGCTGCTGCAGATTGCGGCGGTACCGGAGCTGGCAAGCAGCGTGCCAGCCAGGTGCAGCGCCACCGCCAGCACCGGCGGAGGCTGGAAGGAGAGCGAGCCCTGCAGGGAGCGCCCGGGGGGCGGCAGGGAGGGAGGGGGAAGGGGGGGGGTGCTTAAGGGCGCGGTAGCGAGTCAGAGGGAGCGGGTGCGAGGAAAAGCAGCTACTTTGGGTTGGTGGTGGGCGGCTGCTCGCTGGTGCCAGGCTGTAAAGGCCCCAAGGGCCTGCCATGCTCCGCCCCAACTCAGAGCGAGCCCGCCCTGCCTGCCCACCCACCCACGCACCAGCAGCGAAGCTTTGAGGCTGGCACACAGCAGCGCCATGAGGAAGAACAGGGCCGCCGCGTGGCCGCCCAGGCCGACCACGCCCTCCACCAGCTCTGGCAGGCTGAGCCAGCGGCTGAGGTCGAAGGCTGCCTGGCTGAGCTGCATCGCCAGGTAGAAGAGGGCTGCTATGGGCGTGCGGCGGCGGCGGTAGCTGGCGGGCGCCAGGCACAGCCACAGCAGGGCGACCAGGGCGTACGTGCCCACGCCTGCAATGTAGGCCAGCTCGCGGGGGAGCATGGCGTGCCGCAGCTTCCAGGCGCACGCGGGCTGTACCACTGCCAGCGCAAGGAACCGAACGGCGTCGTCGGCTGGAGCGGGGCGCGCCGCCCAGCGCGACGCCACAAAGCTGCCAGCCCTGCTGCCCCTGCCGCTGCCCCTGCCGCTGCTGCCGTCGCTGTCGGCGTCGCTCCCCGTGGCGGCGGCGAATTCGGCGTATCCGCTGCTGTGGCTGACTTCTGCGTCGCCGCCGTCTGCGGCGGCCGCCGCCGCTGATGCCAAGCCCGCCGCTCGGTCACAAGGCTTGGCCGTTGCTGCGGCCGCCGCGTGTTTGGCTGCTGCCATGTCAGTGGGAGCCTCCGCAAGGGCGTCCCCGCTGTGGTGGGCCCCGTGCGGCTTGTTGGCACCCATGGCCCCCAAGTCCAGCCACGAAGCCCGCCCCCCGTGTTTTCGTCAAAGTCGCTGGAGTAGGGCGGCGAGCGAAGCAAACAAGAGGAAGAAGCACGGCCGCTATCTACCGAGTACGGCACTTTATGGCCAATGACGGGCGCCCTTACCGGCTTAGCACACTTGTTTGACGGAAGCAATGGTCGTTCCTAGTGGCACACGAGGGGGCCGCCAGTCGTCTGGGTGCCCAGAGGTTGCCCGCACACACGTGGGTGGATACAAACATCGAAAACACGTACAAACACCTGGGTGGATACCTGCTGCTTTTTTCCTGTCCACTTGATGCTGTTGGGTTCATCCGATGGGTGGGTTGAAGGGTGGGGGGCGCTTTGGCTTGCCAGAAAGTGGCTGTGGCACAGCGCGGCACGGCACGACCTGCCCAAACCCGCTCTCCCGCCCCTGCTGCCTCTCCGAGCTGATTTCTGATAGGCCCAACACCCATCACCCGCTATACAGCCCATCGCCCGCCATCCAGCCCATCAGCCGCCCATCACCAGCCCATCGCACCGTGCAATCCACAGCCCTTCTCCAGCCCACTGGCAGCCGTGCGCCATGAGGCTCAATGACATGCCCGACAACGTGCTTGCCACTGTGTTTCGCTCCATGCACCTCATGGATAGGTGATCAAGACGGTGCCGGCTTGCAAGCTTTGCCGTTCAAGCCCTGCTTTATTGTGGCCCTGGTATATTGCAACTTGCTGCTGATCGCTGGGCCCCGCCTCCCCTGCGGCACGCAGGCAGAGGGCGGTGCCGGCGGTGTGCCGGCGGTGGCGGGCCCTGTGCCACGCCCCCCAGCTACTCCCCACCGGCCTGCAGGCGCACTTTGGGGTGTCCAGAGAGCTCCAGCGCCTGCGCCCTTCACCGAGTGGCTCCTGCGCTACGCGTCGGGCAGCGTGCAGCGCCTCAAGCTGCACCTGGGCCCTTTCTTCCGCAACGAGGCAGACGCCGTGGGCGATGGCCTGGTGGAGGAGGAGCCGGATGGGCTGATGGATGCAGACGGAGCAGAGATTCTGCAAAGCGTGCTGGTCGCGGTGGCTGCCTGCGCCGCGGCGGGCAGCCTGACCCACCTGGAGCTGGAGCTTGATGACGTGATGCCCAGCTTCCGGCTGGCCAGCTGGGCCGCAGCCCTGCACCGCCTGCGCTCCCTGCGCCTGCTGGTGATCACCGCGCCGCTGGCCGTGGTGGCGCCGCTCCATTCCATGACCGCCCTGCAAGACCTGGCCCTGCGTGGGGCCCCGCTGCAGCTGCAGCCGGTGGCCAAGCTGCCTGCCTGCCTCACAAAGCTGGAGCTGGCGGGTGGCAATAGGGAGGAGTGGGAGGATATTCAGCGGCTGCCGTAACAGGTGCGCGCCGCTGTGCCGCGAGGGACGGCGGGGGTGTATCGGGGCAGGCATCTGGGGAACCATTGCATGGCACATGGACGTGCCCCCAGCAGCCCAGCGGGCGCATCCCTCAGCCCCTCACCCTCGCCTGCATGCCCCATCCACTCTGCCCATGCAGTTGTCGGAGCTGCGCCAGTTGCGCGAGCTGCGCCTGAAGCATGTGCAGGAGCCGAGCGAGGGCTACACGCGGCTGTCCACCCTCTCCGCCCTCTCGCGCCTGCACCTGCACGACTGCCAGCTGCCGTGTCGCGATGCACTGGCCGAGCTGCACAGCTTGAGGGTGCTCAGCCTGAGTCCCAGCGATGTTGGACAAGGCCAGGGAGGCTGTGGAGGAGTTGGATGAGGCATTGGCTGGGGTGGGGCAGCTGACGGAGCTCAGTCTGGAGCTGAGTGCGATGGACCAGCTGCCCTGCCTGCCCCAGCAGCTCAGCGGGCTCCACCACCTGCGCCGCTTCAGCTGGAGGAGCGCCGTGCCAGCGGCAACGGAGCTGCCAACGGGCTGGCCCTGGCTGCCGCGCCTGCGCCGGCTGGTGCTGCCCGTGGCGCTGGCGGCTGCCACCCAGCTGGAGCACCTGGGCGTGTGCCGGCTCAAGCCGGACGGGGCGCAGCACGTGGCAGCGCTGCTGGAGGTGGCGGCCGCCCACCCGGCCCTGCTGCGCGTCACCGTCGAGGCCGAGGAGCTTGCGGCCTTCCAAGGCGCCATCCGCCAGGCGCGGCAGCGCAAGCTTGCCCTGCGCGTCGACGCCGCGCCCTCTGCGTGGGTGGTGGAGTGCACGGTGATGCAGGACAGCTATGTGTGGAGGCCTTGGCCGGGGTGTGGCGCCCACGCCGAGGGCGAGCCCGGGTTCCAGTTCGGCAGCTGACGCCGCCTCCCCGCCCCACGCCTGGCCCGCGTGGCTGGGCACTTGGCACTGCGCTCAAGTTTTGGCCACAGGTTTCTTTCTTTTTGGCGCCTGCACTTGAGTTGCTCCATGTATTCTCCATGCGTCTTTGCTCGGCTCCACACAGCAAACATTATTCCATGTAACCCTAGCGCCGTTATCATACACTAGCAGGCAGGACACACAACAGCTCCCATGCAACATGCCACGCTCGGGCACAGGTCCCGCCCCCGCTGCTTGCACGGATGCCAGCCGGCCGCAGCACCAGCAGGCGTCAGGCCACGCGGCAGCTGACCTCCCGCACATCCTCCTCCTCATCCTCATCCTCCTGCTCCCCGCCCTCCTGGGGCCCCTCGCCGCCGCTCCCCAACGGGCCGCCGCCGCCGCCCCGGCGCGTGGCGCGCTGCATGAGCGCCCGCAGCAGTTCGGGGTTGTCGGTGAGGGCCGCGATGATCCTGGGGTCCACCCCTCGCAGCGCCGTGGGGCCTGCACCAGGCGCGCAGCGCAGGCAGCCGGAGCGGCCAGGCACGGCAGGGTCAGCTCGACACATGACACAACAAGCAGCGCACCGGAGCGGCTGCCTGCTGCGCCGCGCGGCCGGCAGAGGGGCGCCGGCCCGTGCTTGCACTGCGCACATTCTGCCCCTGCCCCCGCCTGCCTGTACCGGCAGCAGCGGCGGCCAGCCGGCGCTGCCCCCTGCTCGCCAGCTGCCAGCCCGGATGCGGCAGCCCGCGCGCCTCACCCTCCTTGAGCCGCTCCTGGTTGCGGCGGATGACCTCTGCCATGTCGCCGCCGCTGGTGGACTCACCCTCTGGGGACCACAGCTGCGTCAGCGGGCGTGGGTTAAGAGGGCGGATGCATGGGTGTGGGAGTGTGGGGTGGACGGGTAGAGGAGGGAGAAGCCCTCGCAGGCAAGGCGTCAGAGCAACACACCCGGCCCTCGGCGGATCCAGGGCCGGGCCAGCCTCAAGCAGGCAGCAGCGGAGGCAAGCCGCGGCGGGCGCTGCAGCAGCAGCCAGCCGCCAGCGGCCACCGAAACACCGGCCGGAGTGGGGACAGGCCGCCATGCTTGCCTTGATGGTGCTCTCTATGCCGCTGGTGGCGAGTACTGGAAGGTGAGGGTGGGGCTGCACCGCGTTTGCCACATCCTCGTCAGCCATCATCACCCTGCGGCGGTACAGCAGGCGGTACAGGAGCAACGGCGCAATGAGGCGGTGCATGCAGTGGGACATGCAGGCGGCACGGGAAGCGGTACCGCTGCGGCCCACACGCAGCAGCTGGCAGAGGTGGTACTGCAGCGCGCCGCTGCTCGCCGCCTGCCCCACCTGCCGCCCGCACGGTGGCGCCCGCACGGTGGCGCCCACCGTGCGCCCCTGCACCCTCGCCCCCCACGCCCCCCCAGCCCACACAAACCCACCCACCTCACGCACTCCCCCGTGGCGGCAGCAAAGATGAAGACTCGGCCGTCGTCGCTGCCGGTCGCCACCAGGCTATCGTCGGCGCCCAGGAAGGCTGCCTCCTTGATGTCTGTCTGCAGGTTGCACTGCCCCACGTACCGCTGCGACAGCCGCGGCGACAGGTCGGGCGGAGCGGCAGGCGGGGGTGAAGGGGTGTGTGGGCAGGGGGGGACAAAAGGAGGGGCGGCGGGGCGGCGGGACGGGGCCGCAGGGGCAGCATGCCATGAGGCAAGCAAGCGGGGCAACGGCAGGGTGCAGGGAGGGCAGGGCGAGGAGTAGCGAGCGGAGCGGCGGCAGCAGGCGGCGACCGAGCGTGCGCGGCGTGCCGTACCTGCAGCATGCGGCGGCCGCCCTCAAAGGCGCTCCACAAGCTGGGCTGGTGCCCCGCCTGGTGCTTGGCGCCCCGCCCTCCCGCCTCCTGCCCCTGCTCCTGCTGCTGCTGCTGCTGGTCCTGCTGCTGCTGCGCGGCCAGGCCGTCCAGGCTGGGAGCGCCCCGCGCCGCCGCCGCCGCGTCCGCGCCGCGCCCGCCGGCGGCCGCCGCCTCCAGCGCCGCCGCATAGGCGGCGTCGATGCCGCTGGAGGCCGCCGCCCCGGCCGCCGCCGCCGCAAAGTCCTCGCCTTCCTCATCCTCGCTGCCACCCGATGCGTAAGGGTCGTCCCAAGAGTCGCCGCCTGCTGCCGCTGCCGACGCTGGCGCAGCTGGCGCTGCTGCCGCCGGCGCCGGCGCCACTACGAGTGCCAGAGCTGTCCCCGCCTCACCAGCCGGCGCCACAGAAGCATCCATGGCTGCCTCCCCGGCAGCAGCCGAGCCGCCGCCTGGGCTCCCAATGCCGGGTCGGGCAGCAGCCCCTTGCTGCGCCTGCCCAGACGGCGCTGTCCCTGCCGCTCCTGCTGCTGCCGTTGCTGCTCCTGCTGCTGCTGCGTCTGCTGCTGCTGCCGGCCCGTCAGGCCCCTCCCCCTGCCCTTGGGTGGCCGCCGCCGGCTCAGCCGCCGCCGACCGCTCCTGCCGCCGCCGATCAAACTGCATGCCGCGCCGGCGGCGCAGCTGCCGCCGCTGCTCCGCCTGCTGCCGCCGCAGCTCGGCCTGCTGCGCCTGGCGCCGCACGTCCAAGGCAATCTGCGGGCAGGGCGAGGGGAGAGAGGCATCCAGTGCTGGCAGATGGCCCCGCAAGCGCCGCAGCTCGCTCCGTCCCTGCTCCCTACAGCCCCAGCCGAGCTGCCCTGTGCCAAGCCACAGGCCAGATGAGCACAGCACAGGGCCAGGGCTTTGCCAGCCGCGCAGCGGCGCCAGCAGAGCAGAGCAGAGCAGAGCACAGCGCAGCGGCCCTGCCTGCTCCTCCAGACCCTCCACATCGCCCGCCTGCTCCGGGAACTGCTGCTTGAAGAGGCGCACGGCGGTGGTGGCAGACTGCAGGGGTACCAGGGGCCAGGCAGGGAAGTAGGAGGGAGGCGAGAGCGGAGGGGGTTCAGTGACGGAGGCGGGGCGGCCAACCAGCGCTGCCGACGCCGCCAACCGAATGGCGTGTTTTCCTGGCCTTCGCTGGCCGGCGCCCCTGCGCCCCCACCTGCAGCATGCCTGCTGCCCGCAGCGCCTGCAGGCGGCGGTAGTGGGCCTTGGCGAAAGCTGGGTCCAGGCAGACAGCTGCAGAGGGGTGGGGCAAGCGGGGAGGCAGGCAGGCAGGCAGCGGCGGAGTGGGGCACATACGTGGCAGGGGTGTGTGGGGGAGCAGGTAGGCAGGCAAGCCCGCTGGGGCGCGCAGGCAGGCAGGCAGGCAGGCAGCAGTAGGCCTTGCTGTCAAGCCCGAAGGAAGGAGCAGGCGGGCAGGCGGCAGGCGCGGCGAGCGCCCCCACCCGTCTCGGCGTCCTGCAGCGCGCATAGCGCGTCGCCCTCCCACCCACGCTGCAGCAGCGCCAGCGCCCTGCACCCGCGGCGGCACGCCCCGCCCCGTGAGTGCAAGCCCGAGGGAGCGAAGGGCTGCCGGCTGCCTCCCGGCTGGGTGCAAGCAGCACCGTCGGGAACGTGCGGCGGGCAGGCGAGCCAGGGCTGGTGGGCGGGCTGTGCCTGCCCGACTTCCCAGGCACCCCCCCCCCCCCCCGCCCACCTGTTGGTGTACAGCACCGGTGCCCAGGGGGCCAACCGGATGGCCTCGCTGTACTGCCGTACCGCCTCGTAGTGCTGCAAGGGTTGCGTACGGGTTGGGGAAGGAGATGGTGTGCGGTCGTGGTTTGGTTTGTGCAATGTATGGGTGAAACCATGCATTGCTTGATTCAAGCAAGCTGCCTGCACGTCTGCCCGGCTGGCAGCGCTGCCTGCTTGCTAGCTCCTTGCCTGCTTGCTGAACAGGTGCAGGTTGCCTTCAGCCTTGGCCCGCTCAGCAGCCGCGGGCAGCATGCCTGGCATGTCTGCCATGCCGCCGCCGCCGCTCCCCGAGGCATACCCGTTGCTGCCGCTGCCGGCGCCGTTCCTGACGCCACCGCCGCCGCCGCCGCCGGCCCTCCTGCTGGCCGCCAGCGCGGCGGCGGCAGACGGGTGGGCAAACAGGTTGAATGGCTGCTGCTGCTGCTGCTGCTCGCGCGTGGGGCTGCTGGCAGGCGACGCTGCGCCTGTCACATCGAAGCAGTAGGCATGATCCCCGTGGTAAGTGGCTACCAGCTGCAATTTCATAAATGGGTCGGCATCGAGTGTGTGTTTGTACAAGTGTTACTTATTTGTGGGGTGCAGGCGCGGTGCAGGTGGCTGCGGCAAGCGCGGCAGCAGCCGGGCCCCCGCGCCACAGGGCAGCACGCATGAGAGCGGGCGCACCTTGTCCCCTCGGTTGCCAAAGGCCAGGTGGGTGGCGTGCATGCGCGAGGGGCGGCCGCCGCCGGCCCCCGCCGCACACAGCGCCAGGTGGGGCGGCGCCAGGGCCAGCAGCGGCGCGCCGCCCGCCCCGCGGCCCTCTGGCGCACCTGAGCGGCGGCGGCGGCGGGGCAGGGGCGCGGCGGGTGAAACGACGACACGGCGAGCAGGTGCGGCTGGGTCGGGGCCTGGGGGCTGTGTGCTGCGTGACAAGGGGCCCTGCACTGCCCGCAGCCTTGCCCCACCACCCCCACAACCAAACACCTCCGCCGACCGCCCACCGCGTCGGGCACTACCGCCCCAGAAGCAAGGGGGACGGCGCCTCCCGCAAACCCACCCGCGGTCAGCATGCGGCGGTCGTACACGCGCAGCAGCGGGTCTGCCGCCGCCACCGCCAGCAGGTGCGGCCTGGCGGGGTTGAGGCCAAGGCTTTTGAGCTCCGAGAAGCGGCCCTTGGCCCTCACTGCCAGCAGCGCGTTGGGGGAGTCAAAGTCGCGCTGCTGGGAGGTGCTGCGAAGCGGGAGGACGCGGGCGGGCAGGGGGCAGGGGGCAGGGGGCAGGGGGCAGGGGGTGATGCTTGTGTTTGCACCGGGGTGTTGTCGACCGGCGGCGGTGGCGGCGGGATAGTAAGGCAACGCAGGGCAAGGCGGCGGCGGCGGGCAGGCCCGGGCACGGCGCCGCTCACGGGAGGCGCGTGTCGTACTGCCGCACAAAGCCGTCCTCGGCCGCCGACCAGAAGAGGTGGGGGTTGAGCGGCTCGACAGCCACATCCTGCGGGGGTGGTGGGTGGGTGAGGCGAGGGTGGTGGTGATGGTGGCGGGACGTAAAGATGGTGGGTGAACGGGTGGGATTGGAGTGGGGCGGGAAGGACTGGCAATGTAAGCAGGCGTGCAGAGCAAGGGGCCACGGCGCCATGGGACGTCAGGCAGGCGCGGCGCCAGGACGCCACGGGAGGCAGGCGTGCAGAGCAAGGGGCCACGGCGCCATGGGACGTCAGGCAGGCGCGGCGCCAGGACGCCACGGGAGGCAGCCGCGCCCGGCGCGGCAGCAGCAGGGCAGCCGCCGGCGTGCCTTGACCCTGCTGCGGTGGCAGGTGTAGACGACGGTGCGCACGCTGGCTGCGGTGGCAGCTGCATGGGCGGGGGCATGGAGGCGTTGCCGCAGGCGGCACCAGAAGTTTCAGGCGGAGAGAGCGAGTAGGGAGGGCCCAGGCCAGCGGGCACGGCACTCACTGCGCCTCCACCCAACAGCCCGGCACACAACATACCGCCGCCCCGGCACCCCACCTGTGTCGGGGTTCCGCCGCATGCCGCTAGCGCCGCGCAGCGGCCGCGGCTGGCTGTCTGGCGGCGTGTCCAGCTGGTGTAGCTGCAGGTCGGGGAGGCAGGGGAGGGGAAAGGAATGGGAGGGGCGCATACAGGTCTGCACGGTGGAAGCGGCGGCGGGAGTGCCCAGGCAGCCCGACCCTGGCCAGAGAGCTTCCCGTGTGCGCCGACACGTGTGCTGCCCTGCGCTGCTGGCCAGCACCTGCACAGTGTAGTCCATGGCGCCGGTGACCAGCCGGCTGTCGCCGGTCTGCGGCAGGAAGCGCACGCCGACTGCGGCGCAAGGGGAGGGGCGCGGTGGGGCCGCGTCAGGATGGGCATGTGCAGCAGAAGCCAGGCCAGGCCAGGCCAGGCCACGGCATGCCGGCAGCCCCAGCTGCCGCCGCACGCTGTGCCCGAGCTGCGCAGGCGGTCCAGCCCCGCCACCACTCACAGATGTTGGCCTGGTGCTCCGTCTCTACGCACACAGGCTGGCGCTGGGTGTCTGGGTAGCTCCACAGCATGACCTGCGGCAGAGTGGCGGCCCCAGCAAGACACCTCCGCTGGGAGGGCCTGCCCGTGCCCGCCCCAAACCTCCAGCGATGCCCCTGCACTTCTCTCTCTCTCTCTCTCTCTCTCACACACACACACACACACACACACACACACACACACACACCACACCACACCACCTCCCCCACACACCTTCCTGTCGTCGGATCCCGAAGCCAGCAGGCTGCCGCTCTCGTTCCAGGCCAGGCGGTTGACGCAGCCCTGGTGGCCTCGCAGCAGCGCCTCCACGCTCAGCCGCCGCGCCGCAGACTCGGTGAAGTGCATCGCGCGCTGGGCGGCCTGCACATGCGCGTGCGGCAAGGCCAGGAGTCGAGGCTGCACGGCTGCACCAGCAAAACATGGTGCGCCCATGGTGGCGGGCAGCGCCTGCTGGCATGCCGGTGGCGGCGGCTGGGCGCCAGGTCTGGGCTGGCTTCCGGGGCGCCAGGGGCTCCCATTCGACAGCCCTTGCAGCCAGCACGTATCTGGAGGCAGCCGCAGCGGCGGCAGCGCACCCTAGGGCTCGCCAGCCCAAGCTCCCGCCTCCTGGTGACCCCCGACAGGCTGGGGGCGCCTCCTCCATCCTCCATTTGGGTTGCTGACGACGCGTGGCACCCGCACAGGGCGCCAGTCTCGGGGTTCGGCTCCCTGGAGGGCGACACACACACGGTGCCTTGGAGCACTGCCCCCTGCACGCAGCTACTGGATTCACTGTATTGTGAGATGATGAAGCCAAAGGTGCCACCGGGAGGGGAGACGTACGGCTGCCAGCTCACCTCCAGTTCTGCAGCTGCTCGATCGCAGAGGCAGCAACGCGGGCAGCCGTTCATTTGATGAAGGTGTGGGGTCAACTGGCTGTCGCTGCTGCGGCTGCTGCTGCCATAGCGTCCTACTTCAGGATGGGACGAGATGGCCTCGACTCTCACCGCTTGCCCAACCTTCTTGAAGCGTCCCTCCCTCCTCATCACCGCGCGACGGGTTAGCTGCCGCTTCTGCCGCCTCTGGAGGGCCTGCCGCCGCCGCCGCCGCGGTTGCACACCGGGTTACGTACCCACCCACGCCGCTGAGGGCCTTGCTGTGGTGCGCCAACCCCTTCTGCTGCAGTCACCTGGCGCCATGGACGCTTCGATAATCCTTGGCCAACTTGGGAGGCGCGTCGCCAGCACCCTTCCTACTCCTGTTTAGCCCACACGTGGCAGCACGCAGCGTTGCCTTTTGACGCAGCCCTGCCCCCTCCACTTCCTCCGCTCCCAACCCCCTGCAGGAGCGCAGCTTTGGCGATGTGCTGCGCTGGAACCGGGAGCGCCGCAAGTGAGCAAGCACCTCCGCTGCAGCGCTTCCAGCCTGCCGCGCGGCATGCCGTCTTGCTCCTGCCTTGTGGACCGCTGCGCCCCTGCCGCGCGGCATGCCGTCTTGCTCCTGCCTTGTGGACCGCTGCGCCCCTGCCATATGCTGCCGTTTGTTGCCACGGGCCCTCACCTCTCTGTCGCTGCTTGCTGCTTCGGTGCCTGCCTGCCTGCCTGCCCGTTACCAGGGCAGGATACCCCTCTGATGGATACCTGGAGGG
Organism: Chlorella variabilis; assembly: GCF_000147415.1. Classification (NCBI taxonomy): domain Eukaryota; kingdom Viridiplantae; phylum Chlorophyta; class Trebouxiophyceae; order Chlorellales; family Chlorellaceae; genus Chlorella; species Chlorella variabilis. The sequence continues at coordinate 1,094,813 of NW_005435073.1, read as the reverse complement.
AAACATGTCGCCCACGCCGGCCGACTGGGCCGCCGCCTTCCCCACACACCCCGTTGACTGGGCCGCGCTCAACAGCCCGCCAGGTGTGGGCGGGGCCGCTGCGCTGGCTGGCTGCTCTGCCGGGCCACCTGCGGACCCACCCCGGCAGCAGCGTGCAACCCGGCCGCTGTGCCAAACAAGGGACGGCGCTCACTCCCTTCAGCCACGCTTTGCCAGGGTTTGCCCGCCCACGCGCCAGCCCCCACACGCCTCCTGCCCGCAGGCGACGCGGTGCAGGCGACGTGGGTGGGGCACAGCACGCTGCTGGTGCAGCTGGAGGGCCTCGCCTTCCTCACCGACCCCGTGTTCAGCCAGCGGTGCAGCCCGGTGCAGTTTGTGGGGCCGCGGCGCGTGGTGCCGCCCGCCTTCCCGCTCGACCACCCGGATCTCCCCAAGATCGACGCCGTGCTGCTCTCACACAACCACTACGGTGCGGGCCGGGGCTGCAGCCTGCAGCCTCCGCCGGATCTCCCTGCTGCTGATTGCGTGGGGTGTGGGGTTTCCGCTGCTGCCGGCTGCTGCTGGGCGGGTGCCTGCCAGCCGGCAGATCCTCTGGTGTAGGGGAAGGCGGCCGCTTGCTCAGCAGAAGCCCTTCTCTGCTCCCCCGTGCACGCTGCTGACCCTCTCTCTGCCTGCCTGCTGCCGTGTGTGCCCTCCCTGCCGCAGACCACCTGGACAAGGGCAGCGTGAAGCAGCTGAACAGCCGGTTTGGCGGCCGCCTGCGCTGGTGAGGCGTGGCGGCGCACTGCTCCTGCTGCCGCTGTCCCCACTCCTCGCATCCCTCTCCTCGCATCGCTCCTCTTCTCTGCCGTCTCCAAGGGACTCTCCTGCCGAAGCAAGCCGCTGGGTTTGCTCCACGGCCGTGCTGCAGGTATGTGCCGCTCGGCCTGAAGAGCTGGTTCACGGAGCGGGGTGTGAGCAATGTGGTTGAGCTGGACTGGTGGCAGGAGGCGGCGCACCCCAACAGCAGCGTCAGGTGGGGAGGCAGCGCACTGGTCAGCACTGCACGTGCGTGCACGGGTGCCCCGCCAGACTGGTTCCACTGCGCTGCCGAGCTGGTGCTGCCGCCACTGGCGGCCCGCAAAAAACAACAAAAGCTGGGAGAGCCCAGAGGAGCGGGCGTGGCATCGCCGCGCTGGGTGTGGGCTGACCTTGACGGCTGGCTCTCCACCTCTGAGGATCCCTGCCCTGCCCCCTGCCCTCTGCCCCCGGCCTTGTCCCCTGCCTTGTCCCCTGCCCTGCCCCCCGGCCTGCAGGGTGGTGCTGACCCCTGCCCAGCACTGGAGCATGAGGAGCCCCTGGAGCCGCAAGGCCTCGCTGTGGGGCGGCTGGGCGGTGCTGGGGGAGCGGCGGTGAGCGCGCGCCGCCGTACACTCTTGCAGTGCACTGCACGCAGTGCTGGCGCCAGGCGCTGCCACGCTGGCTGCTGCTCTCCCCTCCTCCACCCACGCTGCCCCCTCACCTTCCCGCCGGCCCACCCGTCTGCACCTGCCTCCCCGCCTCCCTCCACCTGCCTCTGTCCTTGCCCCCGCCTTCCTGCTGCCCGCCTCCCAGGCGCTTTTGGTTTGCCGGCGACTCGGGCTACGCCCCCGTCTTTTCCGAGATTGGCCAGCGGCTGGGTCCCTTTGACCTCTCCGCCATCCCCACCGGCGCCTACGAGCCGCGCTGGTTTATGAAGCCGCAGCACATCGACCCCGCCGAGGCGGTGCAGGTGCACCGCGACGTGCGCAGCATGCGCAGCGTGGCCTGCCACCACGCCACCTTCTGGTGAGCACGCCGGCCGGCTGGCCGCTAGCCTCCGCCTCCCGCGGACCCCTTGCTCTTGCCTCTTGCACACAGCTCCCGTCCCCTGCTCTCCCTGCTGCATCCCCATCCCTGCACCCTTGGTGCAATGCCTGCTGTGCACACATCCCTTCCTTCCCTCACTGCCGGCGAACCTGGCCTGCTGCTGTGCAGCCTGACAGACGAGCCCATGGACGAGCCCTCCAAGCGGCTGCCCAGGGAGCTGGCCAAGGCGCAGCTGCCGGCAGACGCCTTTGTGAGCCTGCGCCACGGCGCCACGCTGGCCACCGCGGGAGGCCGCACGCTCAACCAGCCGGCGCTGCTGCCGGTGGGCCCGTAGGTGGGCCCCCATCGGCCTCGGACAGCCCGTCAGGCGGCGGCGCGCCGCGATCTGTCAACTGCTATCAGACTGCCCTTTCAGTGACTTGTGTGTACATTGCATTCAGGCGTTCAGAATGAAAACAGCCTTACGTGGGTTTCATTGTCAGGGGAGGCAAGCGTAATCGCGAGGAAGGGTGCAGTAACTCTCATGGAAAGCTGGCGGGAAGCCCGTACATTGCTTATTGGGGGAATCAAAAGGGCTGGGTGAAAATCAAGAGTGGCAGGTACCTTGCGGCACCCTGGATGGCAGCTGCGCTGGGACATGCGGAGCTGGCTGGCTGCTTGGGCGGCACGCTTTGGTCAGCGCCGCCACGCTCTTTGTTGTGCAAACCTCTGGCGCCCTGCTGGGCTGGGACCGCGCTTGTTGTGAGGGTGCCCAGCGCTTACGCCTCTGGAGTGATGGCATAGTCGATTGCCACAGTGGCAGCAACCTGCGAGGGCGGCAGTGGGCAGCAGCAAGCAGTCAGCCGGATGTGTGCCTGGCCAGAAGCAGCGCAGGCTGGAGCGCAGGCCGGTGGCAGCGCGAGCATGCGGCCGCCAAGTGCAAAGCGGTGCTGCCGGAAGGCCCAGGGGGAGGGAGGGGCTCACGTCGGTGGTGCCAGTCTGGATGGGGGTCGACGCAGCAGCATCCATGGCGGCGCCGGCGGCTTCTGGCAGCAGTGGGGGGGGAGGCGGGGGCAGGCGCGCATCAGTGCAGCGCTGGGCAGGCAATCGGACCGGCATCGCCCGGCCGCCCATGCAGGCAGCCGCATCCCGGCAGCACAAGCGGTGCGCAGAGGTGGTGGGCTTGCGGGCTGCCCGGCGCCTCCCCACCTGGCTGGGCGATGGGGATGGGGCTGGGAGGCGCCACATTGGAGTCCACGATCGACACCACAGCACCCAGCTGCACCTTGGCGGCCTGCAGGGGCACAGCACAGCACAGCACAGCACAGCGTGGGAAGGAAGCAAGCTGCCGCCGGTGCGAGCAGCCCCAGTGCGGCAGCCGGAGCTGCACGCGCCGGCCGTGCCGCGGGCCCAGGG
>NW_005435073.1:1088586-1091170 GCF_000147415.1 Chlorella variabilis | reverse complement strand
CAGAGCTGCGGCGCAGGTGAGAGCTGCAGCTGTGGATGGTTTGGCGCTCGGTGTGACCGACGGCGGCGCACTCGCTTGCCTGGTGCCCTCTTTCGTTTGCCTGCTGCTGACTGACCGCCGTTGCTGCGCCCGCTCTGCCTGCAGGGGGTTCCTGGCTGTACGAAGCCATGTCGACTCTTCCGCGCTCAAGACGAGTGCAAGCATGGCACAGGCGGTGGCGGCGGCGGTGGAGGGGATGGGCATCGCCAGCAGAGCCCCGGCCCAGCAGAGCGGAGGGGTGTGAGCGGCCAGCCTGATGTAACGGCAGCGCCCGGCGCGTGCCAGGCCAGGCCTCGCCGCAGGGGCTACACAGCCAGAGATTAGGTGCGCTGCAAGGGGGCACCCTGGTGGGGGGGGGGCTGCCACCCATCTCTGCCACGACAGCGCACACACAGGCGCGGCGCCGCGCTGCGGCAGCGGCAGCGGTGACATGGCGGCGGGCTCCTTCTAGCAGGGCGCTTTCTACAGCCCCCTGATAATTCCCGCGCGCTACAGAGAGGTCAATTTACACCGTTCGTGACGCATAGCGTTGCGAAATGGACCTGTCTCTCCCCTCGGAAGTCCGGCAACAGCTGGAAGGCTTCTCGGTGGGTCCGCATCCTGCTCGCTATGCCACGCTAATGCTGATTGCAGTCCATCGGCGCAGCGTTGCTGCCCCAACGCTGCATGTGTCTTGCATGCCCCCCCACAGGAGCTGCTGGGCAACCTGGAGGCCAGCCTGAAGCCGTTCACGGCTCCCAGTAGCAAGGCTAGCATAGCGCAGGTGCGGGGCCCAGTGCCGCGCCGCCGCCAGCCGCCGCCTGCCGCCAGCCTACCTCCCCGCCTCCTCGCAAGCTGACAAGCGCCTGCACCATCGCGCTCGCCCCTGCTGCCCTGCAGCTGGAACCTCTGGAGCGCGCGCAGACGCAGCTGGCGCTTGCCCATGCTGCCCACGCCCTGCTCCAGCTCCTGCTGCGGGCCAGCGGCGTCGACCCGGCGCACCACGAGTCGAGCAGGGAGCAGGTGGGTGGGGTGGGCACGCCCGCCTGGCTGGCTGGGCCGGCTGGCTGGGCTGGCTGGCAGGGGTGGGGTTTGCTGCCTCCATGGCGCCATGGGCGGCTCGCCCAGCGCCCAGCGTTGCAGCCCCGCCTCGTGCCCGCCCCTGCCCGCACACAGCACCGCCGCCGGCCTTCCCTGCTGGTCACACGCACGTGCACATGCACCCGCACCCGCCCGCGCTGGTGGATGCAGGAGCGGCTGAAGCAGTACACCAAGAAGGTGCGCAAGGCGGCGGCGGAGAAGGAGCTCAGCGAGTCGCGGCGCAGCCTGGAGGTGGGCTGGCTGGCAGGCCGGGCTAGTTGGCTGGCTGGGCGTGGGGAGTGCCGCCGCCCTGCTCCTCTGCGCTTCGCGCTCGCTCTCACTCATTGTTGTCTCGTGCTGACGATCCCGCCGCCACCGTGCCCGGCTGTCCGACCCTGCCCGCACAGGTGAACGTGTCTGCCGTCAACCGCTTCATCACCGCCGCCGTGCCCGACCTGAGCCGCGAGCAGCGGGCGGCGCTGAGGGAGGCGGGGCAGAAGCGCAAGGCGGCGGCAGCGGCGGGCGGCGGCGCGGAGCGGCAGGCCGCGGACGAGGATGCGGCAGGCGCGGCAGAGGCCTTCCTGCAGGAGGCGATGCAGGAGCTGCAGGGGGCGCAGCCTGGCCAGGAGCAGCAGGCGGCTGGGGCCCAGCAGCGCGGCTCTGGCGGCAGCACGCAGAAGGTGCGGCGGGGCTAGCCGGCGTGCGCTGCTGCTGGCCCCCCCACTTGCCCTGCCGGCCGATCCTGGAGGTCCCGCCATTATGCTCAGTGTGTGTGATTACATATTAGGACAAGGACGCAAGGGAAAACGAGGGGCCAAGTGGGCATTGTTGCTGCATGACGGGTTGCATGCCAGTGTGTGGGTTGGCTTTTATTGTGCGGCATAGATCTTCTATTGGCTCTCCATCTCGGATGGGGGGACGCGCATGCCCAGCACAGAGGGGGTGAGGCCATGTGCGGATGTGCGGTGCAGCAGATGCCGGGGCAAGCAGACATAAAAGCGGGAGCAGGGAGCAGGGTTTTGGTGCGGGGGCGACGGCGTCACTTGGCCGCGGCCGACGGGTTAGGAGCAAGGTTCCAGTGTTGAGACGACGGTGCATACAGCTGTTCGGGGGGACAGGGGGTGGCAGGGGGGGAGACAGACAAGGGCTTGGGTGCCGAGGAGCGTGCCGCCAGCGGGCACGGCACGCGTTCAAGGGGTCGGTGGGAGACGGCAGTTCTTCAATCGATGCACAGGGGGGGAGGGCACTAAACGGGTGGCGCTGCACGGCGCGCAGGAGCGTGCAGGGCCGGGTCGGGGGTTATGAGGGGGGTCCACAATGGGGAGGTTCAAGGAGGGAAGAGGGTGGGCGGCCGGGGGCCCAAGGTGACCAGCTGGCAGGCCGCCAGCGAGGTGCGCGCTTGCAAGGGTCAATCTGAGAGACTCGGGGGGACGAGCGAATCGACAGTGCGACAGATCTAAGCGGCCTCGAGCAAAAACAGAGGGGG
>NW_005435073.1:1063247-1088536 GCF_000147415.1 Chlorella variabilis | reverse complement strand
GGGGATCTGGGTAGGCATCACCAGGCAAAACCGGCAAGTACTGTGTGAGCGTTCATTCGTTGGCAGCCCAGCCGCACCCGCATTCGTTGGCGAAAGGGGTGCACGCAGTGGGGGTTGGGCTGGGGGGGAGCGGGGGCGCGGGGGCGCGGTGTATGGCCGCGCCGCGGCGGACCCGCCGCGCACGGGGCGCGAGGGATGCGTTCCTGATAATGGGATTGGGGAACGGAATTGGGAAGGGGAAAGTGTGTGCAGGAGGAGAGGCGGCTACGCTGGCTGCGGGGGTGGCCGGGCGGGGCCTGCGCCGGCGGGGAAAAGCTCCCATGAGGCAGGGAGGCGGGGGCAGGCGCGCCGCGTGTCTGGCCACTCCTCTCCCCGGCCCTTCCCGTTTCAGCGAGCTGTGCCCATTGCTGCAGGCATGGCTCTCCCAGCCCAGCGCGCTGCTGGCCCTGGGTCTGGCCCTCCTGGCTGTGGGTGCTGCGCTGGTGGCCACGCCGCTGGCTCTCGACTCGGCGTCGCCGCCGTCGCCGCCGCCGCCACAGCAGCCGACCAGCACCGCAGCCTCTGGCCTGAACGAGGAGGGCGTGCCCCTGGATGCGCTGCCGCCGGAGCAGCGGGATGGGGAGCTGGCGGATTGCCGGGCTGTACTGCCCGACCGAGACGCGTACCTGCAGGCGGCCGCGGCAGCCGAGGCGCAGCTGTTTGGCGCCCTCGCTGCAGCCTCCCCGCCCGACCAGCTGCAGCAGGCGGTGCAGCAGCTGCCCCCGCTGCTCTTCGGCACCGTGTTCTGGGTGCTGGTCAGCGGCGCCCGCCCCTGGGCGCCCGAGTTTGAAGCGGCGGCAGCAGCCCAGGTGGGTGCCGGCTCCGCTCCGCCTCCCCGCCCTGCCCTGCCGCCGCTCGCCCGCGGGCCCAGCGCACCTCCTCCACGCCCAGTGGATGCATAGCTGCTGCGGCTGCCCGGATCACTGCCTGGCTGCCTTGCGGTTGCTGTGCGCAGGTGGATACCCTGAACGCCGCATTCGCCGGGCTGGGCATGACGTTCCGGCTGGACTTCGTGGTGGCAGCCCCCGCCACCGACGACGCCGTGCTGCACTGCTCCTCGCACTGGGAGCAGCTGGCGCAGCAGCTGCTGCCGCGGGACGCCGGCGCCGGCGGCGGGAGCGGCGGCGGCGGCGGCAGCAGCAGCAGCAGCGGCAGCGGCGGCGGCGCGGCCGACCCGCCAGCCATCCATGTGGTGGTGTGTGAGCCTGAGGGGGCGCAGGGTGCGGCGCAGGTGCTGGGCGCAGCGCCCCCCAACGGCAGCGCCGCTGGCGGCGTCATTCTGCTGAGCCGCGGCGCACTGTGGCAGTCGCGCACCAGCCTGGTGCATCAGGTGGGGCGGCCCCTGGTGCTACCGGCCCGCCTGCCTGGCACTGCGTTCATGAATGGGAGCCCGGCAGCTGCCTGCTTCCTTTCTCTGCCGTAGCCGGCGGCGCCGGATTTGGGCAAGGAGCGTCCTGCGGCGGTCGCTGCCGCTGCAGGTGGGCCACTTTTTGGGCCTGGCACACCCCTTCCCCGACGAGCGGCAGACCTGCAATGCCGATGCCGACGGCGTGGCCGACACACCGCTGCAGCACGCCGCCAACCGCGGCTGCGACCTGGGTGCGCCTGCCGGCGGCCGTGGCAGGCTCCGCTTCTCTCCCTCAGCAGCGGCTGCAGCGGTGGCAGCAGCATGCAGGCAGGCAGCCCGCAGCAGGGTGCCTCGTGCCTCTGGCTGCCTGCATGCCCACCCAGCCCTGCCTCTCAAGCTCACCCCACCCCACCCGCGCGCCTGCAGGCAGCGACATGCACGTGTGCCCCGAGTCGGGGGACGGCGCCCTGCCTGCCTCCAACTTCATGGATCTCACCAACGACACGTGCAGGTGCGGCGGGCCTGCCTGCCCCGCACGCCCACCGCCCGCCGCCTGCCTGGCCGCCCGTGGCTTGCGCCGGCAGCACTGCTTGCACCGGCAGCACAGCACAGCAGAGCACAGCGGATCGAGTGGCCCTTGAGCGACGGCCTGGCGGCCTGCTGCCCCGCCTGCCGCCGTGCAGGTCCCACTTCACCGCGGGGCAGGCGGTACGCATGCAGGCCATGCTGAGAGCGTACCGCCCCCGCCTGCTGGAGGCAGCCTCGGCCGCCCCGCAGCCGCAGCGCGCGTTGGCGATCCAGACGGCCTGGCAGTCGGCCCCGCCGCCCGCCTCCCAGGCCGCAGGCCCCTGGCAGGCGGCGGCGCTGGCGGCGGACGGCCAGCTGTCGGCGGCGGCGGCCGGCTGCGCCTGCCTGGCGCCGGATGCGGAGGGGCGCGCCTTCTGGGCCGCCCAGCTGAATGCCAGCTACCCGGTTGAGGCGGTGCGGCTGCTGCTGCCGGCTGCGCTGGGCGACGGCGACGGCGCGGGCTATGCAGCGGGGCCGAGCGCGGCGGGACCGTCGGCAGCGCCGGGGCCGGAGGCCGTAGCGGGTGGGCCGCCAGGCGAGGTGGAGGCGGAGGTGGAGCTGGAGCTGAGGGTGGGGGACAGCCTGGAGCACCGGCGGAACCAGCGCTGCGCACCCGGCAGCAACGCCCGCGTGCCGCTGCAGCAGGGGCAGCCGCTGCTGGAGGTGCGGTGCGCGGCGGGCGTGGCGGGGCGCTTTGTGTCGGTGGAGGTGCTGGCCCCCGGCGGCGCGGCGGCGCTGCGGCGGCGGCTGGCCCAGCGGCCCGTCTGTCTGTGTGAGGTGCAGCCGCTGACGGCAGCCGTGCCTGCCGTGGCAGTCCTGGCAAGCGGCAGTGGCAGCAGCGGCAGCGACGGCTGGCAGCCGCTGCCTGCCGCGCTGCTCAATGCTTCTGCCATGGAAGCCAGTCAGTCGACCACCGCAGCAGCAGCAGTGCTGGCGCTGGCCAGGCAGCCTGCCCAGGCTGACCGTGGGGGCGGCCCCCAGTGCAGCCGCACGGGCGCTGAGGCGGCGCCGTGGTGGTGAGTCGGCTGCGGCTGCTGATGCTGCATGGCATGTTGGTTGGGCGGGTGATTGGCCAATGATTGGACGTCACAGCAGCATCATGAGCTGTGCTGCTTTTTGGCTGGGTGTCTCCGCAGGACGCTCGACACAGGCCTGGATGGCGCGTGGGTGCGAGGCCTGCGCCTGTCTGTGCCGTTTTCCTGCCAGGCCAGCAGCGCCGGCAGCGGCAGCACAGGTGGTGTGTGCCAGCCAGCACCGGCCGTCAGCCTCACAGTGCATGTGGGGGACCTTCCACCCGTGGCCCCGCCCGCCGACAACAGCAGCAGCCTGTGTGCGGCCGCAGTGCCAGTGCTGGGCGGCCGGCCTGTGGAGATTGGCTGCGCGGTCGGCTTCCTGCAAGGTGCGCCCCTGAGGCTGAGCTGGCTGGTCTGGTCCTCTGCCCCCTGCTCTGTCTCTTCACCTGCCGCCCGCCATGCTGCTGCCGATCACTCCCTGCCGCCCTGTGTGTGCACGCCGCTTGCAGGGCGGTACATCACCGTCGTTGCGGCGGGCCAGGCGCGCCCCGCGCCGCTGTCGCTGTGTGGTGTGGAGGTGCTGGGGGCCGTTGAGCTGGCGCCCGGTCCGCACATGGCGCGGCCGGCAGCCCTGCTGGTCTCGCCGCCGGCCCTGCAGCCCCACTTCACCCTGCCGATCAACGGCGACAGCAGCAGCTGCTTGGAGGTGCCGGCAGCAGGCGCCAACAGCACCAGCGGCACCGACGGCGGTACCGGCAGCAGCTGGCAGCTGCAGCTGGATGGCAGCTACCCGCTGCTGGCTGTGCGGGTGCAGGCCGCGGCGGCGCCAAATGCCAGCATGGCAGTCAGCCTGCTGGACGCTGGCGGCAGAGTGGTGGCCCACCGGCTGCTGCCTGTGCCCCCTTCTGGCAGTGCCGCCCCCGGCGGCCTGCCAGCCGTCGCCGCGTCCGTGATTGAGCTGCCCCTGGGCACGCACGCGGCGGCGGTGCGGGTCCAGGGCTTTACGCAGCTGTGCGAGGCGCAGCTGCTGGCTGCCTCCACCCAGGCGGCCACCAGCTACCTGCTGCAGCCGCGCCCCAGCGGTGCAGACGGCGGCGGCAGCGGCGGCGGGGCGATGGCGTGGCAGGTGCTGCTGGATGGCGCCGCCGCCTCTGGCTCCCCGGCCAGCGGCGCCTCTGCGCTCTTCGACGGCAGCTATCACACCTGCCTGACCGCGCCGCCAGCCGCGGTGGCCAGCAGCGGCAGGGGGCCGCAGGCGGGGTCCATAGTTGTGGTGCTGGACCGCACGTACAAGTAAGCTGACTGGCTTGGGCCGCAGGCAGCGCGCCTGGCCCTCAGCCGCCCTGCTGCCGCACCTGGGGCACTGCCCGACCTCTGGCCAGCTTGTGGCTCGGCTCTCCGCTTCATCCGCCACGCTTACCTCCACCTTCTCCCGGCCCCTGGCTTCCCACCCCTGCTGCCGCGCTGCAGGCTCCACGCGGTGCAGCTTGTTGCTGGCGGCCTGTGGCCTGACAACGTCACCATCGCGGCCGTCCCAGGCTCTGCCGTGCAGGGCCGCTTTGCGGCCACCTGGGCCGCCGCGCCCGTGTGCCAGCCAGCCGTCGCGCTGCGGCCGTGGCAGCCCGTCACGGCGGTGTGCGCGGGGGAGCCGCTGCTCACAGACCGGCTGCTGGTGCAGGTGGCAGGGCCCGCAGCCGGCAGCGCACCTGATGCTGGCGCTCTTACCCTTTGCGAGCTCGGCCTTCAGGGGCTGCCCGTGCCATAGCTGCCCTGTGTTCCATCTCGGTGCCACCCAGGGCGTTGCTGCGCTCAGTTTTCCCGTGCCGACCGCATCAACCACCGTCACTCCTGCCCTCACTCGGATTTTGATGCCCATCTGTCATTTTGACCCCTCGTACGCCTTTCTTGATGTAGCTGTTTGTACTCTTGCATGGCCACACAAGGCCCAATTGACCGACCGATCCCCATTCTTCATCTGTCGCTACCAGTTGCTACGACCTACCGCTCTCTCTACTGCCATGCCATGTACTCCCCTGCATTTTATTCCGTTGTAATGCCTGAGATTCCAGTCGCCCCAGGCAAACTGTTGCGGGCCATCTGTCCAGGTGGCGTGGCACGTTTGCCGCTGCCCCGACGCTAGCACCTGCCTGCCCCGCCGTGCCTGTTGGGCAGCGCCTGTACATCACTCGGCCTTGGGATACCTGCCACCACACGCAGCTGGATGGGCATGTAGCCAGGAGAGCTGGATGGGCATGCAGCCAGTACTTCCATGCAGCGCCAGCTCATGACGGCACCGCCTCATCGCCCCTCTTCACCTCCGCCAGTCCCCTCCCTGCAATGCCGCTCGGCGCGTGTGCTGTCAGTACCTTCAGTTGCAGTCACAACGGGATGACTATCTGCGTGGGGCAGCGGCTGGGTGGCCAGGTGCGGCTTGCGGGGAAGGGGCCAAGCCCTGGCGCAGCACCGCCCGGGGCTTGACGAACATACACCGCTGGCTGCTCTTGCTGCAGGCTGTGGCGGGGAAGGCGGGAGACAAGCCTCCGACGCGAGGTGGGCTGCCCGTCAGCACAGCCTGCAGCTCCCGCTCTCGAGGCTGCAGGATTGCTTGCAGCAAGTTGTGGAGGCTGCTGGGTGGGCTGCTGCCCGCAACGAGCTGCCGACGCCCACTCCCCCCGCCAATGCCTGAGCCTTGCAGGGGCGTGGCTCGTGCCTGCTGGGGCCACCAGGCGCAGCGCCCAGCGTCGCGCTCGGCTGCACGTGGCAGCCAGGAGCGCGGGCAAAGGCGGCGGCGTGCTGGACCGCCCTGGCGTGCTGCCGGGCCAACAGCGGGGGTGCGCGACTGCCGCCGCCGGTGCTCTTTTCGGGATCCTGCCGCATTTGGTGGGAGTCCATGGCATTGCGTGGGGGTCCTGGTAGCCCTGCATGATATGAATGGGTCACCTGGCAGTCTTCCTGAGCCCAGAGCCAAGCTGAGCACAGCATCACTCCACGCCGACTGCTGCGCCGCCCCTGCCGTGGCCGCAGGCGCGAGACGCGGCGTCGGCGCCCTCCCTCCTACCGCGTGCTGCTGCACAACGACAACTACAACCGGCGCGAGTATGTGGTGCAGGTGAGGAGCCGGCCGCGTGGCTGCCCAGGCGGGCGACGTGGGAAATTGGGGTTCCGAACAGGGTCCAGTTTGCCCTGCACTGTTGTTCATTGGCTTGGGCTGCTTGTCCTTCCTCCGGTGGTGCAGGTGCTGATGAAGGTGGTGGAGGGGACCACCGTGGACGACGCCGTCAACATCATGCAGGAGGCGCACATCAACGGGCTGGCCATGGTGACGCAGTGCGCGCAGGTGCGGGCGCCTGCGCCTCCGTTTTTTTCCCCTCCTCCACCGCCCCAGCCCGGCCCCAGCTGGCCTGCTGCTGCTGCTTGCCGCTGCTGCTGCTGCTGCTGCTGCTTGACTGATGCCTTAGTTTCCTTGCCGCGCCGCGGTTGTGGAGGGGCAGCCTGCGTCGCATGGGCACACGGCCGCACGCGGCGCCAGCGAGTGTGCTCTCAATGAACCTGTACCGCAGGACAAGGCTGAGCTGTACTGCGAGTCACTGCGCCTCAACGGCCTCATCGCCACCATTGAGCCCGCCGGCACCGGCGGCAGCGATGGCACCAGCAGCAGCTAGGCGCCGCCTAGCGAGCGAGGCAGCGCGGGCCTTCCCTTCCCTTCCCGCCCTCGCGCTGCCTGACCCCCTCCTGCCGAGCGGATTCCTTCCTACCCCACCCCTCTCACCCCTCTCACCCCGGTACTTGAGAAGAAGACTGACCAACCGTTGGGGCAGCCCCACAGCTGGCGTGCCTGCACCCCTGCCCCTCTTCCCAGCATGCACGGCCCATGTGGGCAGCCACAGCCTGATCCCTGCACTTAATACAAGGGCGTCCCGCTTGGGGGCGCAGCAAACCCCTCCCTTGAGCCCACCGCTCCTCCCCCCCTCCCCTCTCAACCTCACCCCCTCCACACAGGCGGTGCCGCCTTCCCGTTTTTTATTATACCGCATGTGCCCGACCCTGGGCCGCCCTTCATTTGATTTGTCCCGTTTTGCTGGCGGCCCGCGCCGGGGCGGCGGGCGGCAGCCATGCCCCTGCCCCCCCGCTTCGGCCGCCGTTTCTTGCCCCAACAAACGAAGGCCAGCAGAGTTTTCAAAGGCACCTTACCATTGCATATGAACTGTACCCCCCCTGCCGTAGCAGCTAGTTTGTGGCGCCCTTTGCCTCCCCTCCGGTTATTCAGTGGCCTTGTAAAGATCCGTGTGCACGATGCTGTGTAGCAGAGGCAGGAGACGGGTGGCTGAAGCCACGGGGCAGCTTGGAAGCTGCAGCAGCGGCCAGCCCCCCTCTGCAGCCTGGCACCAGGCCTTGCGGAAGCCAGAAGTGTTGCATTCCTGCCAGATGAGCATGCAGCAAGGACGGCAATCAACGAAACGCAGGATCAAAATGGACGGCAATGCGAGTGTGTGTGGGAGAAGGTGTGAGCTTTGGACGTGAAAGCGGGGGGCGGTTTATGCGCGGGTGCTGTCCGAGGGGGAGGGCAGGAGGGAAAACCGACAGCAGCAGCAATAAGAATCGATCTAACACTGCACATGGCACGAGTTGGAAGGCAAACAATGGGCCGCTGGGGCCGCCACGTCAGCAGGCTGGTGGCACTCAACGTGTGGGCCGCTTCACTTCTTCTTGCCGCCCTTCTTCTTGCCGCCCTTGCCCGATTTAGGGGTGCTGCTTGGGCTGGTCTGCTTGGGCTGCTGCGCCGCCGCTGCTTCCACCGTGGCGGGCTCAGACACCTCCGCCTCCACCACCACGCCGCCCTCCTCCTGCGCATGCACCGGCGCCGCCTCCTCGCCAGCCACCACCTCTGGCTCCGCCACTACCGCCACCGCGGCAGCCGCGTGCTCAGGCTGCGCTGCCGCCGCGGCGGGCGCCGCAGCCGGGGCGGAGCCGTTGCTGCCGGGGGCGGCCTGCAGCGGACAGGCGGCGGAGGGGCGGCGCGGGTGATGAGCAAGCAGCGCAGGGGGGGCGGAGTGGATGGGTGGAACACAGCAGAACACCAGCCGTCCCGCTCCTAAGGAAAGGAGCGGGCAGGCTAGTCTCTTGTGCCGCCTGTTCGGCTGTGACTGAACCACGACATGACCAGGGCGCACAGCATGCACAGCAGCGCCGGGCCTCCCGTGCGGTACCTGCGCCGCCTGCTTGGCAGCAGCCTCCTTCTGCTTGATGGCCCGGAACTTTGCTCCCCGCGCCGGCCGCCCCGCAGGCGCGGCAGCAGCAGCCCCGGCAGCAGAGGCAGCCTGTGCAACGGGCAGCGCACAACAGAGGGTGGCTGGGTGGGCGTCCGCCTGGCCGGCCGCGGCCGAGGGCAGGGGCAGCGGAGCGTGCGTGGCAGGGCAGCAGCCCCCCCGTGCCTCCTGCGCCCCTCCCAGCTGCCTGCTTGCGGCCCCGAGCCCCCTGGAAGCCCGGCCCACCTGCTCTGACGCGCGTGCCACCGCCTCGCGAGCCTTGATAGCCCGGAACTTCTCGCCGCGGCTGCCGCCGCCGCCGCCGCCGCCGCCGCCGCCGCTGGGCGCAGCCACGGGCGCCTCCAGCTGCTTGGCGCTGCGCCGAGCGTTCAGCTCCTTGCCTGCGGGGAGCACAGGACGCAAGAGGGGAGCGGGCAGGGTCAGCCGGGTGAGCTGGGCTGCGGCCGGGCTGTGGGCTGGGGAGCGGGGAGCGCAGCACGCATCTCATCATGCCCCCCAGCACACACACGGGCGCAGCAGGCGCCTCCTCACACAAAACAGCACAGCACAGACACCCAGCAGCACACCGCGGCACGCACCGCTGGGCCTCTTCTCCGCCTCCTGCACCTCCACATTCACAATGGCGGTGGAGGCGGGCCCTGCGGCCGCCGCCTGCGCCGCCGTGAAGCCGCGGCGCAGGTAGAGCTGCTGCGCGGTGGTGATGAGGTTGTTGGTGAACCAGTACAGGGTCAGGCCGCTGGGCACGTTGAGGGAGAACCACCCTGCAGCGGTGCGCAAGCAATGTGTGTTGCGAGCGTGTGCATGTGCGTGTGCGTGTGCGCGCGTGCGCAGCAGAGCAGAGTTGCCTGGTGCCCCTCGCCCTCCCACCCCCCCCCCACACACACATGCGTCCCCCAAGGCTGCGCACCGATCATGAGGGGCAGGAACTTGAGGATGGCCTGGGTCTGCTGCTGGGCGGGGTCATTGCTCTGCTGGGGCGGGGAGATGACCTTCTGGCTGATGGCCTGCAGGCGGTGGGCGATGCGGGGCAGGGGGGCGGGGCGTCAGGTGGCCAGCGCCGGGTGGGACAACACCAGGCCAGGCTGCCCTCTTGCGCCCTCTCGACAGCGCGCCAGCAGGCCAGGCCGGGCTGCGCTGTTGCTCCCCCACCCCACGGGCATGCCCACCTGGCTGACCACCAGCAGGATGGGCAGCACCAAGTAGGCTGCGGTCTGGCCGTAGCCAAGCAGCGGCGCGCCGTCCTGCCACTTGAACAGCCAGTCCAGGCCGCCCTGCAGATGGGAAGATGGGGTATGCTGCTGAGCACGAGAGCCTGACATGCAACAACGAGCGGCAAGGGCAGGGCAGGTCGCGCGCACGTTGACGGTGGTGGGCCCCGCCAGCGAGGGGATCCAGAAGAAGCCGTCGGTCAGCAGGCCCTCGCTGGCCACGTTGGACAGCGCCCTGCGGGGAGCGAGGCGGCGGCAGGCATGAGGCGGTGCTGCATTGCGGCACGGCTGCAAGCAAAAAGAGGATGCCAGCACCAAACGTCACCACGCGCTCACTTGTAGAGGCCGATGAAGACGGGGATGGTGGCCAGGGAGGGCAGGCAGCCGGCCAGCGGATTGACGCCGGCGGTCTGGTACATCTTCGCCGTCTCCACCTGCACAAGTAAGTAAGTGGGGCGGAGGACTGTGTTGCAAGCTGTGCACTGGCCAATTGGTGGTCAGCACTGCTTGGTTGCTGCCAATTCTAAGGCAGAGAGAGAAAAAAAAGTGTGCTGCAAAAAGGTCGCACCCGGGTTCGAACCAGGGACCTGTCGATCTGCAGTCGACCGCTCTACCACTGGGCTATACGACCCTTGCCTTACTCTTCGATCGTGAAACGCGATCGAAAGAAACAGGTTTGTGCCAACCTCAATTTCCGTATCCCCTCTACCCCACGACAACTTCGCATACCTTCCCAAAATTTTTGCCCGAAATAGCACGTTATGTCCCCTGAATTTCCCATCCTGCAGCCCCTCCAGGCCCCCACGCCCCAAAACGACTGCCCACCCACCTGCAGGCGCTCAGGGTCGTTGGCGTACTTGGCCTGCAGCTCCTTCACACGCGGCTGCATCGCCTGCATGCTCAGCGTGGACTCCACCTGCGGCAGTGCGGGGCGTGCAACGAAGCCAGGTCACCGCCCGCACACCGAAACAACCAAACCAAACCGTCACGATACACCACACTACACCATACCCAACCCCGCCTCACCTGTTGCTTGGTGAGCGGATAGGTGGCCACCTTGACAAGCACGGTCAGCAGGATGATGGCAAAGCCATAGCTGCGGGGCAAGGGGGTAGGCAGGCAGCATGAGATGCCACACACGGCAGCAAGGCACCCCCCCACACACAGTGCACCATCCCACAAAGGACCAAACAGCCGTTCAAGCCGTGTGCCGCGCACCTGTAGGGCACGCCGACCTTCTCCAGCCCGTCGTCCAGCACCTTGAGGAAGGCCTCAAAGGCGCCGGCAAAGGCGCCGAAGAAGCCGCTGTTCTTGGCGGCCTCCTCGGCCGCCGCGGGCGCCGCGTCGGCAACGGCCGACGCCGCATTGCTCGCGGCGTCCACGGCCGCGGCGGCCGTGCCAGACGCGTCCGCCAGCGAGTCGGCGGCGTCGCCCAGCAGGAACAGCGTGGTGGTGAGGTGTGCTGCCAGGCTGTGGAAGGCAGACGGGGCGCTGCGGGCGGGCAGGCAGCATGGGCGGGCAAGGGAGAGGGGGGTCGAGGAGTGGGCAGCATGTGGCGCCTCCAGCGAGCGCACAGCCCGTGCCATCCTCCCAATCCTTGCCGCTGCCAAGCTCAGCCACCACCACCATGCAGCCCTTCGCCCACCCACCTGTCGGCGGCCGCGCCCAGGGCATCCTCCAGGCCGGCGCGCACCGCCACGGCCGATCGTGCCGCTGGGCGCCGCGCAAGCTTGAGTGCTTCAGGCAGGCGGCAGGCAGGCAGCAGGTTGAGTTGCGGTGCAGCAGCAGCAGCAGCAGCCTGGCTGAATTAAGCGGCGGCAGTGGTGATGCCAGGCCGGCTGGCAGCGCAATGAACGGCTGGCGGCAGGTCCCCGCTGCCCACGCCCGCTCGCCTACCACACCGGCGGCAGCGGCGGCCCACCTTTGCCGCCCAGTGGAGCCACGCCAGCGGGCGCGATCAGCCTCTTAGCCATCGGCCGCTGCAGCCTGCGGGAGCAGGAAGAGGGAAGGGGGCTGGCTGTGGGCCACGAGAGCCAACACAGGGTGACGGGGCAGGGGACGGCATGCACCCTCTCCCGCGCCTACCGGCATGCCACAGGCCCGGCAGCGAGCTGCATTGCTGCCTGCATGTCTGACTGGGGTGCAGGAGCGCTTCCGGCGCAAACTGTGTGGCTCAAGCGCTTGCTGGGCTCGGGGGTGGGGCCTGGACAGTCCCACCGTGTGCTGGATGCTGCCGGAGTATGGGGATGAAGTCAGGAGGGGGAGATGGGGCATGCCACCAGCGCCAATCATCTGTTCCTGCCCTTTCCTCAGCATCCGTGCGCCAAACAGCGCCCGTTTGATGCCCATGGCACATGCATGTCGCACATTGGAGGAGCTGAACGCCCTGGACACGCCTTTGGAACCTGTCCTCGCCACCCATCACCGGCATCTGCTTATCGCCGCTCTAGCTGCACAGCTGACACGCGCAACGCCTCCACAGGGAGCCTGTAATCGAGAACATGCAGGCGATGGCGGTTGGCGGGCGCTGCCCGGCGCCTGGCACCACCGGGAGTCGAACGGCGGCAGTGGCGGCAGTGCTGCCCAACCCACGGCGGCTCCCAGTGCTTCGCCAGCAGCATCAGCCAGGCAGCCGGAGGTCCCAGCTCAGTGGATGCGGAAGCATGCGGATGCCTAGTGGCACGCGGCAGCGGCAGCTTCTCGCCATACAGCCACAGGCG
The DNA here is from genome assembly GCF_000147415.1 of Chlorella variabilis. NCBI lineage: Eukaryota > Viridiplantae > Chlorophyta > Trebouxiophyceae > Chlorellales > Chlorellaceae > Chlorella > Chlorella variabilis. The sequence continues at coordinate 1,076,374 of NW_005435073.1, read as the reverse complement.
GCTGCGGGAGCAGCGGCAGCGGGGGAAGACTCGGGCACGCCGCCGGCGCCGCCGCAGCCGCCCAAGCCCAAGCCGCGGCGGGAGCTCAGCTTGCAGCAGCGGTGGCGCGCAGCAAAGTTCAAGGTTTCGGAGGCTGCGGAGCGGCTGAGGTGAGGCAGGCGGCCTCTGGCTGCATGGTGCCGCGGGCCCGCCCGCTCTCCGTTGCGGGCGCATCACGCTGCTGTGGCGCTGCCTTCAGCGCTGCCAGCCTGGCGTTCGGCTCCCCACCTGTGCCAGCAGCCTCCGGGATCGACGACTCCGCGCCCTGTGCCGAGCCGCACCCTATTCACCACCAGCACCCGGCCCTGGCCCGCCTGCCCCGCAGCGAAGCGCCGCCCGTGGCGGCCGTGGTGCACGCGGTGGCGGCCCTGAGCGCGCGCCTGCAGCCCCTGTACGCCGCCTGGGAGCTGCTGCAGCGCAAGTGGGAGGCGCTGCTGGAAGTGTGAGCGGCGCTGGCCCTAGGGCCCCTGCCCAGCAGCGGCGGCACGGCGCCAGCCGCGGGTTGCTGCGCCTGCACATCCACATGCGCGTGCCGCACAGCCCACCAGCCGGTCCCAGCACCTTGCCCCATGCCGGCGCTGGCCCGCCGGGGCAGGCTGCCGTGCCCCCGCGCCTCCCTCCCGCCGTGTGGCTGACCTGCTTGTACTGTCTGCCTGTACCGCCTGCCTGCAGGTACAATGAGTTTCTGGTTGAGGAGACCAAGCGGCAGTGGCGGTGGAGCAACGTGTATGGCAAGGAGCTGGCCTGGTGGAGCCAGGCGCCGCCCTTCTTGGCCTGTGAGCACAGCCGGCCGCCCGCCCGCCCGCCAGACCTCGCCCCTGCGATGCCTGCGCCGGCGCTCCGCCCGCGGCAGCATGCCTCCATCAGACCTGCCGCCTGCACGCAGCCCTCCTGCCGCCACGCGTGCCGTGTTCGTTCGCCCAAGCCGGTGCCCGGCCCTGTGCTTGCCGCCGCCCGTCACGCCTGCGAGGCTCGCCACCGCCTACAGCGCACCACCTCACCTGCCCGCGTCCCTCCGCTCCCTTGGCTGCCCCCGTGCAGACTTTGTGGTGACGGTGGTGTACGAGGCCTTCATGCCCGTCAGCTTCCTGGCGGCGGTGGCGGTGCCGCTGTGGTATGCCTGGGTGCTGTGGGACGACTGGTGGCGCTCCCCCATCTTCCTGGCGCTGCTGCTCACCGCGCCCCTCAAGTGGGTGCCCTGGGCGGACATGTGCCTGGTGTGGCCGGGCCTCATCTGAGCGGCCGGCGCGCGGCGGGGCCGCCCCCGCTCCCAAGCGCCCGCAGCCTGGGCCTGTGCGATCTCACGTCAGGCCGGATGCATGGCATGGCCATGCAAGGGCCATGCAGCAGTGTAATGCATCCAGCTGAGTTTAGTAGAGAAGCGCTGCCACTCGGAACCGGCGTGGCATCGGCGCCAGTGCGGCGTAGGGGCATGTGCTGGCCGCAGCAGTACACAGGGCCACTCATACTGGGTCTGCGGCATCGCCGGGGCTGTATTCCCTCCACCTCTTGACATCAAGTGCTCCGAATCCTCAGCAAGAAGCTGACCTTCTGCTCCTTCCCAATCACACTCCAATCAAACCGGGGTGTTGCCACCGGCCAAACCCGCCTGCCAAAGCGCGTGTGGGCACGATTTGTCTCCATCAGCGGCGGAACCCGGCCTGCACGCCGCTGCACGCACGAGGGCGTCGGCGGCGGCGGCGGCAAGCCTCAGCCAGTGGCGGACGACGTCAGCCGCCTGCGGCGTTGGGCTGCTGAAGCTGTGGAGCCACATTCCTGCTGCCCGGAGCAGCCGCCAGGGCCGCAGCAACCATGATTTGGCTGGCTATACTCATCACAGTCGTCTCGTCCACCAGCTGCTCTGTGGGCAAGGCGCTGCAGAAGGAGGCCACCCGCCACCTGCCGCGCTTCTCAGCCTCCGACCGCAAGATACTGGCGCAGTACCTGCACAGCCGCGTGTGGCTGACGGGGCTGGCAGCGGATGTCGGGGGCGCCGTCCTGCAGATTGCCGCCTTTGCGCTGGCGCCGGTGAGGCGGCACGGGGGGGTGAGGGTGGGCTAGGCGGTGGGGTGGCTGGTTGGACACTTGCGTGCAGCAGCACAGTTGGCCAGCGCATTGCACGGCTGCTGTCCCCGCTGCGTGTCGCCGTTCCATAGCAGCCGCCACCTTGCCACGCATCCACCATTCATCTGTGCACTTCCCGCTTCCACCCCCACTGCCTCCCCGCATGCCTCACCGTTCGCCGTTCTTCTGCAGGTCTCCATTGTGCAGCCGGTGAGCGGCGTGGGCCTGGTGGGCCTGGCGGTGTACAGCCACCTGTTCCTCAAGGAAAAGATGCATGCGCTGGAGTGGGGGGCGGTGGCCCTGGCCTTTGTCGGCACCATAGGCCTGGGCGCCACAGGCTCTGATGGTGATGCTGCTGGCAGCGGCGGCGCCGCAGATGCCGCGGCGGCGGCAGCCGGCGCCGACGGGGCTGGCGGCACGGCTGCCGCCGCCGCCGTCAAGGCGGCGGGGGCTGCTCGGCAGGTGGTGCAGCCCGGCGCGTTCCGCATGCTGGGCGTGGTGCTGCTGCTGTCGGCGGGCGTGCTGCTCGTGTCGCTGCTGCGCCAGCGCCACCACCACCGCCAGCGCCGCCCCGGCGACAGGACCACGGCGGCGACGTACGGCCTGCAGGCGGGAGCATGCTTCGGCCTGTCCGCGGCGTCGTGCCGCATAGGTGGGTGTGGGCTGGCATGCTGTGTGCGCTCTTGGGGCAAGCCAAGCCGCTACGTTGGTGCCTGCACCTGGAGCTGCCCGCCAATCTGGGCCACCATGCACACAACATCGCCTCTTATCTGTAGCATCCGCACCACCATGCCACCTTGCTGTCCCTGCCCCCTTCCACGTGCAGGCTTCCTGCTGGCGCAGCGGTTGAGCAAGTTGTGGGTGGCGGTGGGGCTGGGCGGCAGCGTGACGCTCAGCAGCAGCGGCTTTGTGCTGCAGACGTGTGGCTTCAAGGAAGGCAGCGCAGGCGAGTTGGCTGCCCTTCTGGCTGGCTGGCTGGCTGGCCTAGAGTGGGGCCGCCCGCCGTGGCGGCTTGCTGCGGCAGGGGCTGGCAGGCCAGAGGGAAAGCAAGGGCTGGCAAGGCCTGGTCATCTGCCAGCCCAGCCTCACCGCGTTGCCCACCGGTGCACTTCACCCGCTCACACACGCCCCTGGACCTCTGCCGGTGCTGCAGTGATCGTGTGCACCCTGGCGGCAGTGAGCAGCATGGTGACCGGCGGTGCGTGGGGTGGTGCTCCGCCGAGGCTGCCCGCTCTCCCGCTTCACCGCTGCCGCCTGCGTGCTCTCGCCCCTGCTGCCACCCCTGCTGCCACCCCTGCTGGGCCTGAACACCTGCCCCAGGCAGGGCTGCCGAACATCAGCCCACCACCACCACACATGCAATATGCCATCTGCAGTGCTGGTGGGCGTGCTGGGCCTGGCCGAGGCGCTGCCACAGACGGCAGGGGCGGTGGTGACACGTGTGCTCAGCTGGGCATGCGTCCTGCTGGGCGTGACGGGTGAGCGGCCGCCTGGCAAGGCATGTGGGAAAGCGGCGGGAGCTGTGCTTGTGCTGCTGCATCAGGCCTGGCGCGCCGCCAGTGTGCTGCTGGCGTTGCCCGCTTCTGTCTGCCGCCGAGCCTCTCCTACGCCTGAGGCAAAGGATTCGGCGGCTCACAACCAGCCCTATTGCCGCTGGCATCCTCCCCTTGAAACGTCGTCGGATGATTGCCCTGCCCCCCTGCAGTGCTTGCCAATGGTGCTGGTGGCGCCCGCGAGCTGGCGGCGGTGGTGCTGTCCAAGCTGCCGGACTTTGTGTGGAAGGTGCTGCCCGTTAGGTACGCTCGCGCCGGTCCTGCCTGGCACCCTACCTGGCACCCGCCAACGCGCAACACTGGTCCATCCTTTGCCCAGCTGCCTGCGCTTCGTTGTTTCGCGTTGCCCCCTACGTTGCTCACGCCACAGAGTTTGAAATGTGCGTTCCTGGCCCTCCTGCACGCTTGCAGCCTGGCTGTCAAGATGAAGAGCTGGGCCACGCACCGCGTGGAGCTGCCAGAGCTGGCGGCACCCGAGCTGCGGCAGGCAGGGTCTGGAGCCCACACCAAGGTCTGAGCTCCTCCCTGTTTTGATTGATACTGCCCTCGTGATACATCTTTTGGCTACGTGCCAGCACAGATTGTAAGCTGAGCCAGAGCACAGCAGGGCGAGAGCTCGGCTAAGCGTGTACGACGGTGTGTCCAGCGAGCGATGGCAGGTCGGTGCAGAGGCGCGTTTGCAGCAATACAAAGCCAGGTGCACACTAGCGCTGCACACCTGCTGCAGCGGCTTCGTGTGGTTAGGGACTGGCGGGAGCAGACTGGCCCAACGAGCTTTGTGGGGTGTGGCGGGTCCTTCCCGCCGCAAGCCGGAGTGGGCGTGCGCGTAAGGGACCACACGCTGGTGTCGGTGGGCAGCCCGGCAGCGATCAGCCGTCTCCACAAGCCCGTTCCTGCCATCACGGGAGGCGGAAGAGCTGCCCACCAAGGCGCGCCCCGACACCCGCCAGATGGCGGGGGCACTAGGGTTCTGCTGCCGGCGCGGCACGCCCCCTGGGCGTGAAATGAGTCGGGGCTGACGCCAAGAGCCAAATGGGCGCGGCGGGGAGACCGGGGAGCCGCAAACCCAACTGCTGCCTGATGTGGCTCTGGAGGTGGAAGGCGCGGCCGCCTCTCGGGGAGTTTCGTGGCGGCCTGCGGCCTCGCGCCTGCTATAGTACCTTTGTAGGGCCCCTGGGCCACCAACAACAACCTCTGACTCCCTCTGCCTGCCGCTCCCAAGTCCTCTGGACGCTACCCCTCTGACTCGCACTGCAACCCCCGCGCCCTCCCTTCCCGCACGCTCTGACCGCTCAGAAGCCCCGGCACGGCACCAGCACGCCCCCGTTTGCCGCCTTCCACACCCACGCGCTTGCTTCCCAAGAATGGCCACTCTCGTCCTGCAGCCCGCCCACCACGAACGCATGCAGGCAAGGGGCTTTGCAGGAGGCGGCGGCCGGGGGCGGGGAGGGCGCAGGGTTGTTGTTGGCAGGCGCACGTGTGGGCTGCGGGGGCTGGCCGAAACGCCGCCCTCCCCGCTCGCCCTGCAGGTGCACAGCTTCAAGGGCGACCAGGCCCACCTGCTGGACAAGCTGATCGCCGCCTCCCAGCGCAAGGAGGTGCCCACCGAGGCCCTCAAGGTGAGATGCCCCTCTCCTCGAGCCTCGCCGCCCCTGCCCTGCTCCCGGGCCCGCCTGCTCTCTGCACGCTCTCGGGAGCAGGCTTGCAGCGCCGCAGGGCGGCCGTTGCGAGCCGCTTGCCGCCGTGCCCCGTCCTGGCTCCGCCCCCGACTGTCCCCCTGTGCCCCACACCTTGCCCGCGCAGGAGCGCACCCTGGTGCCCTTCTTCGACTCGTCGGATGCCTCTGCCACCAGCTTCCAGTCGCTGCAGGCGGGCCGCCGCCCCGCGGCCACCAAGCCGCTGACCGTGCCCAAGCAGCCCCAGGCTGCGCTGCAACACGGCCTCAAGCGCCACGCCCACGAGCGCTCCAGCGCCCACCTGGCCAGCAGCCCGCCCAAGAAGGAGGCCGAGGTGGTGCAAGCCAAGCACCAGCGCGGCAAGCCCGCCGCCTCTGCCGCCTCGTCTGGCGGCAAGGGCGCCGCCGCCGGCTCCTCCTCCGACACCGAGGCCAGCTCCGCGCGCAAGCCACGCCCCGCCAGCGGCAAGAAGCACCAGCGCGAGGTGGCCGCACGCGCCGCCGCCCCCTCCGGCGGCAGCCAGCGCGCGTCGCCGCCGCGCAAGCGCCCCGAGCACGCCGCCACCCACGCACGCGCCCCGGCCGCGGCCTCGGCGCTGCGCACGCCCGCCAAGGGCACCAAGGCGGCCCCCGCCGCCCCCTCCAGCAAGTTTGCGGGCCCCGCGTTCACCAACAGCCCCACGCCAGACAGCCTGCCCATCCCCACCTCCAGCCTCCTCCTGCAGGTGCGGGTGGGGCGGTGCAAAGGGCCTCTTGTGGGCCGGGGGGCCGCTGCCGCATGCTGCTGGGCCACGCTGCCGTGCTCGTGCCCGGCTGCTGGCGTGCACGCAAGCGGCTCTGCCGCTGCAAAGAGGCCCCTGGCTGACGCCCTGGCCCGCCCTGCCGCCCTCCGCTTGCGCTGCAGGAGGCTGCCGACGGTCTGCGCTCCCGCCTGACCCTGTGAGCGGCTGGGCACTAGGCTGCATGCAAGTACCAGTAGAGGCAGGGCACGCGCCCCGGCCGGCTACGCTGCCAGGCCGGGCAGGCGCGCGCCTCCGTTTGCCCATACAGCCCCAGCACTGCCTGTTCCCTTTTTCCAGCTCCCTATCATCATGGTTCCCCTTCTCTCTCCATGAATTACTTCCCACTCAGTTTTGTGCCGTTTTCCTTGCGCTCCCAGCCCTACCCACTAGGCAGCTCCACCATCCACCACGGCCCTCGGGGGCCAGGCGGCCTTGCTTGGCCGTCCCCACCCCACACCCGTTTATGCCCTAGGCAGACCCTAAACCCACACTACTCTCCCCACTGATTTCGGCGCAGCACCCCCTTCCCCAAGGAAGACGCATGCTTATTTCATCACGTCGCGTGCGGCAGCCGGCGGGCCGTGCAGCACGGAGGCGCGTTTTTCAGCCGCCCGTTGCTGGCACGCACCCCGGCCCCCGCCCCGACGCCTTTCTTTCTATCACACCAATGGTTTTCTGAGCTTGCTTGCGTTGCCCTGTCCTTCCGGGCAACCCTCTGTGCTTCCATGCAGCGCGGGGCGGCGACACCCATGCGCTGCGCGTGCCGGCGGCGCCTGGCGGGGCGCGGGTGGCTGCAAAGCCGCCCTGGCCCCTCCCCGGCGCCGCCGCCGTGCCGGCCCACCGCCCACGCCAAGCCATTTTTTTTTTGGTGCCAACATGCGGCACCCGCCCACCCCCACCCTCGCTCTGCCACCTGGCAGGCTCTGCACACCCCCCACCCCCACGCACAACAACTGCCCCACAACATTGATTGACGATCAACAGTCCGCTGTGCCCCTCCCCTTGCCCCTTGCCGCCTTGCCCCTCGCCCCAGTTGGCAGCTGTTATCAGCACACTGTACTCTCTGCAGCAACCAACACTTGGCTTTTTGGCAACCCAGCCCCGCGGAGGCGCCACCTGTACCCCGTCTGCACCGGCGCCCTCCCGCCGCACAGCACCGACCCCCGTCCCCTGTTGTCCACCGTCGCCCCTTCCCTAGGATCACCATGAACGATTCTGCTTGAACAGTTTGCTATGCTCCTGCTGCCCCTCCTTGCTTCTTGTGCCTGAGGGTTTCTTCTCCTCCCCCAACGGATGATCAACATCGCTACTCGACAAGTGTCCCGTCTCCTTTTCCCCCACTACTCCCCTTCCTCAGCAACACCACCTCCCTTTTGCCTCTTGGGTCCATGACACACATTGGTCATCAGTACCGTGACGAGCGCTGGCCCGGCGCTGCCCCACCCCCAGCCCCCGCTGGGGCGCAGCACCACGCCAGGCCGACCCCCTGACTGGCGGCTGCCGCTTACCTGCGCAGCCCGCCTGAGACGCACCACCGCACAACGAAGAGGGCTTGGATTTTGTGGAGGTCTCGCGAGCCAGCCTTGGCCGCACACCAAAAACAGCCGTACCCAGTTGCCGCCGAGGCACACTGAATTTGTTTTTAGTTGTCGTGACTTGACTCACCATTTGTACAGCCCAAACGTTTTTAATGTCGATCGACGTAGGAAGGACGAGGGGAAGGCCCGCACCAGGCACTAGGTTGGACGAGGGGAGGGAGGTGGGAAGGCGGGCAGGGAGATGCCAAGGCGGCAGGCAGGGGTCCTTTGGCTTGCGTCTGCCCTCCTGCAGTCCAAAGGCAAGCACACACACAGTTCAGCCTGCACCCCGCCACTCCTTTGACAGGGCCCCAGCCAGCTGTTGCTGACAGCGGCTTGGGCGGCTCTGCCGGCCAGCGCTGCGAGGCTGGTGCTGCTGGCCTGCCGCCGGCTCCAGCTGAGCAGGCGTGCGGCAGCGTGGCCATGGTGTTGACTGATCTCCTGCCTCTTGGCTGAGCTGACGCACGAAAGCACAAGGCGATGGCAGCAGCATGGCAGCAGGACACAGCAGCCTGACGGGACGGGATCCTGCCGCGGCCAGAGCAGGTGCTGTATCCCAGGCAGCCTGCTGCTTGCTGTGGGTCGCTAACGGTTACATGGGTTGAAAGCTTTTGAAGAAATACCATGATGGGCAGGAGGGTTACAGTGAATGACACTGCCGTACGCCAACATGCGTTGGAGAAAGGAGAAGGTTTTGGAGGAAATTGGGCAGGGAGTCCAGCTGCAGCTAGCAGCCTGTTCCAGGTGTGGGCGGGTGGCAGGTGGTGGTCTTGTGTGCTGTGTGGGAAGAGTTAAGATAGGTTATCAAAGCACGCGTCTGAAAGCGTGAGCTAACGCAGCGAGTGTACCAGCGCTGTGGGTGGGCGGCTGCGTGCTCTGTGCTCTGTGCTGCATCACAGGCCGTTGTAGATGAGTGTGGTGGGGTCGGACAGGAGCTCCTTGCGGGATGTGGGGCCGCAGGGGCTGCTGGCGGAACCCATAAGGAAGCGGCGCTTGGTGACGGTGTAGGGGCAGTAGCAGGTGGCGTTGTAGGGGGGCTGGCCTGCACGGGTCGGGCGAGCGGCGGCAGGTGGGCGGGCAGGGTCGGGCGTGGGAGAACGGCAGGCAGACATGCCATGGCGCGCAGCGCGGTGTGCGTGCCGGAGGCACCCCAGGCAGCTCCTCCCTGCTGCTGACGCCGCCGCCGCACGCCGCCTGCCGCCGCCGCCGCGCACTCACCGACCGGGGCAACGATGCCGAAGCTGGGTGCGCGGCGCCGGCAGGCTGCGGAGAAGCAGTTGGTGAAGGTGCCGCCGGGGCACCACTTGGGCTTGTGGTCGGCGGAAGACTGGTTGGTGGCCACCGCCCAGTCATCGGGGTTGTAGGTGGAGACGAGCTTGTAGCCCCTGCCAGGCAGCAGGAGCAGGCCAGGCGGCGGCGGGTGAGGGGCGAGGGAGGCCAGCGTGCGGGTGGGAGGGGAGCCAGAGGATACACATCCCACTGGCAGTGTGCCTGGGGCGCGCGCCGCCTGGCCGCGCCAGCAGCCTGCGGGTGGCCGCCTGCTGCCTGCTGGCCGGCGCTCACGGGTACATGAAGTGGCCGTTCATCTGGTTGCAGAACGGGGCGGAGTTGGTGTCTTTCAGGCACTTGGCGCCCCTGCGAGGGCAGGCCTTGATCACCCGCTCCTGGAGCTGCGGCAGCGGGGCGGCAGGCGGGCGGGCAGGCGTGAGACGGCGGCTCGCCAGGCCTGCTTGGGCGGGGTGGCGCGGGCCTGCAGCACGCCCGGCCCGGCCCCCAGGTTGACATTGTTAAAGTCGTAGCAGCCGCACTCTGCCACCGGGGGGACGCTGTTGGGGATGATGACGCAGGTGGCGTAGGAGCACAGCGCATAGCGGCCCTGCAGCGGCGGCGGCGCGCAGCAGGGGAGCGGCTGTCGGCGCCTGCTGCAGGGAGGCGCCCTGGCGGGAAGTGGGAAGCGCAGCAACAGGCCAGGCAGCGCCCCGCCCCCAGCCTGCCTGTACCGGCGTGCCATGCCGCACCTACCTTGCAAGTGAAGAGCGCTTTTGTGTACTTGCGCACTGGGATGGGTACCGGCCAGGCCGTGTAGTACTTGTAGAGCCGGTTGGGCTTGGGAACCTTGGGGGACACCAACGTCTGCGACAAGGGCGAGGGGTGGGTCGGCAGCCTGAGGCGGGCGGCGTGCGCTGCGCGGCCGCCCGGGCGGGACGGGGCGGCCCACACCTTTGCAGCCTCGACGCTGTCATCAGCGGCGTAGGCTGTGGTGGCCAGGAGGCTAATCAGCGCCAGAATTGCGGCCCCTTTGTTCATGATGGCGAGACTCCTGGAGGATATGCCCTGCAGCGATCTCGGAACTGTGGCGCAGCGGCTGCAGTGGCCTCTCCACGGTCGCAGTGTCCTCAGTGGCTCGATACAGGCCGCAAAACGAGAGAGTTTGTTCGTTCTCCTGGTTGGTCGGCCGCTTCGGACATGACATGCCGTGACATGAGGGACGATTCATAGCATGCCCATGGAGCGACCCCGATGCAGTCAGAAAGAAGGCACCATCACCGACAGAGCAACGCGAGAAGCGCTGGGTCTGGACGCACACATGTGGCCCCCCGCCCCGGCCGGTGACCGCCGCCCCTGCTGGTCATCTGCATCCGCTGGCGGCAGGCGCTGGACCAGTCGGCGCGGCCTGACTGGAGGGCACCAGCCAGCCGCCCACTGCACCTGTTCCCAGCAGCTGCTGCGGGTTGCAGCACCAGCTTGCGGTGGTTCCGTGGTTCCAGCAGATGACGCACACGGAGCACCATGCACCAGGCAGCATGCCCGTTGACTGGCGCCGCTGGATGTGGTCAATATCAATGGCAGCAGCAGCTGGGGCACTGGGAGGTGTGCATCATGAGTCAAAGATCGGGCGCTGCGCATCAGGAGGGCTCATGCACTCCGCTGCTGCAGCTGCCCTGGCCGGGCTCACTTTGGGTGGCCTTTCGCAGAGCCGGCCAGAGGGGGTGAACAGGGGGTAGGAATTGGTAGGCAGAATGATGGAGACAAGCTCCGTTGACAAAGACGCTGCCGCCGAGCATTGAGGCTCAGGAGCCGCCACCCCGCCGGCGCTGACGCTGCGCTGTGGCGCCAAAGCATCACCCCATGGACTCGCTTGCGCGCCCGCCGAGGTTGTTGATCTGTCTCTCAAGCAGACACCCCTGGGCTGAAGCCACCGCACACACCCCAAGCACAGAGATTGGCACACCCCACAGGAGCGCACCCTCCCTCCACGCCTTCCCAGCAGATCTGGAGCGCCAGTAGGATCTTGAATGGCAGCAACTCTGAGTGGCCAGGCCGCCAGGTGCGAAGCTGACCACACACCCCATGCTGTGTGCCTGGGAGGACGCCTGGCGGCTGTGCGGGGCCGTCTTGAAGCAAGTCGTCATGTTGATTGGGCGTGGGGCGAGCCCGCCATCTGGCTGCCGACCTCACCTCCCGCCGCCGCTGCCGCTGCCCTCGCAGGCGGTAGCCGCAGCCTGCACCTCTTGGAGCCAGCATGCGGCGAGCTGCAGGCAGCCAGCTGCGCGGCCTGCGCCTGGCTGGCGAGCTGCTAGCAGCGGAAGCCAGCACCTCGGGCCGCGGCGCGGCGACAGGCGCTGCTGCGTGTGCCGGCGCCGGCAGCGGTGGCAGCCTTGTCGCTGCCTGGTGCAGCGCTGCGGCCCGGACCTGCGGTCTGCACCACGCCTCCCCGGCGCAGCGGCGGCTAGTCAGCACAGCATGCGCTAGGGCGCTGCAAGGTGGGGGCGCGGGGTGCGCAGCCTTGCAGCGCGTGGCGAGCTGTGCGGGTGCCACCGCTTCCGGGCGGGGCCTCGCCCCGGGGCTGCTGCCAGCTCGCAGCCGCGGCCTGCACCTCGCCCCCGCCTCTCGCTGGCTGCGCCAGCCTGCACCGGGCTGGCAGACGGCAGCAGCTGGCGGCGCCAAGCCGCTGCCGCGGCCTCGCTTGAGAGCCGAGTTCGGCACTCGGGCGTCGCGGCGCGGCCGGGGCGGCACCGGGCTGCCGCCCGCGGCAGCTGCCGCCGCGGCCGCGGCCGCCGGCTGGGCGGGCGGCGCCTACCTGCCGTCGCGCTGGGCGGCGGCGCGGCGCCAGCTGGCGCAGCGGCTGGAGTGGGTGCTGGGCAGGGGGTACCACGCCCGGGAGGCTTTCTTCAACGCCGTGTACATGCAGGTGAGGCTGTGCCAGCATGGCATGTAGCATGGCAGCCCACACACAGCTGGGCCGGTGCCAGCAAGCGCGATGCCTGCATGGTGCTGGTGTGGGGGCAGGTGCCTCTGGGCTCGCCAGCCAGCGGCCGTGGTCTGCTGCCGACGCCGACGCCGCGGCCGCCAGCCGCCTCGTCGCGGGTCGCAACCGCCCGCCTCCCTGCCCTGCCCGCCTGCCCCGCAGCCCAACTGGAGCAAGTCGCTGCTGCTGCTTCTGGCGGAGCGGGTGACCCGGGGGGACCCCCGCTTCGCCTGGTGCTACTCCACGCCTGTGGCAGAGGTGCGGCGGCGGCGCCGCTGCCGATCGCACTGGCGTTGCCTTCTCATGCCCGCCTGCCGGCCTGCCTTGCCAGCAGCTTGCTGCCACATCCCCCACACCCGCCCGCTGCCTGCCTCCCAACCCTCCCTGCCTCCCAATCATCCGCTCGCTCCCAAGCCTCGCTCCTCCCTCCCTTCCCCTCCCTTCTCCTCCTCTCTCCTCTCCGCCCGCCGCAGTCGGAAGAGCAGCTGTGCGAGCAGCCGGCCGAGGAGGGCGGCAGCCTGTCGGCGCTGCAGCGCGCGCGCCGCGCCGCCGCCTCCCTCCTCCGCCTCGCCTGCCTGCTGGCCCTGTTTGCGCCCGTGGTGCTCACCGCGCCGCTGGTGGGAGACTTCCTGGGCATCTCCCGCGCCCGCTGGCTGCGCCTGCTGAGGTGGACGCTGGAGCGCGCGGGGCCAGGTGCGGCACGGGACCTGCGTGTGCTTGCTGGGGGGTTGAGGCGAGGCGGCGAGGCGGCCCCTGGTGGCCCGCCACGCCCCGCTCTGCACGCCTCGGCACCCACGCCGCCGCCCGCGCTGCTACACTCGCATCCGCATCGCGCACACAACACGCGCATGCAGCAGCTGCGCATGCAGCTCCCACCACACGCCGGTGCGACCGCCAGGTCTGCCGCCCCACACACCTGCCCTGCCCACCCTGCCTCCGCCTGCCCCTGCCTGCCCCGCAGCCTTCATCAAGTGGGGCCAGTGGGCCGCCACCCGCCACGACCTCTTCCCCCCAGACTTCTGCAGCGAGCTGGAGCTGCTGCACACGCAGGTGGGGCTGCCGCCCGGCTGCTGCCGCCTGCTGCTGCCGCTGGCGCCGCTGCCGCTGCCGCTGCTGCTGCTGGCGCTGCGGCTGCCGCTGCTGCCGCTGCGGCTGCCGCTGCTGCCGCTGCCGCCGCGGCTGCCGCTG
>NW_005435073.1:1060489-1061705 GCF_000147415.1 Chlorella variabilis | reverse complement strand
CCTGCCCCCCCCCCCTGCAGCCGGCGTGTCCTTCCCCGTGCCGCTCTACCCGCTGGTGCAGCCCGCGGTGCTGGTGGAGACGTTTGAGGCGGGCACACACATCAGCGCATACGTGGCCAGGTGGGCGGGGCACAGCGCCCGCAGCAGGCGCAGCAGCGCCAGCCTGGCGCCGGGGCTGCCCGCCGCGCAGGCGCCAGCGCGTGCCGCAGCTGGCGCCGGCTTTGCCGGCTCGCGCACAAATCGCGCACCACACACCGCCCACCCCGCTCTCTCACCACGCCGCCACCGCCGCCACTGCCCTGCAGGGGCGCCGGCGCGCCCCACAACAGCGAGCTGGCCAAGCTGGGGGCGCGCACGATGCTGCACATGATGATTGTGGTGAGCCTGCTGCGCCCGCTGCGCCTGCCGCGCCTGCTGCGCCCGCCGCGCGTGCCGCGACGGCCCGGCGGCGGCGCCAGCCGGGCGGGGCGCTGCCGCGCCTGCTGCGGCTGCCGGGCCGTGGAGCGCCCCGCCGGCCCGCCCTCCCCGCCCTTCTAGTCCACACTCCAAGAAGCACACCAACACACGCCCGCCATGCGCCCGCCTGCCTCCCTCGTGCCGCAGGACAACCTCATCCATGCCGACCTGCACCCGGGAAACATCCTGGGTGGGTGCAGGGCTGGGGCGGCTGGGGTGGGTGCGCGTGTGTGCATATGTGTGCAGCGGCCGTCCTGACGATGTCGCCGCCACCACGCCGGCGTGTGTGTGTGGGCGTGCATGTGTGTGTGTGTGTGTGTGTGTGTGTGTGTGTGTGTGTTGATGGCGATGGTGGTGGTGGTGGCGGCGGTTCCCGGCATCCTTGGCTGGGGCTGTGGCCGCTCCCAACCGCCCTCACAGCATGCTGCCTGGCTACTTCTCCTCCTGCTTGTCGCCCCCCCGCTGCCACCGAGCCCTTCCTGCTGCCTGCACTCTCACCTGTACCTGCTGGCCCCGCTGCCTCCTTGCCCCCCCGCAGTCACCCTGGATTGGCCCTTTGGCGGCGCCAACCGCCTGGTGCGGCTGGGGCGGCGCCTGGCGGTGGCGGCGGGCCTGCAGGGCGCGGTGGACTGGCTGGATGGCTGGCAGCGGGCCAAGCTGGTGCTGCTGGATGCGGGGATGGCCATGCGCCTGACACGTGAGTGGGGAAGGGGAGCGGGGAGCGTGTGGGTGGGTGTGTGTGTGTGGGGGGGGGGGGGGC